>NC_141893.1:22759704-23067621 GCF_030686135.1 Camelina sativa | reverse complement strand
TGTAAGAGTTCGGAATGAATTTGGAGTGTTTAAACAACACTTCAACCCGTTTTATCCTAAAACAGGCTTAAACCGAGAAAACAGGCTAAAACCGAGAGAACACATTGATTCGAAGCAGTAAACAGCTATGCTACTGTTTCTAGGGTCAGAATATTTGACAATACAATGCATTTGACTAATTGTAAGTGTTCAGGATGAATTTGGAGTGTTTAGACAGCACTTAAACCCGTTTAATCCCAAAACAGGCTTAAACCGATAAAACAGGCTAAAACCGAGGGAACACATTGATTCGAAGCAGTAAACAGCTATGCTACTGTTTCTAGGGTCAGAATGTTTGACAATACAATGCATTTGACTAATTGTAAGTGTTCGGGATGAATTTGGAGTGTTTCGACAACACTTAAACCCGTTTAATCCCAAAACAGGCTAAAACCGAGAAAACAGGCTAAAACCGAGGGAACACATTGATTCGAAGCAGTAAACAGCTATGCTACTGTTTCTAGGGTCAGAATGTTTGACAATACAATGCATTTGACTAATTGTAAGTGTTCGGGATGAATTTGGAGTGTTTAGACAACACTTAAACCCGTTTAATCCCAAAACAGGCTTAAACCGAGAAAACAGGCTAAAACCGAGAGAAAACATTGATTTGAAGCAGTAAACAGCTTTGTTACCGTTTCTAGGGTTAGAATGTTTGATAATACAATGCATTTGACTAATTGTAAGTGTTCGGGATGAATTTTGAGTGTTTAGACAACACTTAAACCCGTTTAATCCCAAAACAGGCTTAAACCGAGAAAAGAGGCTAAAACCGAGGGAACACATTGATTCGAAGCAGTAAACAGCTATGTTACTGTTTCTAGGGTCAGAATGTTTGACAATACAATGCATTTGACTAATTGTAAGTGTTCGGGATGAATTTGGAGTGTTTAGACAACACTTAAACCCGTTTAATCCCAAAACAGGCTTAAACCGAGAAAACAGGCTAAAACCGAGAGAACACATTGATTCGAAGCAGTAAACAGCTTTGTTACTGTATCTAGGGTCATAATGTATGACAATCCAATGGATTTGACTAATTGTAAGTGTTCGGGATGAATTTGGAGTGTTTAGACAACACTTAAACCCGTTTAATCCCAAAAGAGGCTTAAACCGAGAAAACAGGCTAAAACCGAGGGAACACATTGATTTGAAGCAGTAAACAGCTATGCTACTGTTTCTAGGGTCAGAATGTTTGAAAATACAATGCATTTGACTAATTGTAAGTGTTCGGGATGAATTTGGAGTGTTTCGACAACACTTAAACCCGTTTAATCCCAAAACAGGCTTAAACCGAGAAACCAGGCTAAAACCGAGGGAACACATTGATTCGAAGCAGTAAACAGCTATGCTACTGTTTCTAGGGTCAGAATGTTTGACAATACAATGCATTTGACTAATTGTAAGTGTTCGGGATGAATTTGGAGTGTTTAGACAACACGTAAACCCGTTGAATCCCAAAACAGGCTTAAACCGAGAAAAGAGGCTAAAACCGAGGGAACACATTGATTCGAAGCAGTAAACAGCTATGCTACTGTTTCTAGGGTCAGAATGTTTGACAATACAATGCATTTGACTAATTGTAAGTGTTCGGGATGAATTTGGAGTGTTTCGACAACACTTAAACCCGTTTAATCCCAAAACAGGCTTAAACCGAGAAAACAGACTAAAACCGAGGGAACACATTGATTCGAAGCAGTAAACAGCTATGCTACTGTTTCTAGGGTCAGAATGTTTGACAATACAATGCATTTGACTAATTGTAAGTGTTCAGGATGAATTTGGAGTCTTTAGACAACACGTAAACCCGTTTAATCCCAAAACAGGCTTAAACCGAGAAAAGAGGCTAAAACCGAGGGAACACATTGATTCGAAGCAGTAAACAGCTATGCTACTGTTTCTAGGGTCAGAATGTTTGACAATACAATGCATTTGACTAATTGTAAGTGTTCAGGATGAATTTGGAGTGTTTAGACAGCACTTAAACCCGTTTAATCCCAAAACAGGCTTAAACCGATAAAACAGGCTAAAACCGAGAGAAAACATTGATTCGAAGCAGTAAACAGCTTTGTTACTGTTTCTAGGGTCAGAATGTATGACAATCCAATGGATTTGACTAATTGTAAGTGTTCGGGATGAATTTGGAGTGTTTAAACAACACTTAAACCCGTTTTATCCTAAAACAGGCTTAAACCGAGAAAACATGCTAAAACCGAGGGAACACATTGATTCGAAGCAGTAAACAGCTATGCTACTGTTTCTAGGGTCAGAATGTTTGACAATACAATGGATTTGACTAATTGTAAGTGTTCGGGATGAATTTGGAGTGTTTAGACAACACTTAAACCCGTTTAATCCCAAAACAGGCTTAAACCGAGAAAACAGGCTAAAACCGAGAGAAAACATTGATTCGAAGCAGTAAACAGCTTTGTTACTGTTTCTAGGGTCAGAATGTTTGACAATACAATGCATTTGACTAATTGTAAGTGTTCGGGATGAATTTGGAGTGTTTCGACAACACTTAAACCCGTTTAATCCCAAAACAGGCTTAAACCGAGAAAACAGGCTAAAACCGAGGGAACACATTGATTCGAAGCAGTAAACAGCTATGCTACTGTTTCTAGGGTCAGAATGTTTGACAATACAATGCATTTGACTAATTGTAAGTGTTCGGGATGAATTTGGAGTGTTTAGACAACACTTAAACCCGTTTAATCCCAAAACAGGCTTAAACCGAGAAAACAGGCTAAAACCGAGAGAAAACATTGATTTGAAGCAGTAAACAGCTTTGTTACCGTTTCTAGGGTTAGAATGTTTGATAATACAATGCATTTGACTAATTGTAAGTGTTCGGGATGAATTTTGAGTGTTTAGACAACACTTAAACCCGTTTAATCCCAAAACAGGCTTAAACCGAGAAAAGAGGCTAAAACCGAGGGAACACATTGATTCGAAGCAGTAAACAGCTATGTTACTGTTTCTAGGGTCAGAATGTTTGACAATACAATGCATTTGACTAATTGTAAGTGTTCGGGATGAATTTGGAGTGTTTAGACAACACTTAAACCCGTTTAATCCCAAAACAGGCTTAAACCGATAAAACAGGCTAAAACCGAGAGAAAACATTGATTCGAAGCAGTAAACAGCTTTGTTACTGTTTCTAGGGTCATAATGTATGACAATCCAATGCATTTGACTAATTGTAAGAGTTCGGAATGAATATGGAGTGTTTAAACAACACTTAAACCCGTTTTATCCTAAAACAGGCTTAAACCGAGAAAACAGGCTAAAACCGAGGGAACACATTGATTCGAAGCAGTAAACAGCTATGCTACTGTTTCTAGGGTCAGAATGTTTGACAATACAATGCATTTGACTAATTGTAAGTGTTCAGGATGAATTTGGAGTCTTTAGACAACACGTAAACCCGTTTAATCCCAAAACAGGCTTAAACCGAGAAAAGAGGCTAAAACCGAGGGAACACATTGATTCGAAGCAGTAAACAGCTATGCTACTGTTTCTAGGGTCAGAATGTTTGACAATACAATGCATTTGACTAATTGTAAGTGTTCAGGATGAATTTGGAGTGTTTAGACAGCACTTAAACCCGTTTAATCCCAAAACAGGCTTAAACCGATAAAACAGGCTAAAACCGAGAGAAAACATTGATTCGAAGCAGTAAACAGCTTTGTTACTGTTTCTAGGGTCAGAATGTATGACAATCCAATGGATTTGACTAATTGTAAGTGTTCGGGATGAATTTGGAGTGTTTAAACAACACTTAAACCCGTTTTATCCTAAAACAGGCTTAAACCGAGAAAACAGGCTAAAACCGAGGGAACACATTGATTCGAAGCAGTAAACAGCTATGCTACTGTTTCTAGGGTCAGAATGTTTGACAATACAATGCATTTGACTAATTGTAAGTGTTCGGGATGAATTTGGAGTGTTTAGACAACACTTAAACCCGTTTAATCCCAAAACAGGCTTAAACCGAGAAAACAGGCTAAAACCGAGAGAAAACATTGATTCGAAGCAGTAAACAGCTTTGTTACTGTTTCTAGGGTCAGAATGTTTGACAATACAATGCATTTGACTAATTGTAAGTGTTCGGGATGAATTTGGAGTGTTTCGACAACACTTAAACCCGTTTAATCCCAAAACAGGCTTAAACCGAGAAAACAGGCTAAAACCGAGGGAACACATTGATTCGAAGCAGTAAACAGCTATGCTACTGTTTCTAGGGTCAGAATGTTTGATAATACAATGCATTTGACTAATTGTAAGTGTTCGGGATGAATTTGGAGTGTTTAGACAACACTTAAACCCGTTTAATCCCAAAACAGGCTTAAACCGAGAAAACAGGCTAAAACCGAGAGAAAACATTGATTTGAAGCAGTAAACAGCTTTGTTACCGTTTCTAGGGTTAGAATGTTTGATAATACAATGCATTTGACTAATTGTAAGTTTTCGGGATGAATTTTGAGTGTTTAGACAACACTTAAACCCGTTTAATCCCAAAACAGGCTTAAACCGAGAAAAGAGGCTAAAACCGAGGGAACACATTGATTCGAAGCAGTAAACAGCTATGTTACTGTTTCTAGGGTCAGAATGTTTGACAATACAATGCATTTGACTAATTGTAAGTGTTCAGGATGAATTTGGAGTGTTTAGACAGCACTTAAACCCGTTTAATCCCAAAACAGGCTTAAACCGATAAAACAGGCTAAAACCGAGAGAAAACATTGATTCGAAGCAGTAAACAGCTTTGTTACTGTTTCTAGGGTCAGAATGTTTGACAATACAATGCATTTGACTAATTGTAAGTGTTCGGGATGAATTTGGAGTGTTTCGACAACACTTAAACCCGTTTAATCCCAAAACAGGCTTAAACCGAGAAAACAGGCTAAAACCGAGAGAAAACATTGATTTGAAGCAGTAAACAGCTTTGTTACTGTTTCTAGGGTCAGAATGTATGACAATCCAATGGATTTGACTAATTGTAAGAGTTCAGAATGAATTTGGAGTGTTTAAACAACACTTCAACCCGTTTTATCCTAAAACAGGCTTAAACCGAGAAAACAGGCTAAAACCGAGAGAACACATTGATTCGAAGCAGTAAACAGCTATGCTACTGTTTCTAGGGTCAGAATGTTTGACAATACAATGCATTTGACTAATTGTAAGTGTTCAGGATGAATTTGGAGTGTTTAGACAGCACTTAAACCCGTTTAATCCCAAAACAGGCTTAAACCGATAAAACAGGCTAAAACCGAGGGAACACATTGATTCGAAGCAGTAAACAGCTATGCTACTGTTTCTAGGGTCAGAATGTTTGACAATACAATGCATTTGACTAATTGTAAGTGTTCGGGATGAATTTGGAGTGTTTCGACAACACTTAAACCCGTTTAATCCCAAAACAGGCTAAAACCGAGAAAACAGGCTAAAACCGAGAGAACACATTGATTTGAAGCAGTAAACAGCTTTGTTACTGTTTCTAGGGTCAGAATGTATGACAATCCAATGGATTTGACTAATTGTAAGAGTTCAGAATGAATTTGGAGTGTTTAAACAACACTTCAACCCGTTTTATCCTAAAACAGGCTTAAACCGAGAAAACAGGCTAAAACCGAGAGAACACATTGATTCGAAGCAGTAAACAGCTATGCTACTGTTTCTAGGGTCAGAATGTTTGACAATACAATGCATTTGACTAATTGTAAGTGTTCAGGATGAATTTGGAGTGTTTAGACAGCACTTAAACCCGTTTAATCCCAAAACAGGCTTAAACCGATAAAACAGGCTAAAACCGAGGGAACACATTGATTCGAAGCAGTAAACAGCTATGCTACTGTTTCTAGGGTCAGAATGTTTGACAATACAATGCATTTGACTAATTGTAAGTGTTCGGGATGAATTTGGAGTGTTTCGACAACACTTAAACCCGTTTAATCCCAAAACAGGCTTAAACCGAGAAAACAGGCTAAAACCGAGAGAAAACATTGATTTGAAGCAGTAAACAGCTTTGTTACCGTTTCTAGGGTTAGAATGTTTGATAATACAATGCATTTGACTAATTGTAAGTGTTCGGGATGAATTTTGAGTGTTTAGACAACACTTAAACCCGTTTAATCCCAAAACAGGCTTAAACCGAGAAAAGAGGCTAAAACCGAGGGAACACATTGATTCGAAGCAGTAAACAGCTATGTTACTGTTTCTAGGGTCAGAATGTTTGACAATACAATGCATTTGACTAATTGTAAGTGTTCAGGATGAATTTGGAGTGTTTAGACAGCACTTAAACCCGTTTAATCCCAAAACAGGCTTAAACCGATAAAACAGGCTAAAACCGAGAGAAAACATTGATTCGAAGCAGTAAACAGCTTTGTTACTGTTTCTAGGGTCAGAATGTTTGACAATACAATGCATTTGACTAATTGTAAGTGTTCGGGATGAATTTGGAGTGTTTCGACAACACTTAAACCCGTTTAATCCCAAAACAGGCTTAAACCGAGAAAACAGGCTAAAACCGAGAGAAAACATTGATTTGAAGCAGTAAACAGCTTTGTTACTGTTTCTAGGGTCAGAATGTATGACAATCCAATGGATTTGACTAATTGTAAGAGTTCAGAATGAATTTGGAGTGTTTAAACAACACTTCAACCCGTTTTATCCTAAAACAGGCTTAAACCGAGAAAACAGGCTAAAACCGAGAGAACACATTGATTCGAAGCAGTAAACAGCTATGCTACTGTTTCTAGGGTCAGAATGTTTGACAATACAATGCATTTGACTAATTGTAAGTGTTCAGGATGAATTTGGAGTGTTTAGACAGCACTTAAACCCGTTTAATCCCAAAACAGGCTTAAACCGATAAAACAGGCTAAAACCGAGGGAACACATTGATTCGAAGCAGTAAACAGCTATGCTACTGTTTCTAGGGTCAGAATGTTTGACAATACAATGCATTTGACTAATTGTAAGTGTTCGGGATGAATTTGGAGTGTTTCGACAACACTTAAACCCGTTTAATCCCAAAACAGGCTAAAACCGAGAAAACAGGCTAAAACCGAGAGAACACATTGATTTGAAGCAGTAAACAGCTTTGTTACTGTTTCTAGGGTCAGAATGTATGACAATCCAATGGATTTGACTAATTGTAAGAGTTCAGAATGAATTTGGAGTGTTTAAACAACACTTCAACCCGTTTTATCCTAAAACAGGCTTAAACCGAGAAAACAGGCTAAAACCGAGAGAACACATTGATTCGAAGCAGTAAACAGCTATGCTACTGTTTCTAGGGTCAGAATGTTTGACAATACAATGCATTTGACTAATTGTAAGTGTTCAGGATGAATTTGGAGTGTTTAGACAGCACTTAAACCCGTTTAATCCCAAAACAGGCTTAAACCGATAAAACAGGCTAAAACCGAGGGAACACATTGATTCGAAGCAGTAAACAGCTATGCTACTGTTTCTAGGGTCAGAATGTTTGACAATACAATGCATTTGACTAATTGTAAGTGTTCGGGATGAATTTGGAGTGTTTCGACAACACTTAAACCCGTTTAATCCCAAAACAGGCTAAAACCGAGAAAACAGGCTAAAACCGAGAGAACACATTGATTCGAAGCAGTAAACAGCTTTGTTACTGTTTCTAGGGTCATAATGTATGACAATCCAATGGATTTGACTAATTGTAAGTGTTCGGGATGAATTTGGAGTGTTTAGACAACACTTAAACCCGTTTAATCCCAAAAGAGGCTTAAACCGAGAAAACAGGCTAAAACCGAGGGAACACATTGATTTGAAGCAGTAAACAGCTATGCTACTGTTTCTAGGGTCAGAATGTTTGAAAATACAATGCATTTGACTAATTGTAAGTGTTCGGGATGAATTTGGAGTGTTTCGACAACACTTAAACCCGTTTAATCCCAAAACAGGCTTAAACCGAGAAAACAGGCTAAAACCGAGGGAACACATTGATTCGAAGCAGTAAACAGCTATGCTACTGTTTCTAGCGTCAGAATGTTTGACAATACAATGCATTTGACTAATTGTAAGTGTTCGGGATGAATTTGGAGTGTTTAGACAACACGTAAACCCGTTTAATCCCAAAACAGGCTTAAACCGAGAAAACAGGCTAAAACCGAGGGAACACATTGATTCGAAGCAGTAAACAGCTATGCTACTGTTTCTAGGGTCAGAATGTTTGACAATACAATGCATTTGACTAATTGTAAGTGTTCGGGATGAATTTGGAGTGTTTCGACAACACTTAAACCCGTTTAATCCCAAAACAGGCTTAAACCGAGAAAACAGGCTAAAACCGAGGGAACACATTGATTCGAAGCAGTAAACAGCTATGCTACTGTTTCTAGGGTCAGAATGTTTGACAATACAATGTATTTGACTAATTGTAAGTGTTCAGGATGAATTTGGAGTCTTTAGACAACACGTAAACCCGTTTAATCCCAAAACAGGCTTAAACCGAGAAAAGAGGCTAAAACCGAGGGAACACATTGATTCGAAGCAGTAAACAGCTATGCTACTGTTTCTAGGGTCAGAATGTTTGACAATACAATGCATTTGACTAATTGTAAGTGTTCATGATGAATTTGGAGTGTTTAGACAGCACTTAAACCCGTTTAATCCCAAAACAGGCTTAAACCGATAAAACAGGCTAAAACCGAGAGAAAACATTGATTCGAAGCAGTAAACAGCTTTGTTACTGTTTCTAGGGTCAGAATGTATGACAATCCAATGGATTTGACTAATTGTAAGTGTTCGGGATGAATTTGGAGTGTTTAAACAACACTTAAACCCGTTTTATCCTAAAACAGGCTTAAACCGAGAAAACAGGCTAAAACCGAGAGAACACATTGATTCGAAGCAGTAAACAGCTTTGTTACTGTTTCTAGGGTCAGAATGTATGATAATACAATGCATTTGACTAATTGTAAGTGTTCGGGATGAATTTGGAGTGTTTAGACAACACTTAAACCCGTTTAATCCCAAAACAGGCTTAAACCGAGAAAACAGGCTAAAACCGAGGGAACACATTGATTCGAAGCAGTAAACAGCTATGCTACTGTTTCTAGGGTCAGAATGTTTGACAATACAATGCATTTGACTAATTGTAAGTGTTCGGGATGAATTTGGAGTGTTTAGACAACATTTAAACCCGTTTAATACCAAAACAGGCTAAAACCGAGAAAACAGGCTAAAACCGAGAGAAAACATTGATTCGAAGCAGTAAACAGCTTTGTTACTGTTTCTAGGGTCATAATGTATGACAATCCAATGGATTTGACTAATTGTAAGAGTTCGGAATGAATTTGAAGTGTTTAAACAACACTTAAACCCGTTGAATTTGGAGTGTTTCGACAACACTTAAACCTGTTTAATCCCAAAACAGGCTTAAACTGAGAAAACAGGCTAAAACCGAGGGAACACATTGATTCGAAGCAGTAAACAGCTATGCTACTGTTTCTGGGGTCAGAATGTTTGACAATACAATGCATTTGACTAATTGTAATTGTTCGGGATGAATTTGGAGTGCTTAGACAACACTTAAACCCGTTTAATCCCAAAACAGGCTTAAACCGACAAAACAGGCTAAAACCGAGAGAAAACATTGATTCGAAGCAGTAAACAGCTTTGTTACTGTTTCTAGGGTCAGAATGTTTGACAATACAATGCATTTGACTAATTGTAATTGTTCGGGATGAATTTGGAGTGTTTAGACAACACTTAAACCCGTTTAATCCCAAAACAGGCTTAAACCGAGAAAACAGGCTAAAACCGAGGGAGAACATTGATTCGAAGCAGTAAACAGTAATGTTACTGTTTTCTAGGGTCAGAATGTTTGACAATACAATGCATTTGACTAATTGTAAGTGTTCAGGATGAATTTGGAGTGTTTAGACAGCACTTAAACCCGTTTAATCCCAAAACAGGCTTAAACCGATAAAACAGGCTAAAACCGAGAGAAAACATTGATTCGAAGCAGTACACAGCTTTGTTACCGTTTCTAGGGTCAGAATGTATGACAATCCAATGGATTTGACTAATTGTAAGAGTTCGGAATGAATTTGGAGTGTTTAAACAACACTTAAACCCGTTTTATCCTAAAACAGGCTTAAACCGAGAAAACAGGCTAAAACCGAGAGAACACATTGATTCGAAGCAGTAAACAGCTTTGTTACTGTTTCTAGGGTCAGAATGTTTGACAATACAATGCATTTGACTAATTGTAAGTGTTCAGGATGAATTTGGAGTGTTTAGACAGCACTTAAACCCGTTTAATCCCAAAACAGGCTTAAACCGATAAAACAGGCTAAAACCGAGAGAAAACATTGATTCGAAGCAGTAAACAGCTTTGTTACTGTTTCTAGGGTCAGAATGTATGACAATCCAATGGATTTGACTAATTGTAAGAGTTCGGAATGAATTTGGAGTGTTTAAACAACACTTCAACCCGTTTTATCCTAAAACAGGCTTAAACCGAGAAAACAGGCTAAAACCGAGAGAACACATTGATTCGAAGCAGTAAACAGCTTTGTTACTGTTTCTAGGGTCAGAATATTTGATAATACAATGCATTTGACTAATTGTAAGTGTTCGGGATGAATTTGGAGTGTTTAGACAACACTTAAACCCGTTTAATCCCAAAACAGGCTTAAACCGAGAAAACAGGCTAAAACCGAGGGAACACATTGATTCGAAGCAGTAAACAGCTATGCTACTGTTTCTAGGGTCAGAATGTTTGACAATACAATGCATTTGACTAATTGTAAGTGTTCGGGATGAATTTGGAGTGTTTCGACAACACTTAAACCCGTTTAATCGCAAAACAGGCTTAAACCGAGAAAACAGGCTAAAACCGAGGGAACACATTGATTCGAAGCAGTAAACAGCTATGCTACTGTTTCTAGGGTCAGAATGTTTGACAATACAATGCATTTGACTAATTGTAAGTGTTCGGGATGAATTTGGAGTGTTTAGACAACACGTAAACCCGTTTAATCCCAAAACAGGCTTAAACCGAGAAAAGAGGCTAAAACCGAGGGAACACATTGATTCGAAGCAGTAAACAGCTATGCTACTGTTTCTAGGGTCAAAATGTTTGACAATACAATGCATTTGACTAATTGTAAGTGTTCGGGATGAATTTGGAGTGTTTCGACAACACTTAAACCCGTTTAATCCCAAAACAGGCTTAAACCGAGAAAACAGGCTAAAACCGAGGGAACACATTGATTCGAAGCAGTAAACAGCTATGCTACTGTTTCTAGGGTCAGAATGTTTGACAATACAATGCATTTGACTAATTGTAAGTGTTCGGGATGAATTTGGAGTGTTTAGACAACACTTAAACCCGTTTAATCCCAAAACAGGCTTAAACCGAGAAAAGAGGCTAAAACCGAGGGAACACATTGATTCGAAGCAGTAAACAGCAATGTTACTGTTTCTAGGGTCAGAATGTTTGACAATACAATGCATTTGACTAATTGTAAGTGTTCAGGATGAATTTGGAGTGCTTAGACAGCACTTAAACCCGTTTAATCCCAAAACAGGCTTAAACCGATAAAACAGGCTAAAACCGAGAGAAAACATTGATTCGAAGCAGTAAACAGCTTTGTTACTGTTTCTAGGGTCAGAATGTATGACAATCCAATGGATTTGACTAATTGGAAGAGTTCGGAATGAATTTGGAGTGTTTAAACAACACTTAAACCCGTTTTATCCTAAAACAGGCTTAAACCGAGAAAACAGGCTAAAACCGAGAGAACACATTGATTCGAAGCAGTAAACAGCTTTGCTACTGTTTCTAGGGTCAGAATGTTTGACAATACAATGCATTTGACTAATTGTAAGTGTTCGGGATGAATTTGGAGTGTTTAGACAACACTTAAACCCGTTTAATCCCAAAACAGGCTTAAACCGAGAAAACAGGCTAAAACCGAGAGAAAACATTGATTCGAAGCAGTAAACAGCTTTGTTACTGTTTATAGGGTCAGAATGTATGACAATCCAATGGATTTGACTAATTGTAAGTGTTCGGGATGAATTTGGAGTGTTTAAACAACACTTAAACCCGTTTTATCCTAAAACAGGCTTAAACCGAGAAAACAGGCTAAAACCGAGAGAACACATTGATTCGAAGCAGTAAACAGCTTTGTTACTGTTTCTAAGGTCAGAATGTATGATAATACAATGCATTTGACTAATTGTAAGTGTTCGGGATGAATTTGGAGTGTTTAGACGACACTTGAACCCGTTTAATCCCAAAACAGGCTTAAACCGAGAAAACAGGCTAAAACCGAGGGAACACATTGATTCGAAGCAGTAAACAGCTATGCTACTGTTTCTAGGGTCAGAATGTTTGACAATACAATGCATTTGACTAATTGTAAGTGTTCGGGATGAATTTGGAGTGTTTCGACAACACTTAAACCCGTTTAATCCCAAAACAGGCTTAAACCGAGAAAACAGGCTAAAACCGAGGGAACACATTGATTCGAAGCAGTAAACAGCTATGCTACTGTTTCTAGGGTCAGAATGTTTGACAATACAATGCATTTGACTAATTGTAAGTGTTCGGGATGAATTTGGAGTGTTTAGACAACACGTAAACCCGTTTAATCCCAAAACAGGCTTAAACCGAGAAAAGAGGCTAAAACCGAGGGAACACATTGATTCGAAGCAGTAAACAGCTATGCTACTGTTTCTAGGGTCAAAATGTTTGACAATACAATACATTTGACTAATTGTAAGTGTTCGGGATGAATTTGGAGTGTTTCGACAACACTTAAACCCGTTTAATCCCAAAACAGGCTTAAACCGAGAAAACAGGCTAAAACCGAGGGAACACATTGATTCGAAGCAGTAAACAGCTATGCTACTGTTTCTAGGGTCAGAATGTTTGACAATACAATGCATTTGACTAATTGTAAGTGTTCGGGATGAATTTGGAGTGTTTAGACAACACTTAAACCCGTTTAATCCCAAAACAGGCTTAAACCGAGAAAAGAGGCTAAAACCGAGGGAACACATTGATTCGAAGCAGTAAACAGCAATGTTACTGTTTCTAGGGTCAGAATGTTTGACAATACAATGCATTTGACTAATTGTAAGTGTTCAGGATGAATTTGGAGTGCTTAGACAGCACTTAAACCCGTTTAATCCCAAAACAGGCTTAAACCGATAAAACAGGCTAAAACCGAGAGAAAACATTGATTCGAAGCAGTAAACAGCTTTGTTACTGTTTCTAGGGTCAGAATGTATGACAATCCAATGGATTTGACTAATTGGAAGAGTTCGGAATGAATTTGGAGTGTTTAAACAACACTTAAACCCGTTTTATCCTAAAACAGGCTTAAACCGAGAAAACAGGCTAAAACCGAGAGAACACATTGATTCGAAGCAGTAAACAGCTTTGCTACTGTTTCTAGGGTCAGAATGTTTGATAATACAATGCATTTGACTAATTGTAAGTGTTCGGGATGAATTTGGAGTGTTTAGACAACACTTAAACCCGTTTAATCCCAAAACAGGCTTAAACCGAGAAAACAGGCTAAAACCGAGAGAAAACATTGATTCGAAGCAGTAAACAGCTTTGTTACTGTTTATAGGGTCAGAATGTATGACAATCCAATGGATTTGACTAATTGTAAGTGTTCGGGATGAATTTGGAGTCTTTAAACAACACTTAAACCCGTTTTATCCTAAAACAGGCTTAAACCGAGAAAACAGGCTAAAACCGAGAGAACACATTGATTCGAAGCAGTAAACAGCTTTGTTACTGTTTCTAAGGTCAGAATGTATGATAATACAATGCATTTGACTAATTGTAAGTGTTCGGGATGAATTTGGAGTGTTTAGACGACACTTGAACCCGTTTAATCCCAAAACAGGCTTAAACCGAGAAAACAGGCTAAAACCAAGGGAACACATTGATTCGAAGCAGTAAACAGCTATGCTACTGTTTCTAGGGTCAGAATGTTTGACAATACAATGCATTTGACTAATTGTAAGTGTTCGGGATGAATTTGGAGTGTTTAGACAACACTTAAACCCGTTTAATCCCAAAACAGGCTTAAACCGAGAAAACAGGCTAAAACCGAGAGAAAACATTGATTCGAAGCAGTAAACAGCTTTGTTACTGTTTCTAGGGTCATAATGTATGACAATCCAATGGATTTGACTAATTGTAAGAGTTCGGAATGAATTTGAAGTGTTTAAACAACACTTAAACCCGTTGAATTTGGAGTGTTTCGACAACACTTAAACCTGTTTAATCCCAAAACAGGCTTAAACTGAGAAAACAGGCTAAAACCGAGGGAACACATTGATTCGAAGCAGTAAACAGCTATGCTACTGTTTCTAGGGTCAGAATGTTTGACAATACAATGCATTTGACTAATTGTAAGTGTTCGGGATGAATTTGGAGTGTTTAGACAACACTTAAACCCGTTTAATCCCAAAACAGGCTTAAACCGAGAAAACAGGCTAAAACCGAGAGAAAACATTGATTCGAAGCAGTAAACAGCTTTGTTACTGTTTCTAGGGTCAGAATGTTTGATAATACAATGCATTTGACTAATTGTAAGTGTTCGGGATGAATTTGGAGTGCTAGACAACACTTAAATCCGTTTAATCCTAAAACAGGCTTAAACCGAGAAAAGAGGCTAAAACCGAGGGAACACATTGATTCGAAGCAGTAAACAGCAATGTTACTGTTTCTAGGGTCAGAATGTTTGACAATACAATGCATTTGACTAATTGTAAGTGTTCAGGATGAATTTGGAGTGCTTAGACAGCACTTAAACCCGTTTAATCCCAAAACAGGCTTAAACCGATAAAACAGGCTAAAACCGAGAGAAAACATTGATTCGAAGCAGTAAACAGCTTTGTTACTGTTTCTAGGGTCAGAATGTATGACAATCCAATGGATTTGACTAATTGGAAGAGTTCGGAATGAATTTGGAGTGTTTAAACAACACTTAAACCCGTTTTATCCTAAAACAGGCTTAAACCGAGAAAACAGGCTAAAACCGAGAGAACACATTGATTCGAAGCAGTAAACAGCTTTGCTACTGTTTCTAGGGTCAGAATGTTTGACAATACAATGCATTTGACTAATTGTAAGTGTTCGGGATGAATTTGGAGTGTTTAGACAACACTTAAACCCGTTTAATCCCAAAACAGGCTTAAACCGAGAAAACAGGCTAAAACCGAGAGAAAACATTGATTCGAAGCAGTAAACAGCTTTGTTACTGTTTATAGGGTCAGAATGTATGACAATCCAATGGATTTGACTAATTGTAAGTGTTCGGGATGAATTTGGAGTGTTTAAACAACACTTAAACCCGTTTTATCCTAAAACAGGCTTAAACCGAGAAAACAGGCTAAAACCGAGAGAACACATTGATTCGAAGCAGTAAACAGCTTTGTTACTGTTTCTAAGGTCAGAATGTATGATAATACAATGCATTTGACTAATTGTAAGTGTTCGGGATGAATTTGGAGTGTTTAGACGACACTTGAACCCGTTTAATCCCAAAACAGGCTTAAACCGAGAAAACAGGCTAAAACCAAGGGAACACATTGATTCGAAGCAGTAAACAGCTATGCTACTGTTTCTAGGGTCAGAATGTTTGACAATAAAATGCATTTGACTAATTGTAAGTGTTCGGGATGAATTTGGAGTGTTTAGACAACACTTAAACCCGTTTAATCCCAAAACAGGCTTAAACCGAGAAAACAGGCTAAAACCGAGAGAAAACATTGATTCGAAGCAGTAAACAGCTTTGTTACTGTTTCTAGGGTCATAATGTATGACAATCCAATGGATTTGACTAATTGTAAGAGTTCGGAATGAATTTGAAGTGTTTAAACAACACTTAAACCCGTTGAATTTGGAGTGTTTCGACAACACTTAAACCTGTTTAATCCCAAAACAGGCTTAAACTGAGAAAACAGGCTAAAACCGAGGGAACACATTGATTCGAAGCAGTAAACAGCTATGCTACTGTTTCTAGGGTCAGAATGTTTGACAATACAATGCATTTGACTAATTGTAAGTGTTCGGGATGAATTTGGAGTGTTTAGACAACACTTAAACCCGTTTAATCCCAAAACAGGCTTAAACCGAGAAAACAGGCTAAAACCGAGAGAAAACATTGATTCGAAGCAGTAAACAGCTTTGTTACTGTTTCTAGGGTCAGAATGTTTGATAATACAATGCATTTGACTAATTGTAAGTGTTCGGGATGAATTTGGAGTGCTAGACAACACTTAAATCCGTTTAATCCTAAAACAGGCTTAAACCGAGAAAAGAGGCTAAAACCGAGGGAACACATTGATTCGAAGCAGTAAACAGCAATGTTACTGTTTCTAGGGTCAGAATGTTTGACAATACAATGCATTTGACTAATTGTAAGTGTTCAGGATGAATTTGGAGTGTTTAGACAGCACTTAAACCCGTTTAATCCCAAAACAGGCTTAAACCGATAAAACAGGCTAAAACCGAGAGAAAACATTGATACGAAGCAGTAAACAGCTTTGTTACTGTTTCTAGGGTCAGAATGTATGACAATCCAATGGATTTGACTAATTGTAAGAGTTCGGAATGAATTTGGAGTGTTTCGACAACACTTAAACCTGTTTAATCCCAAAACAGGCTTAAACCGAGAAAACAGGCTAAAACCGAGAGAACACATTGATTCGAAGCAGTAAACAGCTTTGTTACTGTTTCTAGGGTCAGAATGTTTGATAATACAATGCATTTGACTAATTGTAAGTGTTCGGAATGAATTTGAAGTGTTTAAACAACACTTAAACCCATTGAATTTGGAGTGTTTCGACAACACTTAAACCTGTTTAATCCCAAAACAGGCTTAAACTGAGAAAACAGGCTAAAACCGAGGGAACACATTGATTCGAAGCAGTAAACAGCTATGCTACTGTTTCTAGGGTCAGAATGTTTGACAATACAATGCATTTGACTAATTGTAAGTGTTCGGGATGAATTTGGAGTGTTTAGACAACACTTAAACCCGTTTAATCCCAAAACAGGCTTAAACCGAGAAAACAGGCTAAAACCGAGAGAAAACATTGATTCGAAGCAGTAAACAGCTTTGTTACTGTTTCTAGGGTCAGAATGTTTGATAATACAATGCATTTGACTAATTGTAAGTGTTCGGGATGAATTTGGAGTGTTTAGACGACACTTGAACCCGTTTAATCCCAAAACAGGCTTAAACCGAGAAAACAGGCTAAAACCAAGGGAACACATTGATTCGAAGCAGTAAACAGCTATGCTACTGTTTCTAGGGTCAGAATGTTTGACAATACAATGCATTTGACTAATTGTAAGTGTTCGGGATGAATTTGGAGTGTTTAGACAACACTTAAACCCGTTTAATCCCAAAACAGGCTTAAACCGAGAAAACAGGCTAAAACCGAGAGAAAACATTGATTCGAAGCAGTAAACAGCTTTGTTACTGTTTCTAGGGTCAGAATGTTTGATAATACAATGCATTTGACTAATTGTAAGTATTCGGGATGAATTTGGAGTGCTAGACAACACTTAAATCCGTTTAATCCTAAAACAGGCTTAAACCGAGAAAAGAGGCTAAAACCGAGGGAACACATTGATTCGAAGCAGTAAACAGCAATGTTACTGTTTCTAGGGTCAGAATGTTTGACAATACAATGCATTTGACTAATTGTAAGTGTTCAGGATGAATTTGGAGTGTTTAGACAGCACTTAAACCCGTTTAATCCCAAAACAGGCTTAAACCGATAAAACAGGCTAAAACCGAGAGAAAACATTGATACGAAGCAGTAAACAGCTTTGTTACTGTTTCTAGGGTCAGAATGTATGACAATCCAATGGATTTGACTAATTGTAAGAGTTCGGAATGAATTTGGAGTGTTTCGACAACACTTAAACCTGTTTAATCCCAAAACAGGCTTAAACCGAGAAAACAGGCTAAAACCGAGAGAACACATTGATTCGAAGCAGTAAACAGCTTTGTTACTGTTTCTAGGGTCAGAATGTTTGATAATACAATGCATTTGACTAATTGTAAGTGTTCGGAATGAATTTGAAGTGTTTAAACAACACTTAAACCCATTGAATTTGGAGTGTTTCGACAACACTTAAACCTGTTTAATCCCAAAACAGGCTTAAACTGAGAAAACAGGCTAAAAACAGAGGGAACACATTGATTCGAAGCAGTAAACAGCTATGCTACTGTTTCTAGGGTCAGAATGTTTGACAATACAATGCATTTGACTAATTGTAAGTGTTTGGGATGAATTTGGAGTGTTTAGACAACACTTAAACCCGTTTAATCCCAAAACAGGCTTAAACCGAGAAAACAGGCTAAAACCGAGAGAAAACATTGATTCGAAGCAGTAAACAGCTTTGTTACTGTTTCTAGGGTCAGAATCTGTGACAATCCAATGAATTTGACTAATTATAAGAGTTCGGGATGAATTTGGAGTGTTTAAACAACACTTAAACCCGTTTTATCCTAAAACAGGCTTAAACCGAGAAAACAGGCTAAAACTGAGAGAACACATTGATTTGAAGCAGTAAACAGCTTTGTTACTGTTTCTAGGGTCAAAATGTTTGATAATACAATGCATTTGACTAATTCTAAGTGTTCGGGATGAATTTGGGGTGTTTAGACAACACTTAAACCCGTTTAATCCCAAAACAGGCTTAAACCGAGAAAACAGGCTAAAACCGAGAGAAAACATTGATTCGAAGTAGTACACAGCTATATTACTCTTTCTAGGGTCAGAATGTTTGACAATACAATGCATTTGACTAATTGTAAGTGTTCGGGATGAATTTGGAGTGTTTCGACAACACTTAAACCCGTTTAATCCCAAAACAGGCTTAAACCGAGAAAACAGGCTAAAACCGAGGGAACACATTGATTCGAAGCAGTAAACAGCTATGCTACTGTTTCTAGGGTCAGAATGTTTGACAATACAATGCATTTGACTAATTGTAAGTGTTCGGGATGAATTTGGAGTGTTTAGACAACACGTAAACCCGTTTAATCCCAAAACAGGCTTAAACCGAGAAAACAGGCTAAAACCGAGGGAACACATTGATTCGAAGCAGTAAACAGCTATGCTACTGTTTCTAGGGTCAGAATATTTGACAATACAATGCATTTGACTAATTGTAAGTGTTCGGGATGAATTTGGAGTGTTTAGACAACACGTAAACCCGTTTAATCCCAAAACAGGCTTAAACCGAGAAAAGAGGCTAAAACCGAGGGAACACATTGATTCGAAGCAGTAAACAGCTATGCTACTGTTTCTAGGGTCAGAATGTTTGACAATACAATGCATTTGACTAATTGTAATTGTTCGGGATGAATTTGGAGTGCTTAGACAACACTTAAACCCGTTTAATCCCAAAACAGGCTTAAACCGACAAAACAGGCTAAAACCGAGAGAAAACATTGATTCGAAGCAGTAAACAGCTTTGTTATTGTTTCTAGGGTCAGAATGTTTGACAATACAATGCATTTGACTAATTGTAAGTGTTCGGGATGAATTTGGAGTGTTTAGACAACACTTAAACCCGTTTAATCCCAAAACAGGCTTAAACCGAGAAAAGAGGCTAAAACCGAGGGAACACATTGATTCGAAGCAGTAAACAGCAATGTTACTGTTTCCAGGGTCAGAATGTTTGACAATACAATGCATTTGACTAATTGTAAGTGTTCAGGATGAATTTGGAGTGCTTAGACAGCACTTAAACCCGTTTAATCCCAAAACAGGCTTAAACCGATAAAACAGGCTAAAACCGAGAGAAAACATTGATTCGAAGCAGTAAACAGCTTTGTTACTGTTTCTAGGGTCAGAATGTATGACAATCCAATGTATTTGACTAATTGGAAGAGTTCGGAATGAATTTGGAGTGTTTAAACAACACTTAAACCCGTTTTATCCTAAAACATGCTTAAACCGAGAAAACAGGCTAAAACCGAGAGAACACATTGATTCGAAGCAGTAAACAGCTTTGTTACTGTTTCTAGGGTCAGAATGTTTGACAATACAATGCATTTGACTAATTGTAAGTGTTCGGGATGAATTTGGAGTGTTTAGACAACACTTAAACCCGTTTAATCCCAAAACAGGCTTAAACCGAGAAAACAGGCTAAAACCGAGAGAACACATTGATTCGAAGCAGTAAACAGCTTTGTTACTGTTTCTAGGGTCAGAATGTATGACAATCCAATGGATTTGACTAATTGTAAGTGTTCGGGATGAATTTGGAGTGTTTAAACAACACTTAAACCCGTTTTATCCTAAAACAGGCTTAAACCGAGAAAACAGGCTAAAACCGAGAGAACACATTGATTCGAAGCAGTAAACAGCTTTGTTACTGTTTCTAAGGTCAGAATGTATGATAATACAATGCATTTGACTAATTGTAAGTGTTCGGGATGAATTTGGAGTGTTTAGACGACACTTGAACCCGTTTAATCCCAAAACAGGCTTAAACCGAGAAAACAGGCTAAAACCAAGGGAACACATTGATTCGAAGCAGTAAACAGCTATGCTACTGTTTCTAGGGTCAGAATGTTTGACAATACAATGCATTTGACTAATTGTAAGTGTTCGGGATGAATTTGGAGTGTTTAGACAACACTTAAACCCGTTTAATCCCAAAACAGGCTTAAACCGAGAAAACAGGCTAAAACCGAGAGAAAACATTGATTCGAAGCAGTAAACAGCTTTGTTACTGTTTCTAGGGTCATAATGTATGACAATCCAATGGATTTGACTAATTGTAAGAGTTCGGAATGAATTTGAAGTGTTTAAACAACACTTAAACCCGTTGAATTTGGAGTGTTTCGACAACACTTAAACCTGTTTAATCCCAAAACAGGCTTAAACTGAGAAAACAGGCTAAAACCGAGGGAACACATTGATTCGAAGCAGTAAACAGCTATGCTACTGTTTCTAGGGTCAGAATGTTTGACAATACAATGCATTTGACTAATTGTAAGTGTTCGGGATGAATTTGGAGTGTTTAGACAACACTTAAACCCGTTTAATCCCAAAACAGGCTTAAACCGAGAAAACAGGCTAAAACCGAGAGAAAACATTGATTCGAAGCAGTAAACAGCTTTGTTACTGTTTCTAGGGTCAGAATGTTTGATAATACAATGCATTTGACTAATTGTAAGTGTTCGGGATGAATTTGGAGTGCTAGACAACACTTAAACCCGTTTAATCCCAAAACAGGCTTCAACCGAGAAAAGAGGCTAAAACCGAGGGAACACATTGATTCGAAGCAGTAAACAGCAATGTTACTGTTTCTAGGGTCAGAATGTTTGACAATACAATGCATTTGACTAATTGTAAGTGTTCAGGATGAATTTGGAGTGTTTAGACATCACTTAAACCCGTTTAATCCCAAAACAGGCTTAAACCGATAAAACAGGCTAAAACCGAGATAAAACATTGATACGAAGCAGTAAACAGCTTTGTTACTGTTTCTAGGGTCAGAATGTATGACAATCCAATGGATTTGACTAATTGTAAGAGTTCGGAATGAATTTGGAGTGTTTAAACAACACTTCAACCCGTTTTATCCTAAAACAGGCTTAAACCGAGAAAACAGGCTAAAACCGAGAGAACACATTGATTCGAAGCAGTAAACAGCTTTGTTACTGTTTCTAGGGTCAGAATGTTTGATAATACAATGCATTTGACTAATTGTAAGTGTTCGGAATGAATTTGAAGTGTTTAAACAACACTTAAACCCGTTGAATTTGGAGTGTTTCGACAACACTTAAACCTGTTTAATCCCAAAACAGGCTTAAACTGAGAAAACAGGCTAAAACCGAGGGAACACATTGATTCGAAGCAGTAAACAGCTATGCTACTGTTTCTAGGGTCAGAATGTTTGACAATACAATGCATTTGACTAATTGTAAGTGTTCGGGATGAATTTGGAGTGTTTAGACAACACTTAAACCCGTTTAATCCCAAAACAGGCTTAAACCGAGAAAACAGGCTAAAACCGAGAGAAAACATTGATTCGAAGCAGTAAACAGCTTTGTTACTGTTTCTAGGGTCAGAATGTTTGATAATACAATGCATTTGACTAATTGTAAGTGTTCGGGATGAATTTGGAGTGCTAGACAACACTTAAACCCGTTTAATCCCAAAACAGGCTTAAACCGAGAAAAGAGGCTAAAACCGAGGGAACACATTGATTCGAAGCAGTAAACAACAATGTTACTGTTTCTAGGGTCAGAATGTTTGACAATACAATGCATTTGACTAATTGTAAGTGTTCAGGATGAATTTGGAGTGTTTAGATAGCACTTAAACCCGTTTAATCCCAAAACAGGCTTAAACCGATAAAACAGGCTAAAACCGAGAGAAAACATTGATACGAAGCAGTAAACAGCTTTGTTACTGTTTCTAGGGTCAGAATGTATGACAATCCAATGGATTTGACTAATTGTAAGAGTTCGGAATGAATTTGGAGTGTTTAAACAACACTTAAACCCGTTTTATCCTAAAACAGGCTTAAACCGAGAAAACTGGCTAAAACCGAGAGAACACATTGATTCGAAGCAGTAAACAGCTTTGTTACTGTTTCTAGGGTCAGAATGTTTGATAATACAATGCATTTGACTAATTGTAAGTGTTCGGGATGAATTTGGAGTGTTTAGACAACACTTAAACCCGTTTAATCCCAAAACAGGCTTAAACCGAGAAAACAGGCTAAAACCGAGAGAAAACATTGATTCGTAGCAGTAAACAGCTTTGTTACTGTTTCTAGGGTCAGAATCTGTGACAATCCAATGAATTTGACTAATTATAAGTGTTCGGGATGAATTTGGAGTGTTTAAACAACACTTAAACCCGTTTTATCCTAAAACAGGCTTAAACCGAGAAAACAGGCTAAAACTGAGAGAACACATTGATTCGAAGCAGTAAACAGCTTTGTTACTGTTTCTAGGGTCAAAATGATTGATAATACAATGCATTTGACTAATTCTAAGTGTTCGGGATGAATTTGGGGTGTTTAGACAACACTTAAACCCGTTTTATCCCAAAACAGGCTTAAACCGAGAAAACAGGCTAAAACCGAGAGAAAACATTGATTCGAAGCAGTACACAGCTATATTACTCTTTCTAGGGTCAGAATGTTTGACAATACAATGCATTTGACTAATTGTAAGTGTTCAGGATGAATTTGGAGTGTTTAGACAGCACTTAAACCCGTTTAATCCCAAAACAGGCTTAAACCGAGAAAACAAGCTAAAACCGAGGGAACACATTGATTCGAAGCAGTAAACAGCTTTGTTACTGTTTCTAGGGTCAGAATCTGTGACAATCCAATGAATTTGACTAATTATAAGAGTTCGGGATGAATTTGGAGTGTTTAAACAACACTTAAACCCGTTTTATCCTAAAACAGGCTTAAACCGAGAAAACAGGCTAAAACTGAGAGAACACATTGATTCGAAGCAGTAAACAGCTTTGTTACTGTTTCTAGGGTCAAAATGTTTGATAATACAATGCATTTGACTAATTCTAAGTGTTCGGGATGAATTTGGGGTGTTTAGACAACACTTAAACCCGTTTAATCCCAAAACAGGCTTAAACCGAGAAAACAGGCTAAAACCGAGAGAAAACATTGATTCGAAGTAGTACACAGCTATATTACTCTTTCTAGGGTCAGAATGTTTGACAATACAATGCATTTGACTAATTGTAAGTGTTCGGGATGAATTTGGAGTGTTTCGACAACACTTAAACCCGTTTAATCCCAAAACAGGCTTAAACCGAGAAAACAGGCTAAAACCGAGGGAACACATTGATTCGAAGCAGTAAACAGCTATGCTACTGTTTCTAGGGTCAGAATGTTTGACAATACAATGCATTTGACTAATTGTAAGTGTTTGGGATGAATTTGGAGTGTTTAGACAACACTTAAACCCGTTTAATCCCAAAACAGGCTTAAACCGAGAAAACAGGCTAAAACCGAGAGAAAACATTGATTTGAAGCAGTAAACAGCTTTGTTACCGTTTCTAGGGTCAGAATGTTTGATAATACAATGCATTTGACTAATTGTAAGTGTTCGGGATGAATTTTGAGTGCTAGACAACACTTAAACCCGTTTAATCCCAAAACAGGCTTAAACCGAGAAAAGAGGCTAAAACCGAGGGAACACATTGATTCGAAGCAGTAAACAGCAATGTTACTGTTTCTAGGGTCAGAATGTTTGACAATACAATGCATTTGACTAATTGTAAGTGTTCAGGATGAATTTGGAGTGTTTAGACAGCACTTAAACCCGTTTAATCCCAAAACAGGCTTAAACCGATAAAACAGGCTAAAACCGAGAGAAAATATTGATACGAAGCAGTAAACAGCTTTGTTACTGTTTCTAGGGTCAGAATGTATGACAATCCAATGGATTTGACTAATTGTAAGAGTTCGGAATGAATTTGGAGTGTTTAAACAACACTTAAACCCGTTTTATCCTAAAACAGGCTTAAACCGAGAAAACAGGCTAAAACCGAGAGAACACATTGATTCGAAGCAGTAAACAGCTTTGTTACTGTTTCTAGGGTCAGAATGTTTGATAATACAATGCATTTGACTAATTGTAAGTGTTCGGGATGAATTTGGAGTGTTTAGACAACACTTAAACCCGTTTAATCCCAAAACAGGCTTAAACCGAGAAAACAGGCTAAAACCGAGAGAAAACATTGATTCGAAGCAGTAAACAGCTTTGTTACTGTTTCTAGGGTCAGAATCTGTGACAATCCAATGAATTTGACTAATTATAAGAGTTCGGGATGAATTTGGAGTGTTTAAACAACACTTAAACCCGTTTTATCCTAAAACAGGCTTAAACCGAGAAAACAGGCTAAAACTGAGAGAACACATTGATTCGAAGCAGTAAACAGCTTTGTTACTGTTTCTAGGGTCAAAATGTTTGATAATACAATGCATTTGACTAATTCTAAGTGTTCGGGATGAATTTGGGGTGTTTAGACAACACTTAAACCCGTTTAATCCCAAAACAGGCTTAAACCGAGAAAACAGGCTAAAACCGAGAGAAAACATTGATTCGAAGTAGTACACAGCTATATTACTCTTTCTAGGGTCAGAATGTTTGACAATACAATGCATTTGACTAATTGTAAGTGTTCGGGATGAATTTGGAGTGTTTCGACAACACTTAAACCCGTTTTATCCTAAAACAGGCTTAAACCGAGAAAACAGGCTAAAACCGAGAGAACACATTGATTCGAAGCAGTAAACAGCTTTGTTACTGTTTCTAGGGTCAGAATGTTTGATAATACAATGCATTTGACTAATTGTAAGTGTTCGGGATGAATTTGGAGTGTTTAGACAACACTTAAACCCGTTTAATCCCAAAACAGGCTTAAACCGAGAAAACAGGCTAAAACCGAGAGAAAACATTGATTCGAAGCAGTAAACAGCTTTGTTACTGTTTCTAGGGTCAGAATCTGTGACAATCCAATGAATTTGACTAATTATAAGAGTTCGGGATGAATTTGGAGTGTTTAAACAACACTTAAACCCGTTTTATCCTAAAACAGGCTTAAACCGAGAAAACAGGCTAAAACTGAGAGAACACATTGATTCGAAGCAGTAAACAGCTTTGTTACTGTTTCTAGGGTCAAAATGTTTGATAATACAATGCATTTGACTAATTCTAAGTGTTCGGGATGAATTTGGGGTGTTTAGACAACACTTAAACCCGTTTAATCCCAAAACAGGCTTAAACCGAGAAAACAGGCTAAAACCAAGAGAAAACATTGATTCGAAGTAGTACACAGCTATATTACTCTTTCTAGGGTCAGAATGTTTGACAATACAATGCATTTGACTAATTGTAAGTGTTCGGGATGAATTTGGAGTGTTTCGACAACACTTAAACCCGTTTAATCCCAAAACAGGCTTAAACCGAGAAAACAGGCTAAAACCGAGGGAACACATTGATTCGAAGCAGTAAACAGCTATGCTACTGTTTCTTGGGTCAGAATGTTTGACAATACAATGCATTTGACTAATTGTAAGTGTTTGGGATGAATTTGGAGTGTTTAGACAGCACTTAAACCCGTTTAATCCCAAAACAGGTTTAAACCGAGAAAACAGGCTAAAACCGAGGGAACACATTGATTCGAAGCAGTAAACAGCTTTGTTACTGTTTCTAGGGTCAGAATCTGTGACAATCCAATGAATTTGACTAATTATAAGAGTTCGGGATGAATTTGGAGTGTTTAAACAACACTTAAACCCGTTTTATCCTAAAACAGGCTTAAACCGAGAAAACAGGCTAAAACTGAGAGAACACATTGATTCGAAGCAGTAAACAGCTTTGTTACTGTTTCTAGGGTCAAAATGTTTGATAATACAATGCATTTGACTAATTCTAAGTGTTCGGGATGAATTTGGGGTGTTTAGACAACACTTAAACCCGTTTAATCCCAAAACAGGCTTAAACCGAGAAAACAGGCTAAAACCGAGAGAAAACATTGATTCGAAGTAGTACACAGCTATATTACTCTTTCTAGGGTCAGAATGTTTGACAATACAATGCATTTGACTAATTGTAAGTGTTCGGGATGAATTTGGAGTGTTTCGACAACACTTAAACCCGTTTAATCCCAAAACAGGCTTAAACCGAGAAAACAGGCTAAAACCGAGGGAACACATTGATTCGAAGCAGTAAACAGCTATGCTACTGTTTCTAGGGTCAGAATGTTTGACAATACAATGCATTTGACTAATTGTAAGTGTTTGGGATGAATTTGGAGTGTTTAGACAACACTTAAACCCGTTTAATCCCAAAACAGGCTTAAACCGAGAAAACAGGCTAAAACCGAGAGAAAACATTGATTTGAAGCAGTAAACAGCTTTGTTACCGTTTCTAGGGTCAGAATGTTTGATAATACAATGCATTTGACTAATTGTAAGTGTTCGGGATGAATTTTGAGTGCTAGACAACACTTAAACCCGTTTAATCCCAAAACAGGCTTAAACCGAGAAAAGAGGCTAAAACCGAGGGAACACATTGATTCGAAGCAGTAAACAGCAATGTTACTGTTTCTAGGGTCAGAATGTTTGACAATACAATGCATTTGACTAATTGTAAGTGTTCAGGATGAATTTGGAGTGTTTAGACAGCACTTAAACCCGTTTAATCCCAAAACAGGCTTAAACCGATAAAACAGGCTAAAACCGAGAGAAAACATTGATACGAAGCAGTAAACAGCTTTGTTACTGTTTCTAGGGTCAGAATGTATGACAATCCAATGGATTTGACTAATTGTAAGAGTTCGGAATGAATTTGGAGTGTTTAAACAACACTTAAACCCGTTTTATCCTAAAACAGGCTTAAACCGAGAAAACAGGCTAAAACCGAGAGAACACATTGATTCGAAGCAGTAAACAGCTTTGTTACTGTTTCTAGGGTCAGAATGTTTGATAATACAATGCATTTGACTAATTGTAAGTGTTCGGGATGAATTTGGAGTGTTTAGACAACACTTAAACCCGTTTAATCCCAAAACAGGCTTAAACCGAGAAAACAGGCTAAAACCGAAGGAAAACATTGATTCGAAGCAGTAAACAGCTTTGTTACTGTTTCTAGGGTCAGAATCTGTGACAATCCAATGAATTTGACTAATTATAAGAGTTCGGGATGAATTTGGAGTGTTTAAACAACACTTAAACCCGTTTTATCCTAAAACAGGCTTAAACCGAGAAAACAGGCTAAAACTGAGAGAACACATTGATTCGAAGCAGTAAACAGCTTTGTTACTGTTTCTAGGGTCAAAATGTTTGATAATACAATGCATTTGACTAATTCTAAGTGTTCGAGATGAATTTGGGGTGTTTAGACAACACTTAAACCCGTTTAATCCCAAAACAGGCTTAAACCGAGAAAACAGGCTAAAACCGAGAGAAAACATTGATTCGAAGTAGTACACAGCTATATTACTCTTTCTAGGGTCAGAATGTTTGACAATACAATGCATTTGACTAATTGTAAGTGTTCGGGAGGAATTTGGAGTGTTTCGACAACACTTAAACCCGTTTAATCCCAAAACAGGCTTAAACCGAGAAAACAGGCTAAAACCGAGGGAACACATTGATTCGAAGCAGTAAACAGCTATGCTACTGTTTCTAGGGTCAGAATGTTTGACAATACAATGCATTTGACTAATTGTAAGTGTTTGGGATGAATTTGGAGTGTTTAGACAACACTTAAACCCGTTTAATCCCAAAACAGGCTTAAACCGAGAAAACAGGCTAAAACCGAGAGAAAACATTGATTTGAAGCAGTAAACAGCTTTGTTACTGTTTCTAGGGTCAGAATGTATGACAATCCAATGGATTTGACTAATTGTGAGAGTTCGGAATGAATTTGGAGTGTTTAAACAACACTTCAACCCGTTTTATCCTAAAACAGGCTTAAACCGAGAAAACAGGCTAAAACCGAGAGAACACATTGATTCGAAGCAGTAAACAGCTTTGTTACTGTTTCTAGGGTCAGAATGTTTGATAATACAATGCATTTGACTAATTGTAAGTGTTCGGGATGAATTTGGAGTGTTTAGACAACACTTAAACCCGTTTAATCCCAAAAGAGGCTTAAACCGAGAAAACAGGCTAAAACCGAGGGAACACATTGATTAGAAGCAGTAAACAGCTATGCTACTGTTTCTAGGGTCAGAATGTTTGACAATACAATGCATTTGACTAATTGTAAGTGTTCGGGATGAATTTGGAGTGTTTCGACAACACTTAAACCCGTTTAATCCCAAAACAGGCTTAAACCGAGAAAACAGGCTAAAACCGAGGGAACACATTGATTCGAAGCAGTAAACAGCTATGCTACTGTTTCTAGGGTCAGAATGTTTGACAATACAATGCATTTGACTAATTGTAAGTGTTCGGGATGAATTTGGAGTGTTTAGACAACACGTAAACCCGTTTAATCCCAAAACAGGCTTAAACCGAGAAAACAGGCTAAAACCGAGGGAACACATTGATTCGAAGCAGTAAACAGCTATGCTACTGTTTCTAGGGTCAGAATGTTTGACAATACAATGCATTTGACTAATTGTAAGTGTTCGTGATGAATTTGGAGTGTTTAGACAACACTTAAACCCGTTTAATCCCAAAACAGGCTTAAACCGAGAAAACAGGCTAAAACCGAGAGAAAACATTGATTCGAAGCAGTAAACAGCTTTGTTACTGTTTCTAGGGTCATAATGTATGACAATCCAATGGATTTGACTAATTGTAAGAGTTCGGAATGAATTTGAAGTGTTTAAACAACACTTAAACCCGTTGAATTTGGAGTGTTTCGACAACACTTAAACCTGTTTAATCCCAAAACAGGCTTAAACTGAGAAAACAGGCTAAAACCGAGGGAACACATTGATTCGAAGCAGTAAACAGCTATGCTACTGTTTCTAGGGTCAGAATGTTTGACAATACAATGCATTTGACTAATTGTAAGTGTTCGGGATGAATTTGGAGTGTTTAGACAACACTTAAACCCGTTTAATCCCAAAACAGGCTTAAACCGAGAAAACAGGCTAAAACCGAGAGAAAACATTGATTCGAAGCAGTAAACAGCTTTGTTACTGTTTCTAGGGTCATAATGTATGACAATCCAATGGATTTGACTAATTGTAAGAGTTCGGAATGAATTTGAAGTGTTTAAACAACACTTAAACCCGTTGAATTTGGAGTGTTTCGACAACACTTAAACCTGTTTAATCCCAAAACAGGCTTAAACCGAGAAAAGAGGCTAAAACCGAGGGAACACATTGATTCGAAGCAGTAAACAGCTATGTTACTGTTTCTAGGGTCAGAATGTTTGACAATACAATGCATTTGACTAATTGTAAGTGTTCAGGATGAATTTGGAGTGTTTAGACAGCACTTAAACCCGTTTAATCCCAAAACAGGCTTAAACCGATAAAACAGGCTAAAACCGAGAGAAAACATTGATTCGAAGCAGTAAACAGCTTTGTTACTGTTTCTAGGGTCAGAATGTTTGATAATACAATGCATTTGACTAATTGTAAGTGTTCGGGATGAATTTGGAGTGTTTAGACAACACTTAAACCCGTTTAATCCCAAAACAGGCTTAAACCGAGAAAAGAGGCTAAAACCGAGGGAACACATTGATTCGAAGCAGTAAACAGCAATGTTACTGTTTCTAGGGTCAGAATGTTTGACAATACAATGCATTTGACTAATTGTAAGTGTTCAGGATAAATTTGGAGTGTTTAGACAGCACTTAAACCCGTTTAATCCCAAAACAGGCTTAAACCGATAAAACAGGCTAAAACCGAGGGAACACATTGATTCGAAGCAGTAAACAGCTATGCTACTGTTTCTAGGGTCAGAATGTTTGACAATACAATGCATTTGACTAATTGTAAGTGTTCGGGATGAATTTGGAGTGTTTCGACAACACTTAAACCCGTTTAATCCCAAAACAGGCTTAAACCGAGAAAACAGGCTAAAACCGAGGGAACACATTGATTCGAAGCAGTAAACAACTTTGTTACTGTTTCTAGGGTCAGAATGTATGACAATCCAATGGATTTGACTAATTGTAAGAGTTCGGAATGAATTTGGAGTGTTTAAACAACACTTAAACCCGTTTTATCCTAAAACCGGCTTAAACCGAGAAAACAGGCTAAAACCGAGAGAACACATTGATTCGAAGCAGTAAACAGCTTTGTTACTGTTTCTAGGGTCAGAATGTTTGATAATACAATGCATTTGACTAATTGTAAGTGTTCGGGATGAATTTGGAGTGTTTAGACAACACTTAAACCCGTTTAATCCCAAAACAGGCTTAAACCGAGAAAACAGGCTAAAACCGAGGGAACACATTGATTCGAAGCAGTAAACAGCTTTGTTACTGTTTCTACGGTCAGAATCTGTGACAATCCAATGAATTTGACTAATTATAAGAGTTCGGAATGAATTTGGAGTGTTTAGACAACAATTAAACCCGTTTTATCCCAAAACAAGCTTAAATTGAGAAAACAGGCTAAAACCAAGAGAAAACATTGATGCGAAGCAATTAACAGCTATGTTACTCTTTCTAGGGTCAAAATATGTAACAATCCAATTCTTTTGACTAATTATAAAAGTTTGGGTTGAATTTGGAGTGTTTAGACACCACTTTTACCCATTTTGTCCCGAAAGAGGCTAAAACCGAGAAAACATTGATTCGAAGCAGTAAACAGCTTTGTTACTGTTTCTAGGGTCAGAATCTGTGACAATCCAATGAATTTGACTAATTATAAGAGTTCGGGATGAATTTAGAGTGTTTAGACAACAATTAAACCAGTTTTATCCCAAAACAACCTTAAATTGAGAAAACAGGCTAAAACCAAGAGAAAACATTGATTCGAAGCAGTAAACAGCTATGTTACTCTTTCTAGGGTCAAAATATGTAACAATCCATTTCTTTTAACTAATTATAAAAGTTCGGGTTGAATTTGGAGTGTTTAGACACCACTTTTACCCATTTTGTCCCGAAAGAGGCTAAAACTAATTATAAAAGTTCGGGTCAGAATGTTTGACAATACAATGCATTTGACTAATTGTAAGTGTTCGGGATGAATTTGGAGTGTTTAGACAACACTTAAACCCATTTAATCCCAAAACAGGGTTAAACCAAGAAAACAGGCTAAAACCGAGAGAAAACATTGATTCGAAGCAGTAAACAGCTTTGTTACTGTTTCTAGGGTCATAATGTATGACAATCCAATGGATTTGACTAATTGTAAGAGTTCGGAATGAATTTGGAGTGTTTAAATAACACTTAAACCCGTTTTATCCTAAAACAGGCTTAAACCGAGAAAACAGGCTAAAACCGAGAGAATACATTGATTCGAAGCAGTAAACAGCTTTGTTACTGTTTCTAGGGTCAGAATGTTTGATAATACAATGCATTTGACTAATTGTAAGTGTTCGGGATGAATTTGGAGTGTTTAGACAACACTTAAACCCGTTTAATCCCAAAACAGGCTTAAACCGAGAAAAGTGGCTAAAACCGAGGGAACACATTGATTCGAAGCAGTAAACAGCTATGTTACTGTTTCTAGGGTCAGAATGTTTGACAATACAATGCATTTGACTAATTGTAAGTGTTCAGGATGAATTTGGAGTGTTTAGACAGCACTTAAACCCATTTAATCCCAAAACAGGCTTAAACCGATAAAACAGGCTAAAACCGAGAGAAAACATTGATTCGAAGCAGTAAACAGCTTTGTTACTGTTTCTAGGGTCAGAATGTATGACAATCCAATGGATTTGACTAATTGTAAGAGTTCGGAATGAATTTGGAGTGTTTAAACAACACTTAAACCCGTTTTATCCCAAAACTGGCTTAAACCGAGAAAACAGGCTAAAACCGAGAGAACACATTGATTCGAAGCAGTAAACAGCTTTGTTACTGTTTCTAGGGTCAGAATGTTTGATAATACAATGCATTTGACTAATTGTAAGTGTTCGGGATGAATTTGGAGTGTTTAGACAACACTTAAACCCGTTTAATCCCAAAACAGGCTTAAACCGAGAAAAGAGGCTAAAACCGAGGGAACACATTGATTCGAAGCAGTAAACAGCTATGTTACTGTTTCTAGGGTCAGAAAGTTTGATAATACATTGCATTTGACTAATTGTAAGTGTTCGGGATGAATTTGGAGTGTTTAGACAACACTTAAACCCGTTTAATCCCAAAACAGGCTTAAACCGAGAAAACAGGCTAAAACCGAGAGAAAACATTGATTCGAAGTAGTAAACAGCTTTGTTACTGTTTCTAGGGTCAGAATGTATAACAATCCAATGGATTTGACTAATTGTAAGAGTTCGGAATGAATTTGGAGTGTATAAACAACACTTAAACCCGTTTTATCCTAAAACAGGCTTAAACCGAGAAAACAGGCTAAAACCGAGAGAACACATTGATTCGAAGCAGTAAACAGCTTTGTTACTATTTCTAGGGTCAGAATGTTTGATAATACAATGCATTTGACTAATTGTAAGTGTTCGGGATGAATTTGGAGTGTTTAGACAGCACTTAAACCCGTTTCATCCCAAAACAGGCTTAAACCGAGAAAAGAGGCAAAAACCGAGGGAACACATTGATTCGAAGCAGTAAACAGCTATGTTACTGTTTCTAGGGTCAGAATGTTTGACAATACAATGCATTTGACTAATTGTAAGTGTTCAGGATGAATTTGGAGTGTTTAGACAGCACTTAAACCCGTTTAATCCCAAAACAGGCTTAAACCGATAAAACAGGCTAAAACCGAGAGAAAACATTGATTCGAAGCAGTAAACAGCTTTGTTACTGTTTCTAGGGTCAGAATGTATGACAATCCAATGGATTTGACTAATTGTAAGAGTTCGGAATGAATTTGGAGTGTTTAGACAACACCTAAACCCGTTTTATCCCAAAACAGGCTTAAACCGAGAAAACAGGCTAAAACCGAGAGAAAACATTGATTCGAAGCAGTACACAGCTATATTACTGTTTCTAGGGTCAAAATGTTTGATAATACAATGCAGTTGACTAATTGTAAGTGTTCGGGATGAATTTGGAGTGTTTAGACAACACTTAAACCCGTTTAATCCCAAAATAGGCTTAAACCGAGAAAAGAGGCTAAAACCGAGGGAACACATTGATTCGAAGTAGTAAACAGCTATGTTACTGATTCTAGGGTCAGAATGTTTGACAATACATTGCATTTGACTAATTGTAAGTGTTCGGGATGAATTTGGAGTGTTTAGACAACACTTAAACCCGTTTAATCCCTAAACATGCTTAAACCGAGAAAACAGGCTAAAACCGAGAGAAAACATTGATTCGAAGCAGTAAACAGCTTTGTTACTGTTTCTAGGGTCAGAATGTATGACAATCCAATGGATTTGACTAATTGTAAGAGTTCAGAATGAATTTGGAGTGTTTAAACAACACTTAAACCCGTTTTATCCTAAAACAGGCTTAAACCGAGAAAACAGGCTAAAACCGAGAGAACACATTGATTCGAAGCAGTAAACAGCTTTGTTACTGTTTCTAGGGTCAGAATGTTTGATAATACAATGCATTTGACTAATTGTAAGTGTTCGGGATGAATTTGGAGTGTTTAGACAACACTTAAACCCGTTTAATCCCAAAACAGGCTTAAACCGAGAAAAGAGGCTAAAACCGAGGGAACACATTGATTCGAAGCAGTAAACAGCTTTGTTACTGTTTCTAGGGTCAGAATGTATGACAATCCAATGGATTTGACTAATTGTAAGAGTTCGGAATGAATTTGGAGTGTTTAGACAACACTTAAACCCGTTTAATCCCAAAACAGGCTTAAACCGAGAAAACAGGCTAAAACCGAGAGAAAACATTGATTCGAAGCAGTACACAGCTATATTACTGTTTCTAGGGTCAAAATGTTTGATAATACAATGCATTTGACTAATTGTAAGTGTTCGGGATGAATTTGGAGTGTTTAGACAACACTTAAACCCGTTTAATCCCAATACCGGCTTAAACCGAGAAAATAGGCTAAAACCGAGAGAAAACATTGATTCGAAGCAGTACACAGCTATATTACTGTTTCTAGGGTCAAAAAGTTTGACAATACAATGCATTTGACTAATTGTAAGTGTTCAGGATGAATTTGGAGTGTTTAGCCAGCACTTAAACCCGTTTAATCCCAAAACATGCTTAATCTGATAAAACAGGCTAAAACCGAGAGAAAACATTGATTCGAAGCAGTAAACAGCTTTGTTACTGTTTCTAGGGTCAGAATGTATGACAATCCAATGGATTTGACAAATTGTAAGAGTTCGGAATGAATTTGGAGTGTTTAAACAACACTTAAACCCGTTTTATCCTAAAACAGGCTTAAACCGAGAAAACAGGCTAAAACCGAGAGAACACATTGATTCGAAGCAGTAAACAGCTTTGTTACTGTTTCTAGGGTCAGAATGTTTGACAATACATTGCATTTGACTAATTGTAAGTGTTCGGGATGAATTTGGAATGTTTAGACAACACTTAAACCCGTTTAATCCCAAAACAGGCTTAAACCGAGAAAACAGGCTAAAACCGAGAGAAAACATTGATTCGAAGTAGTAAACAGCTTTGTTACTGTTTCTAGGGTCAGAATGTATAACAATCCAATGGATTTGACTAATTGTAAGAGTTCGGAATGAATTTGGAGTGTTTAAACAACACTTAAACCCGTTTTATCCTAAAACAGGCTTAAACCGAGAAAAGAGGCTAAAACCGAGGGAACACATTGATTCGAAGCAGTAAACAGCTATGTTACTGTTTCTAGGGTCAGAATGTTTGACAATACATTGCATTTGACTAATTGTAAGTGTTCGGGATGAATTTGGAGTGTTTAGACAACACTTAAACCCGTTTAATCCCAAAACAGGCTTAAACCGAGAAAACAGGCTAAAACCGAGAGAAAACATTGATTCGAAGCAGTAAACAGCTTTGTTACTGTTTCTAGGGTCAGAATGTATGACAATCCAATGGATTTGACTAATTGTAAGAGTTCAGAATGAATTTGGAGTGTTTAAACAACACTTAAACCCGTTTTATCCTAAAACAGGCTTAAACCGAGAAAACAGGCTAAAACCGAGAGAACACATTGATTCGAAGCAGTAAACAGCTTTGTTACTGTTTCTAGGGTCAGAATGTTTGATAATACAATGCATTTGACTAATTGTAAGTGTTCGGGATGAATTTGGAGTGTTTAGACAACACTTAAACCCGTTTAATCCCAAAACAGGCTTAAACCGAGAAAAGAGGCTAAAACCGAGGGAACACATTGATTCGAAGCAGTAAACAGCTATGTTACTGTTTCTAGGGTCAGAATGTTTGACAATACAATGCATTTGACTAATTGTAAGTGTTCAGGATGAATTTGGAGTGTTTAGACAGCACTTAAACCCGTTTAATCCCAAAACAGGCTTAAACCGATAAAACAGGCTAAAACCGAGAGAAAACATTGATTCGAAGCAGTAAACAGCTTTGTTACTGTTTCTAGGGTCAGAATGTATGACAATCCAATGGATTTGACTAATTGTAAGAGTTCGGAATGAATTTGGAGTGTTTAGATCACACTTAAACCCGTTTAATCCCAATACCGGCTTAAACCGAGAAAATAGGCTAAAACCGAGAGAAAACATTGATTCGAAGCAGTACACAGCTATATTACTGTTTCTAGGGTCAAAATGTTTGATAATACAATGCATTTCACTAATTGTAAGTGTTCGGGATGAATTTGGAGTGTTTAGACAACACTTAAACCCGTTTAATCCCAAAACCGGCTTAAACCGAGAAAACAGGCTAAAACCGAGAGAAAACATTGATTCGAAGCAGTACACAGCTATATTACTCTTTCTAGGGTCAAAATATGTAACAATCCAATTATTTTGACTAATTATAAAAGTTTGGGTTGAATTTGGAGTGTTTAGACACGACTTTTACCCATTTTGTCCCGAAAGAGGCTAAAACCGAGAAAACATTGATTCGAAGCAGTAAACAGCTTTGTTACTGTTTCTAGTGTCAGAATGTTTGACAATACATTGCATTTGACTAACTGTAAGAGTTCGGGATGAATTTGGAATGTTTAGACAACAATTAAACCAGTTTTATCCCAAAACAAACTTAAATTGAGAAAACAGGCTAAAACCAAGAGAAAACATTGATTCGAAGCAGTAAACAGCTATGTTTCTCTTTCTAGGGTCAAAATATGTAACAATCCAATTCTTTTAACTAATTATAAAAGTTCGGGTTGAATTTGGAGTGTTTAGACACCACTTTTACCCATTTTGTCCCGAAAGAGGCTAAAACCAAAAAACATTGGTTCGAAGCAGTAAACAGCTATGTTACTCTTTATAGGGTCAAAATATGTAACAATCAAATACATTTGACTAATTATAAGAGTTCGAGTTGAATTTGGAGTGTTTAGACACCATTTTTACCTATTTTGTCCCGAAACAGGCTAAAACCAAGAAAACATTGATTCGAAGCAGTAAACAGTTTTGTTACTGTTTCTTGGGTCAGAATGTTTGACAATACAATGCATTTGACTAATTGTAAGTGTTCAGGATGAATTTCGAGTGTTTAGACAACACTTAAACCCGTTTTATCCCAAAAGAGGGTTAAACCGAGAAAACCGGCTAAAACCGAGAGAAAACATTGATTCGAAGCAGTAAACAGCTTTGTTACTGTTTCTAGGGTCAGAATGTATGACAATCCAATGGATTTGACTAATTGTAAGAGTTCAGAATGAATTTGGAGTGTTTAAACAACACTTAAACCCGTTTTATCCTAAAACAGGCTTAAACTGAGAAAACAGGCTAAAACCGAGAGAACACATTGATTCGAAGCAGTAAACAGCTTTGTTACTGTTTCTAGGGTCAGAATGTTTGATAATACAATGCATTTGACTAATTGTAAGTGTTCGGGATGAATTTGGAGTGTTTAGACAACACTTAAACCCGTTTAATCCCAAAATAGGCTTAAACCGAGAAAAGAGGCTAAAACCGAGGGAACACATTGATTCGAAGCAGTAAACAGCTATGTTACTGTTTCTAGGGTCAGAATGTTTGACAATACATTGCATTTGACTAATTGTAAGTGTTCGGGATGAATTTGGAGTGTTTAGACAACACTTAAACCCGTTTAATCCCAAAACAGGCTTAAACCGAGAAAACAGGCTAAAACCGAGAGAAAACATTGATTCGAAGCAGTAAACAGCTTTGTTACTGTTTCTAGGGTCAGAATGTATGACAATCCAATGGATTTGACTAATTGTAAGAGTTCAGAATGATTTTGGAGTGTTTAAACAACACTTAAACCCGTTTAATCCCAAAACAGGCTTAAACCGAGAAAAGAGGCAAAAACCGAGGGAACACATTGATTCGAAGCAGTAAACAGCTATGTTACTGTTTCTAGGGTCAGAATGTTTGACAATACAATGCATTTGACTAATTGTAAGTGTTCAGGATGAATTTGGAGTGTTTAGACAGCACTTAAACCCGTTTAATCCCAAAACAGGCTTAAACCGATAAAACAGGCTAAAACCGAGAGAAAACATTGATTCGAAGCAGTAAACAGCTTTGTTACTGTTTCTAGGGTCAGAATGTATGACTATCCAATGGATTTGACTAATTGTAAGAGTTCGGAATGAATTTGGAGTGTTTAGACAACACTTAAACCCGTTTAATCCCAAAACAGGCTTAAACCGAGAAAACAGGCTAAAACCGAGAGAAAACATTGATTCGAAGCAGTACACAGCTATATTACTGTTTCTAGGGTCAAAATGTTTGATAATACAATGCATTTGACTAATTGTAAGTGTTCGGGATGAATTTGGAGTGTTTAGACAACACTTAAACCCGTTTAATCCCAAAATAGGCTTAAACCGAGAAAAGAGGCTAAAACCGAGGGAACACATTGATTCGAAGCAGTAAACAGCTATGTTACTGTTTCTAGGGTCAGAATGTTTGACAATACATTGCATTTGACTAATTGTAAGTGTTCGGGATGAATTTGGAGTGTTTAGACAACACTTAAACCCGTTTAATCCCAAAACAGGCTTAAACCGAGAAAACAGGCTAAAACCGAGAGAAAACATTGATTCGAAGCAGTAAACAGCTTTGTTACTGTTTCTAGGGTCAGAATGTATGACAATCCAATGGATTTGACTAATTGTAAGAGTTCAGAATGAATTTGGAGTGTTTAAACAACACTTAAACCCGTTTTATCCTAAAACAGGCTTAAACCGAGAAAACAGGCTAAAACCGAGAGAACACATTGATTCGAAGCAGTAAACAGCTTTGTTACTGTTTCTAGGGTCAGAATGTTTGATAATACAATGCATTTGACTAATTGTAAGTGTTCGGGATGAATTTGGAGTGTTTAGACAACACTTAAACCCGTTTAATCCCAAAACAGGCTTAAACCGAGAAAAGAGGCTAAAACCGAGGGAACACATTGATTCGAAGCAGTAAACAGCTATGTTACTGTTTCTAGGGTCAGAATGTTTGACAATACAATGCATTTGACTAATTGTAAGTGTTCAGGATGAATTTGGAGTGTTTAGACAGCACTTAAACCCGTTTAATCCCAAAACAGGCTTAAACCGATAAAACAGGCTAAAACCGAGAGAAAACATCGATTCGAAGCAGTAAACAGCTTTGTTACTGTTTCTAGGGTCAGAATGTATGACAATCCAATGGATTTGACTAATTGTAAGAGTTCGGAATGAATTTGGAGTGTTTAGATCACACTTAAACCCGTTTAATCCCAATACCGGCTTAAACCGAGAAAATAGGCTAAAACCGAGAGAAAACATTGATTCGAAGCAGTACACAGCTATATTACTGTTTCTAGGGTCAAAATGTTTGATAATACAATGCATTTCACTAATTGTAAGTGTTCGGGATGAATTTGGAGTGTTTAGACAACACTTAAACCCGTTTAATCCCAAAACCGGCTTAAACCGAGAAAACAGGCTAAAACCGAGAGAAAACATTGATTCGAAGCAGTACACAGCTATATTACTCTTTCTAGGGTCAAAATATGTAACAATCCAATTATTTTGACTAATTATAAAAGTTTGGGTTGAATTTGGAGTGTTTAGACACGACTTTTACCCATTTTGTCCCGAAAGAGGCTAAAACCGAGAAAACATTGATTCGAAGCAGTAAACAGCTTTGTTACTGTTTCTAGTGTCAGAATGTTTGACAATACATTGCATTTGACTAACTGTAAGAGTTCGGGATGAATTTGGAATGTTTAGACAACAATTAAACCAGTTTTATCCCAAAACAAACTTAAATTGAGAAAACAGGCTAAAACCAAGAGAAAACATTGATTCGAAGCAGTAAACAGCTATGTTTCTCTTTCTAGGGTCAAAATATGTAACAATCCAATTCTTTTAACTAATTATAAAAGTTCGGGTTGAATTTGGAGTGTTTAGACACCACTTTTACCCATTTTGTCCCGAAAGAGGCTAAAACCAAAAAACATTGGTTCGAAGCAGTAAACAGCTATGTTACTCTTTATAGGGTCAAAATATGTAACAATCAAATACATTTGACTAATTATAAGAGTTCGAGTTGAATTTGGAGTGTTTAGACACCATTTTTACCTATTTTGTCCCGAAACAGGCTAAAACCAAGAAAACATTGATTCGAAGCAGTAAACAGTTTTGTTACTGTTTCTTGGGTCAGAATGTTTGACAATACAATGCATTTGACTAATTGTAAGTGTTCAGGATGAATTTCGAGTGTTTAGACAACACTTAAACCCGTTTTATCCCAAAAGAGGGTTAAACCGAGAAAACCGGCTAAAACCGAGAGAAAACATTGATTCGAAGCAGTAAACAGCTTTGTTACTGTTTCTAGGGTCAGAATGTATGACAATCCAATGGATTTGACTAATTGTAAGAGTTCAGAATGAATTTGGAGTGTTTAAACAACACTTAAACCCGTTTTATCCTAAAACAGGCTTAAACTGAGAAAACAGGCTAAAACCGAGAGAACACATTGATTCGAAGCAGTAAACAGCTTTGTTACTGTTTCTAGGGTCAGAATGTTTGACAATACATTGCATTTGACTAATTGTAAGTGTTCGGGATGAATTTGGAGTGTTTAGACAACACTTAAACCCGTTTTATCCTAAAACAGGCTTAAACCGAGAAAACAGGCTAAAACCGAGAGAACACATTGATTCGAAGCAGTAAACAGCTTTGTTACTGTTTCTAGGGTCAGAATGTTTGATAATACAATGCATTTGACTAATTGTAAGTGTTCGGGATGAATTTGGAGTGTTTAGACAACACTTAAACCCGTTTAATCCCAAAATAGGCTTAAACCGAGAAAAGAGGCTAAAACCGAGGGAACACATTGATTCGAAGCAGTAAACAGCTATGTTACTGTTTCTAGGGTCAGAATGTTTGACAATACATTGCATTTGACTAATTGTAAGTGTTCGGGATGAATTTGGAGTGTTTAGACAACACTTAAACCCGTTTAATCCCAAAACAGGCTTAAACCGAGAAAACAGGCTAAAACCGAGAGAAAACATTGATTCGAAGCAGTAAACAGCTTTGTTACTGTTTCTAGGGTCAGAATGTATGACAATCCAATGGATTTGACTAATTGTAAGAGTTCAGAATGAATTTGGAGTGTTTAAACAACACTTAAACCCGTTTTATCCTAAAACAGGCTTAAACCGAGAAAACAGGCTAAAACCGAGAGAACACATTGATTCGAAGCAGTAAACAGCTTTGTTACTGTTTCTAGGGTCAGAATGTTTGATAATACAATGCATTTGACTAATTGTAAGTGTTCGGGATGAATTTGGAGTATTTAGACAACACTTAAACCCGTTTAATCCCAAAACAGGCTTAAACCGAGAAAAGAGGCTAAAACCGAGGGAACACATTGATTCGAAGCAGTAAACAGCTATGTTACTGTTTCTAGGGTCAGAATGTTTGACAATACAATGCATTTGACTAATTGTAAGTGTTCAGGATGAATTTGGAGTGTTTAGACAGCACTTAAACCCGTTTAATCCCAAAACAGGCTTAAACCGATAAAACAGGCTAAAACCGAGAGAAAACATTGATTCGAAGCAGTAAACAGCTTTGTTACTGTTTCTAGGGTCAGAATGTATGACAATCCAATGGATTTGACTAATTGTAAGAGTTCGGAATGAATTTGGAGTGTTTAGATCACACTTAAACCCGTTTAATCCCAATACCGGCTTAAACCGAGAAAATAGGCTAAAACCGAGAGAAAACATTGATTCGAAGCAGTACACAGCTATATTACTGTTTCTAGGGTCAAAATGTTTGATAATACAATGCATTTCACTAATTGTAAGTGTTCGGGATGAATTTGGAGTGTTTAGACAACACTTAAACCCGTTTAATCCCAAAACCGGCTTAAACCGAGAAAAGAGGCTAAACCGAGGGAACACATTGATTCGAAGCAGTAAACAGCTATGTTACTGTTTCTAGGGTCAGAATGTTTGACAATACAATGCATTTGACTAATTGTAAGTGTTCAGGATGAATTTGGAGTGTTTAGACAGCACTTAAACCCGTTTAATCCCAAAACAGGCTTAAACCCATAAAACAGGCTAAAACCGAGAGAAAACATTGATTCGAAGCAGTAAACAGCTTTGTTACTGTTTCTAGGGTCAGAATGTATGACAATCCAATGGATTTGACTAATTGTAAGAGTTCGGAATGAATTTGGAGTGTTTAGATCACACTTAAACCCGTTTAATCCCAATACCGGCTTAAACCGAGAAAATAGGCTAAAACCGAGAGAAAACATTGATTCGAAGCAGTACACAGCTATATTACTGTTTCTAGGGTCAAAATGTTTGATAATACAATGCATTTGACTAATTGTAAGTGTTCGGGATGAATTTGGAGTGTTTAGACAACACTTAAACCCGTTTAATCCCAAAACCGGCTTAAACCGAGAAAACAGGCTAAAACCGAGAGAAAACATTGATTCGAAGCAGTACAGAGCTATATTACTCTTTCTAGGGTCAAAATATGTAACAATCCAATTATTTTGACTAATTATAAAAGTTTGGGTTGAATTTGGAGTGTTTAGACACGACTTTTACCCATTTTGTCCCGAAAGAGGCTAAAACCGAGAAAACATTGATTCGAAGCAGTAAACAGCTTTGTTACTGTTTCTAGTGTCAGAATGTTTGACAATACATTGCATTTGACTAACTGTAAGAGTTCGGGATGAATTTGGAATGTTTAGACAACAATTAAACCAGTTTTATCCCAAAACAAACTTAAATTGAGAAAACAGGCTAAAACCAAGAGAAAACATTGATTCGAAGCAGTAAACAGCTATGTTACTCTTTCTAGGGTCAAAATATGTAACAATCCAATTCTTTTAACTAATTATAAAAGTTCGGGTTGAATTTGGAGTGTTTAGACACCACTTTTACCCATTTTGTCCCGAAAGAGGCTAAAACCAAAAAACATTGGTTCGAAGCAGTAAACAGCTATGTTACTCTTTATAGGGTCAAAATATGTAACAATCAAATACATTTGACTAATTATAAGAGTTCGAGTTGAATTTGGAGTGTTTAGACACCACTTTTACCTATTTTGTCCCGAAACAGGCTAAAACCAAGAAAACATTGATTCGAAGCAGTAAACAGTTTTGTTACTGTTTCTTGGGTCAGAATGTTTGACAATACAATGCATTTGACTAATTGTAAGTGTTCAGGATGAATTTCGAGTGTTTAGACAACACTTAAACCCGTTTTATCCCAAAAGAGGGTTAAACCGAGAAAACCGGCTAAAACCGAGAGAAAACATTGATTCGAAGCAGTAAACAGCTTTGTTACTGTTTCTAGGGTCAGAATGTATGACAATCCAATGGATTTGACTAATTGTAAGAGTTCGGAATGAATTTGGAGTGTTTAAACAACACTTAAACCCGTTTTATCCTAAAACAGGCTTAAACTGAGAAAACAGGCTAAAACCGAGAGAACACATTGATTCGAAGCAGTAAACAGCTTTGTTACTGTTTCTAGGGTCAGAATGTATGATAATACAATGCATTTGACTAATTGTAAGTGTTCGGGATGAATTTGGAGTGTTTAGACAACACTTAAACCCGTTTAATCCTAAAACAGGCTTAAACCTAGAAAACAGGGTAAAACCGAAAGAAAACATTGATTCGAAGCAGTAAACAGCTTTGTTACTGTTTCTAGGGTCAGAATCTGTGACAATCCAATGCATTTGACTAATTATAAGTGTTCGGAATGAATTTGGAGTGTTTAAACAACACTTAAACCCGTTTTATCCTAAAACAGGCTTAAACCGAGAAAACAGGCTAAAACCGAGAGAACACATTGATTCGAAGCAGTAAACAGCTTTGTTACTGTTTCTAGGGTCAGAATGTTTGACAATACATTGCATTTGACTAATTGTAAGTGTTCGGGATGAATTTGGAGTGTTTAGACAACACTTAAACCCGTTTTATCCTAAAACAGGCTTAAACCGAGAAAACAGGCTAAAACCGAGAGAACACATTGATTCGAAGCAGTAAACAGCTTTGTTACTGTTTCTAGGGTCAGAATGTTTGATAATACAATGCATTTGACTAATTGTAAGTGTTCGGGATGAATTTGGAGTGTTTAGACAACACTGAAACCCGTTTAATCCCAAAATAGGCTTAAACCGAGAAAAGAGGCTAAAACCGAGGGAACACATTGATTCGAAGCAGTAAACAGCTATGTTACTGTTTCTAGGGTCAGAATGTTTGACAATACATTGCATTTGACTAATTGTAAGTGTTCGGGATGAATTTGGAGTGTTTAGACAACACTTAAACCCGTTTAATCCCAAAACAGGCTTAAACCGAGAAAACAGGCTAAAACCGAGAGAAAACATTGATTCGAAGCAGTAAACAGCTTTGTTACTGTTTGTAGGGTCAGAATGTATGACAATCCAATGGATTTGACTAATTGTAAGAGTTCAGAATGAATTTGGAGTGTTTAAACAACACTTAAACCCGTTTTATCCTAAAACAGGCTTAAACCGAGAAAACAGGCTAAAACCGAGAGAACACATTGATTCGAAGCAGTAAACAGCTTTGTTACTGTTTCTAGGGTCAGAATGTTTGATAATACAATGCATTTGACTAATTGTAAGTGTTCGGGATGAATTTGGAGTGTTTAGACAACACTTAAACCCGTTTAATCCCAAAACAGGCTTAAACCGAGAAAAGAGGCTAAAACCGAGGGAACACATTGATTCGAAGCAGTAAACAGCTATGTTACTGTTTCTAGGGTCAGAATGTTTGACAATACAATGCATTTGACTAATTGTAAGTGTTCAGGATGAATTTGGAGTGTTTAGACAGCACTTAAACCCGTTTAATCCCAAAACAGGCTTAAACCGATAAAACAGGCTAAAACCGAGAGAAAACATTGATTCGAAGCAGTAAACAGCTTTGTTACTGTTTCTAGGGTCAGAATGTATGACAATCCAATGGATTTGACTAATTGTAAGAGTTCGGAATGAATTTGGAGTGTTTAGATCACACTTAAACCCGTTTAATCCCAATACCGGCTTAAACCGAGAAAATAGGCTAAAACCGAGAGAAAACATTGATTCGAAGCAGTACAGAGCTATATTACTCTTTCTAGGGTCAAAATATGTAACAATCCAATTATTTTGACTAATTATAAAAGTTTGGGTTGAATTTGGAGTGTTTAGACACGACTTTTACCCATTTTGTCCTGAAAGAGGCTAAAACCGAGAAAACATTGATTCGAAGCAGTAAACAGCTTTGTTACTGTTTCTAGTGTCAGAATGTTTGACAATACATTGCATTTGACTAACTGTAAGAGTTCGGGATGAATTTGGAATGTTTAGACAACAATTAAACCAGTTTTATCCCAAAACAAACTTAAATTGAGAAAACAGGCTAAAACCAAGAGAAAACATTGATTCGAAGCAGTAAACAGCTATGTTACTCTTTCTAGGGTCAAAATATGTAACAATCCAATTCTTTTAACTAATTATAAAAGTTCGGGTTGAATTTGGAGTGTTTAGACACCACTTTTACCCATTTTGTCCCGAAAGAGGCTAAAACCAAAAAACATTGGTTCGAAGCAGTAAACAGCTATGTTACTCTTTATAGGGTCAAAATATGTAACAATCAAATACATTTGACTAATTATAAGAGTTCGAGTTGAATTTGGAGTGTTTAGACACCACTTTTACCTATTTTGTCCCGAAACAGGCTAAAACCAAGAAAACATTGATTCGAAGCAGTAAACAGTTTTGTTACTGTTTCTTGGGTCAGAATGTTTGACAATACAATGCATTTGACTAATTGTAAGTGTTCAGGATGAATTTCGAGTGTTTAGACAACACTTAAACCCGTTTTATCCCAAAAGAGGGTTAAACCGAGAAAACCGGCTAAAACCGAGAGAAAACATTGATTCGAAGCAGTAAACAGCTTTGTTACTGTTTCTAGGGTCAGAATGTATGATAATCCAATGGATTTGACTAATTGTAAGAGTTCGGAATGAATTTGGAGTGTTTAAACAACACTTAAACCCGTTTTATCCTAAAACAGGCTTAAACTGAGAAAACAGGCTAAAACCGAGAGAACACATTGATTCGAAGCAGTAAACAGCTTTGTTACTGTTTCTAGGGTCAGAATGTATGATAATACAATGCATTTGACTAATTGTAAGTGTTCGGGATGAATTTGGAGTGTTTAGACAACACTTAAACCCGTTTAATCCTAAAACAGGCTTAAACCTAGAAAACAGGGTAAAACCGAAAGAAAACATTGATTCGAAGCAGTAAACAGCTTTGTTACTGTTTCTAGGGTCAGAATCTGTGACAATCCAATGCATTTGACTAATTATAAGAGTTCGGAATGAATTTGGAGTGTTTAAACAACACTTAAACCCGTTTTATCCTAAAACAGGCTTAAACCGAGAAAACAGGCTAAAACCGAGAGAACACATTGATTCGAAGCAGTAAACAGCTTTGTTACTGTTTCTAGGGTCAGAATGTTTGACAATACATTGCATTTGACTAATTGTAAGTGTTCGGGATGAATTTGGAGTGTTTAGACAACACTTAAACCCGTTTTATCCTAAAACAGGCTTAAACCGAGAAAACAGGCTAAAACCGAGAGAACACATTGATTCGAAGCAGTAAACAGCTTTGTTACTGTTTCTAGGGTCAGAATGTTTGATAATACAATGCATTTGACTAATTGTAAGTGTTCGGGATGAATTTGGAGTGTTTAGACAACACTTAAACCCGTTTAATCCCAAAATAGGCTTAAACCGAGAAAAGAGGCTAAAACCGAGGGAACACATTGATTCGAAGCAGTAAACAGCTATGTTACTGTTTCTAGGGTCAGAATGTTTGACAATACATTGCATTTGACTAATTGTAAGTGTTCGGGATGAATTTGGAGTGTTTAGACAACACTTAAACCCGTTTAATCCCAAAACAGGCTTAAACCGATAAAACAGGCTAAAACCGAGAGAAAACATTGATTCGAAGCAGTAAACAGCTTTGTTACTGTTTCTAGGGTCAGAATGTATGACAATCCAATGGATTTGACTAATTGTAAGAGTTCAGAATGAATTTGGAGTGTTTAAACAACACTTAAACCCGTTTTATCCTAAAACAGGCTTAAACCGAGAAAACAGGCTAAAACCGAGAGAACACATTGATTCGAAGCAGTAAACAGCTTTGTTACTGTTTCTAGGGTCAGAATGTTTGATAATACAATGCATTTGACTAATTGTAAGTGTTCGGGATGAATTTGGAGTGTTTAGACAACACTTAAACCCGTTTAATCCCAAAACAGGCTTAAACCGAGAAAAGAGGCTAAAACCGAGGGAACACATTGATTCGAAGCAGTAAACAGCTATGTTACTGTTTCTAGGGTCAGAATGTTTGACAATACAATGCATTTGACTAATTGTAAGTGTTCAGGATGAATTTGGAGTGTTTAGACAGCACTTAAACCCGTTTAATCCCAAAACAGGCTTAAACCGATAAAACAGGCTAAAACCGAGAGAAAACATTGATTTGAAGCAGTAAACAACTTTGTTACTGTTTCTAGGGTCAGAATGTATGACAATCCAATGGATTTGACTAATTGTAAGAGTTCGGAATGAATTTGGAGTGTTTAGATCACACTTAAACCCTTTTAATCCCAATACCGGCTTAAACCGAGAAAATAGGCTAAAACCGAGAGAAAACATTGATTCGAAGCAGTACACAGCTATATTACTGTTTCTAGGGTCAAAATGTTTGATAATACAATGCATTTCACTAATTGTAAGTGTTCGGGATGAATTTGGAGTGTTTAGACAACACTTAAACCCGTTTAATCCCAAAACCGGCTTAAACCGAGAAAAGAGGCTAAAACCGAGGGAACACATTGATTCGAAGCAGTAAACAGCTATGTTACTGTTTCTAGGGTCAGAATGTTTGACAATACAATGCATTTGACTAATTGTAAGTGTTCAGGATGAATTTGGAGTGTTTAGACAGCACTTAAACCCGTTTAATCCCAAAACAGGCTTAAACCGATAAAACAGGCTAAAACCGAGAGAAAACATTGATTCGAAGCAGTAAACAGCTTTGTTACTGTTTCTAGGGTCAGAATGTATGACAATCCAATGGATTTGACTAATTGTAAGAGTTCGGAATGAATTTGGAGTGTTTAGATCACACTTAAACCCGTTTAATCCCAATACCGGCTTAAACCGAGAAAATAGGCTAAAACCGAGAGAAAACATTGATTCGAAGCAGTACACAGCTATATTACTGTTTCTAGGGTCAAAATGTTTGATAATACAATGCATTTCACTAATTGTAAGTGTTCGGGATGAATTTGGAGTGTTTAGACAACACTTAAACCCGTTTAATCCCAAAACCGGCTTAAACCGAGAAAACAGGCTAAAACCGAGAGAAAACATTGATTCGAAGCAGTACACAGCTATATTACTCTTTCTAGGGTCAAAATATGTAACAATCCAATTATTTTGACTAATTATAAAAGTTTGGGTTGAATTTGGAGTGTTTAGACACGACTTTTACCCATTTTGTCCCGAAAGAGGCTAAAACCGAGAAAACATTGATTCGAAGCAGTAAACAGCTTTGTTACTGTTTCTAGTGTCAGAATGTTTGACAATACATTGCATTTGACTAACTGTAAGACTTCGGGATGAATTTGGAATGTTTAGACAACAATTAAACCAGTTTTATCCCAAAACAAACTTAAATTGAGAAAACCGGCTAAAACCAAGAGAAAACATTGATTCGAAGCAGTAAACAGCTATGTTACTCTTTCTAGGGTCAAAATATGTAACAATCCAATTCTTTTAACTAATTATAAAAGTTCGGGTTGAAATTGGAGTGTTTAGACACCACTTTTACCCATTTTGTCCCGAAAGAGGCTAAAACCAAAAAACATTGGTTCGAAGCAGTAAACAGCTATGTTACTCTTTATAGGGTCAAAATATGTAACAATCAAATACATTTGACTAATTATAAGAGTTCGAGTTGAATTTGGAGTGTTTAGACACCACTTTTACCTATTTTGTCCCGAAACAGGCTAAAACCAAGAAAACATTGATTCGAAGCAGTAAACAGTTTTGTTACTGTTTCTAGGGTCAGAATGTATGACAATCCAATGGATTTGACTAATTGTAAGAGTTCGGAATGAATTTGGAGTGTTTAAACAACACTTAAACCCGTTTTATCCTAAAACAGGCTTAAACTGAGAAAACAGGCTAAAACCGAGAGAACACATTGATTCGAAGCAGTAAACAGCTTTGTTACTGTTTCTAGGGTCAGAATGTATGATAATACAATGCATTTGACTAATTGTAAGTGTTCGGGATGAATTTGGAGTGTTTAGACAACACTTAAACCCGTTTAATCCTAAAACAGGCTTAAACCTAGAAAACAGGCTAAAACCGAAAGAAAACATTGATTCGAAGCAGTAAACAGCTTTGTTACTGTTTCTAGGGTCAGAATCTGTGACAATCCAATGCATTTGACTAATTATAAGAGTTCGGAATGAATTTGGAGTGTTTAAACAACACTTAAACCCGTTTTATCCTAAAACAGGCTTAAACCGAGAAAACAGGCTAAAACCGAGAGAACACATTGATTCGAAGCAGTAAACAGCTTTGTTACTGTTTCTAGGGTCAGAATGTTTGACAATACATTGCATTTCACTAATTGTAAGTGTTCAGGATGAATTTGGAGTGTTTAGACAACACTTAAACCCGTTATATCCTAAAACAGGCTTAAACCGAGAAAACAGGCTAAAACCGAGAGAACACATTGATTCGAAGCAGTAAACAGCTTTGTTACTGTTTCTAGGGTCAGAATGTTTGATAATACAATGCATTTGACTAATTGTAAGTGTTCGGGATGAATTTGGAGTGTTTAGACAACACTTAAACCCGTTTAATCCCAAAATAGGCTTAAACCGAGAAAAGAGGCTAAAACCGAGGGAACACATTGATTCGAAGCAGTAAACAGCTATGTTACTGTTTCTAGGGTCAGAATGTTTGACAATACATTGCATTTGACTAATTGTAAGTGTTCGGGATGAATTTGGAGTGTTTAGACAACACTTAAACCCGTTTAATCCCAAAACAGGCTTAAACCGAGAAAACAGGCTAAAACCGAGAGAAAACATTGATTCGAAGCAGTAAACAGCTTTGTTACTGTTTCTAGGGTCAGAATGTATGACAATCCAATGGATTTGACTAATTGTAAGAGTTCAGAATGAATTTGGAGTGTTTAAACAACACTTAAACCCGTTTTATCCTAAAACAGGCTTAAACCGAGAAAACAGGCTAAAACCGAGAGAACACATTGATTCGAAGCAGTAAACAGCTTTGTTACTGTTTCTAGGGTCAGAATGTTTGATAATACAATGCATTTGACTAATTGTAAGTGTTCGGGATGAATTTGGAGTGTTTAGACAACACTTAAACCCGTTTAATCCCAAAACTGGCTTAAACCGAGAAAAGAGGCTAAAACCGAGGGAACACATTGATTCGAAGCAGTAAACAGCTATGTTACTGTTTCTAGGGTCAGAATGTTTGACAATACAATGCATTTGACTAATTGTAAGTGTTCAGGATGAATTTGGAGTGTTTAGACAGCACTTAAACCCGTTTAATCCCAAAACAGGCTTAAACCGATAAAACAAGCTAAAACCGAGAGAAAACATTGATTCGAAGCAGTAAACAGCTTTGTTACTGTTTCTAGGGTCAGAATGTATGACAATCCAATGGATTTGACTAATTGTAAGAGTTCGGAATGAATTTGGAGTGTTTAGATCACACTTAAACCCGTTTAATCCCAATACCGGCTTAAACCGAGAAAATAGGCTAAAACCGAGAGAAAACATTGATTCGAAGCAGTACACAGCTATATTACTGTTTCTAGGGTCAAAATGTTTGATAATACAATGCATTTCACTAATTGTAAGTGTTCGGGATGAATTTGGAGTGTTTAGACAACACTTAAACCCGTTTAATCCCAAAACCGGCTTAAACCGAGAAAAGAGGCTAAAACCGAGGGAACACATTGATTCGAAGCAGTAAACAGCTATGTTACTGTTTCTAGGGTCAGAATGTTTGACAATACAATGCATTTGACTAATTGTAAGTGTTCAGGATGAATTTGGAGTGTTTAGACAGCACTTAAACCCGTTTAATCCCAAAACAGGCTTAAACCGATAAAACAGGCTAAAACCGAGAGAAAACATTGATTCGAAGCAGTAAACAGCTTTGTTACTGTTTCTAGGGTCAGAATGTATGACAATCCAATGGATTTGACTAATTGTAAGAGTTCGGAATGAATTTGGAGTGTTTAGATCACACTTAAACCCGTTTAATCCCAATACCGGCTTAAACCGAGAAAATAGGCTAAAACCGAGAGAAAACATTGATTCGAAGCAGTACACAGCTATATTACTGTTTCTAGGGTCAAAATGTTTGATAATACAATGCATTTCACTAATTGTAAGTGTTCGGGATGAATTTGGAGTGTTTAGACAACACTTAAACCCGTTTAATCCCAAAACCGGCTTAAACCGAGAAAAGAGGCTAAAACCGAGGGAACACATTGATTCGAAGCAGTAAACAGCTATGTTACTGTTTCTAGGGTCAGAATGTTTGACAATACAATGCATTTGACTAATTGTAAGTGTTCAGGATGAATTTGGAGTGTTTAGACAGCACTTAAACCCGTTTAATCCCAAAACAGGCTTAAACCGATAAAACAGGCTAAAACCGAGAGAAAACATTGATTCGAAGCAGTAAACAGCTTTGTTACTGTTTCTAGGGTCAGAATGTATGACAATCCAATGGATTTGACTAATTGTAAGAGTTCGGAATGAATTTGGAGTGTTTAGATCACACTTAAACCCGTTTAATCCCAATACCGGCTTAAACCGAGAAAATAGGCTAAAACCGAGAGAAAACATTGATTCGAAGCAGTACACAGCTATATTACTGTTTCTAGGGTCAAAATGTTTGATAATACAATGCATTTCACTAATTGTAAGTGTTCGGGATGAATTTGGAGTGTTTAGACAACACTTAAACCCGTTTAATCCCAAAACCGGCTTAAACCGAGAAAACAGGCTAAAACCGAGAGAAAACATTGATTCGAAGCAGTACACAGCTATATTACTCTTTCTAGGGTCAGAATGTTTGACAATACAATGCATTTGACTAATTGTAAGTGTTCAGGATGAATTTGGAGTGTTTAGACAGCACTTAAACCCGTTTAATCCCAAAACAGGCTTAAACCGATAAAACAGGCTAAAACCGAGAGAAAACATTGATTCGAAGCAGTAAACAGCTTTGTTACTGTTTCTAGGGTCAGAATGTATGACAATCCAATGGATTTGACTAATTGTAAGAGTTCGGAATGAATTTGGAGTGTTTAGATCACACTTAAACCCGTTTAATCCCAATACCGGCTTAAACCGAGAAAATAGGCTAAAACCGAGAGAAAACATTGATTCGAAGCAGTACACAGCTATATTACTGTTTCTAGGGTCAAAATGTTTGATAATACAATGCATTTCACTAATTGTAAGTGTTCGGGATGAATTTGGAGTGTTTAGACAACACTTAAACCCGTTTAATCCCAAAACCGGCTTAAACCGAGAAAACAGGCTAAAACCGAGAGAAAACATTGATTCGAAGCAGTACACAGCTATATTACTCTTTCTAGGGTCAAAATATGTAACAATCCAATTATTTTGACTAATTAAAAAAGTTTGGGTTGAATTTGGAGTGTTTAGACACGACTTTTACCCATTTTGTCCCGAAAGAGGCTAAAACCGAGAAAACATTGATTCGAAGCAGTAAACAGCTTTGTTACTGTTTCTAGTGTCAGAATGTTTGACAATATATTTCATTTGACTAACTGTAAGAGTTCGGGATGAATTTGGAATGTTTAGACAACAATTAAACCAGTTTTATCCCAAAACAAACTTAAATTGAGAAAACAGGCTAAAACAAAGAGAAAACATTGATTCGAAGCAGTAAACAGCTATGTTACTCTTTCTAGGGTCAAAATATGTAACAATCCAATTCTTTTAACTAATTATAAAAGTTCGGGTTGAATTTGGAGTGTTTAGACACTACTTTTACCCATTTTGTCCCGAAAGAGGCTAAAACCAAAAAACATTGGTTCGAAGCAGTAAACAGCTATGTTACTCTTTATAGGGTCAAAATATGTAACAATCAAATACATTTGACTAATTATAAGAGTTCGAGTTGAATTTGGAGTGTTTAGACACCACTTTTACCTATTTTGTCCCGAAACAGGCTAAAACCAAGAAAACATTGATTCGAAGCAGTAAACAGTTTTGTTACTGTTTCTTGGGTCAGAATGTTTGACAATACAATGCATTTGACTAACTGTAAGTGTTCAGGATGAATTTCGAGTGTTTAGACAACACTTAAACCCGTTTTATCCCAAAAGAGGGTTAAACCGAGAAAACCGGCTAAAACCGAGAGAAAACATTGATTCGAAGCAGTAAACAGCTTTGTTACTGTTTCTAGGGTCAGAATGTATGACAATCCAATGGATTTGACCAATTGTAAGAGTTCGGAATGAATTTGGAGTGTTTAAACAACACTTAAACCCGTTTTATCCTAAAACAGGCTTAAACTGAGAAAACAGGCTAAAACCGAGAGAACACATTGATTCGAAGCAGTAAACAGCTTTGTTACTGTTTCTAGGGTCAGAATGTATGATAATACAATGCATTTGACTAATTGTAAGTGTTCGGGATGAATTTGGAGTGTTTAGACAACACTTAAACCCGTTTAATCCTAAAACAGGCTTAAACCTAGAAAACAGGCTAAAACCGAAAGAAAACATTGATTCGAAGCAGTAAACAGCTTTGTTACTGTTTCTAGGGTCAGAATCTGTGACAATCCAATGCATTTGACTAATTATAAGAGTTCGGAATGAATTTGGAGTGTTTAAACAACACTTAAACCCGTTTTATCCTAAAACAGGCTTAAACCGAGAAAACAGGCTAAAACCGAGAGAACACATTGATTCGAAGCAGTAAACAGCTTTGTTACTGTTTCTAGGGTCAGAATGTTTGACAATACATTGCATTTCACTAATTGTAAGTGTTCGGGATGAATTTGGAGTGTTTAGACAACACTTAAACCCGTTTTATCCTAAAACAGGCTTAAACCGAGAAAACAGGCTAAAACCGAGAGAACACATTGATTCGAAGCAGTAAACAGCTTTGTTACTGTTTCTAGGGTCAGAATGTTTGATAATACAATGCATTTGACTAATTGTAAGTGTTCGGGATGAATTTGGAGTGTTTAGACAACACTTAAACCCGTTTAATCCCAAAACAGGCTTAAACCGAGAAAAGAGGCTAAAACTGAGGGAACACATTGATTCGAAGCAGTAAACAGCTATGTTACTGTTTCTAGGGTCAGAATGTTTGACAATACAATGCATTTGACTAATTGTAAGTGTTCAGGATGAATTTGGAGTGTTTAGACAACACTTAAACCCGTTTAATCCCAAAACCGGCTTAAACCGAGAAAACAGGCTAAAACCGAGAGAAAACATTGATTCGAAGCAGTACACAGCTATATTACTCTTTCTAGGGTCAAAATATGTAACAATCCAATTATTTTGACTAATTATAAAAGTTTGGGTTGAATTTGGAGTGTTTAGACACGACTTTTACCCATTTTGTCCCGAAAGAGGCTAAAACCGAGAAAACATTGATTCGAAGCAGTAAACAGCTTTGTTACTGTTTCTAGTGTCAGAATGTTTGACAATACATTGCATTTGACTAACTGTAAGAGTTCGGGATGAATTTGGAATGTTTAGACAACAATTAAACCAGTTTTATCCCAAAACAAACTTAAATTGAGAAAACAGGCTAAAACAAAGAGAAAACATTGATTCGAAGCAGTAAACAGCTATGTTACTCTTTCTAGGGTCAAAATATGTAACAATCCAATTCTTTTAACTAATTATAAAAGTTCGGGTTGAATTTGGAGTGTTTAGACACCACTTTTACCCATTTTGTCCCGAAAGAGGCTAAAACCAAAAAACATTGGTTCGAAGCAGTAAACAGCTATGTTACTCTTTATAGGGTCAAAATATGTAACAATCAAATACATTTGACTAATTATAAGAGTTCGAGTTGAATTTGGAGTGTTTAGACACCACTTTTACCTATTTTGTCCCGAAACAGGCTAAAACCAAGAAAACATTGATTCGAAGCAGTAAACAGTTTTGTTACTGTTTCTTGGGTCAGAATGTTTGACAATACAATGCATTTGACTAATTGTAAGTGTTCAGGATGAATTTCGAGTGTTTAGACAACACTTAAACCCGTTTTATCCCAAAAGAGGGTTAAACCAAGAAAACCGGCTAAAACCGAGAGAAAACATTGATTCGAAGCAGTAAACAGCTTTGTTACTGTTTCTAGGGTCAGAATGTATGACAATCCAATGGATTTGACTAATTGTAAGAGTTCGGAATGAATTTGGAGTGTTTAAACAACACTTAAACCCGTTTTATCCTAAAACAGGCTTAAACTGAGAAAACAGGCTAAAACCGAGAGAACACATTGATTCGAAGCAGTAAACAGCTTTGTTACTGTTTCTAGGGTCAGAATGTATGATAATACAATGCATTCGACTAATTGTAAGTGTTCGGGATGAATTTGGAGTGTTTAGACAACACTTAAACCCGTTTAATCCTAAAACAGGCTTAAACATAGAAAACAGGCTAAAACCGAGAGAACACATTGATTCGAAGCAGTAAACAGCTTTGTTACTGTTTCTAGGGTCAGAATGTTTGACAATACATTGCATTTGACTAATTGTAAGTGTTCGGGATGAATTTGGAGTGTTTAGACAACACTTAAACCCGTTTTATCCTAAAACAGGCTTAAACCGAGAAAACAGGCTAAAACCGAGAGAACACATTGATTCGAAGCAGTAAACAGCTTTGTTACTGTTTCTAGGGTCAGAATGTTTGACAATACATTGCATTTGACTAATTGTAAGTGTTCGGGATGAATTTGGAGTGTTTAGACAACACTTAAACCCGTTTTATCCTAAAACAGGCTTAAACCGAGAAAACAGGCTAAAACCGAGAGAACACATTGATTCGAAGCAGTAAACAGCTTTGTTACTGTTTCTAGGGTCAGAATGTTTGATAATACAATGCATTTGACTAATTGTAAGTGTTCGGGATGAATTTGGAGTGTTTAGACAACACTTAAACCCGTTTAATCCCAAAACAGGCTTAAACCGAGAAAAGAGGCTAAAACCGAGGGAACACATTGATTCGAAGCAGTAAACAGCTATGTTACTGTTTCTAGGGTCAGAATGTTTGACAATACAATGCATTTGACTAATTGTAAGTGTTCAGGATGAATTTGGAGTGTTTAGACAGCACTTAAACCCGTTTAATCCCAAAACAGGCTTAAACCGATAAAACAAGCTAAAACCGAGAGAAAACATTGATTCGAAGCAGTAAACAGCTTTGTTACTGTTTCTAGGGTCAGAATGTATGACAATCCAATGGATTTGACTAATTGTAAGAGTTCGGAATGAATTTGGAGTGTTTAGACAACACTTAAACCCGTTTAATCCCAAAACCGGCTTAAACCGAGAAAACAGGCTAAAACCGAGAGAAAACATTGATTCGAAGCAGTACACAGCTATATTACTGTTTCTAGGGTCAAAATGATTGATAATACAATGCATTTGACTAATTGTAAGTATTCGGGATGAATTTGGAGTGTTTAGACAACACTTAAACCCGTTTAATCCCAAAATAGGCTTAAACCGAGAAAAGAGGCTAAAACCGAGGGAACACATTGATTCGAAGCAGTAAACAGCTATGTTACTGTTTCTAGGGTCAGAATGTTTGACAATACATTGCATTTGACTAATTGTAAGTGTTCGGGATGAATTTGGAGTGTTTAGACAACACTTAAACCCGTTTAATCCCAAAACAGGCTTAAACCGAGAAAACAGGCTAAAACCGAGAGAAAACATTGATTCGAAGCAGTAAACAGCTTTGTTACTGTTTCTAGGGTCAGAATGTATGACAATCCAATGGATTTGACTAATTGTAAGAGTTCGGAATGAATTTGGAGTGTTTAAACAACACTTAAACCCGTTTTATCCTAAAACAGGCTTAAACCGAGAAAACAGGCTAAAACCGAGAGAACACATTGATTCGAAGCAGTAAACAGCTTTGTTACTGTTTCTAGGGTCAGAATGTTTGATAATACAATGCATTTGACTAATTGTAAGTGTTCGGGATGAATTTGGAGTGTTTAGACAACACTTAAACCCGTTTAATCTTAAAACAGGCTTAAACCTAGAAAACAGGCTAAAACCGAAAGAAAACATTGATTCGAAGCAGTAAACAGCTTTGTTACTGTTTCTAGGGTCAGAATCTGTGACAATCCAATGCATTTGACTAATTATAAGAGTTCGGAATGAATTTGGAGTGTTTAAACAACACTTAAACCCGTTTTATCCTAAAACAGGCTTAAACCGAGAAAACAGGCTAAAACCGAGAGAACACATTGATTCGAAGCAGTAAACAGCTTTGTTACAGTTTCTAGGGTCAGAATGTTTGACAATACATTGCATTTGACTAATTGTAAGTGTTCGGGATGAATTTGGAGTGTTTAGACAACACTTAAACCCGTTTTATCCTAAAACAGGCTTAAACCGAGAAAACAGGCTAAAACCGAGATAACACATTGATTCGAAGCAGTAAACAGCTTTGTTACTGTTTCTAGGGTCAGAATGTTTGATAATACAATGCATTTGACTAATTGTAAGTGTTCGGGATGAATTTGGAGTGTTTAGACAACACTTAAACCCGTTTAATCCCAAAACAGGCTTAAACCGAGAAAAGAGGCTAAAACCGAGGGAACACATTGATTCGAAGCAGTAAACAGCTATGTTACTGTTTCTAGGGTCAGAATGTTTGACAATACAATGCATTTGACTAATTGTAAGTGTTCAGGATGAATTTGGAGTGTTTAGACAGCACTTAAACCCGTTTAATCCCAAAACAGGCTTAAACCGATAAAACAGGCTAAAACCGAGAGAAAACATTGATTCGAAGCAGTAAACAGCTTTGTTACTGTTTCTAGGGTCAGAATGTATGACAATCCAATGGATTTGACTAATTGTAAGAGTTCGGAATGAATTTGGAGTGTTTAGACAACACTTAAACCCGTTTAATCCCAAAACCGGCTTAAACCGAGAAAACAGGCTAAAACCGAGAGAAAACATTGATTCGAAGCAGTACACAGCTATATTACTGTTTCTAGGGTCAAAATGATTGATAATACAATGCATTTGACTAATTGTAAGTATTCGGGATGAATTTGGAGTGTTTAGACAACACTTAAACCCGTTTAATCCCAAAATAGGCTTAAACCGAGAAAAGAGGCTAAAACCGAGGGAACACATTGATTCGAAGCAGTAAACAGCTATGTTACTGTTTCTAGGGTCAGAATGTTTGACAATACATTGCATTTGACTAATTGTAAGTGTTCGGGATGAATTTGGAGTGTTTAGACAACACTTAAACCCGTTTAATCCCAAAACAGGCTTAAACCGAGAAAACAGGCTAAAACCGAGAGAAAACATTGATTCGAAGCAGTAAACAGCTTTGTTACTGTTTCTAGGGTAAGAATGTATGACAATCCAATGGATTTGACTAATTGTAAGAGTTCGGAATGAATTTGGAGTGTTTAAACAACACTTAAACCCGTTTTATCCTAAAACAGGCTTAAACCGAGAAAACAGGCTAAAACCGAGAGAACACATTGATTCGAAGCAGTAAACAGCTTTGTTACTGTTTCTAGGGTCAGAATGTTTGATAATACAATGCATTTGACTAATTGTAAGTGTTCGGGATGAATTTGGAGTGTTTAGACAACACTTAAACCCGTTTAATCCCAAAACCGGCTTAAACCGAGAAAACAGGCTAAAACCGAGAGAAAACATTGATTCGAAGCAGTACACAGCTATATTACTCTTTCTAGGGTCAAAATATGTAACAATCCAATTATTTTGACTAATTATAAAAGTTTGGGTTGAATTTGGAGTGTTTAGACACGACTTTTACCCATTTTGTCCCGAAAGAGGCTAAAACCGAGAAAACATTGATTCGAAGCAGTCAACAGCTTTGTTACTGTTTCTAGTGTCAGAATGTTTGACAATACATTGCATTTGACTAACTGTAAGAGTTCGGGATGAATTTGGAATGTTTAGACAACAATTAAACCAGTTTTATCCCAAAACAAACTTAAATTGAGAAAACAGGCTAAAACAAAGAGAAAACATTGATTCGAAGCAGTAAACAGCTATGTTACTCTTTCTAGGGTCAAAATATGTAACAATCCAATTCTTTTAACTAATTATAAAAGTTCGGGTTGAATTTGGAGTGTTTAGACACCACTTTTACCCATTTTGTCCCGAAAGAGGCTAAAACCAAAAAACATTGGTTCGAAGCAGTAAACAGCTATGTTACTCTTTATAGGGTCAAAATATGTAACAATCAAATACATTTGACTAATTATAAGAGTTCGAGTTGAATTTGGAGTGTTTAGACACCACTTTTACCTATTTTGTCCCGAAACAGGCTAAAACCAAGAAAACATTGATTCGAAGCAGTAAACAGTTTTGTTACTGTTTCTTGGGTCAGAATGTTTGACAATACAATGCATTTGACTAATTGTAAGTGTTCAGGATGAATTTCGAGTGTTTAGACAACACTTAAACCCGTTTTATCCCAAAAGAGGGTTAAACCGAGAAAACCGGCTAAAACCGAGAGAAAACATTGATTCGAAGCAGTAAACAGCTTTGTTACTGTTTCTAGGGTCAGAATGTATGACAATCCAATGGATTTGACTAATTGTAAGAGTTCGGAATGAATTTGGAGTGTTTAAACAACACTTAAACCCGTTTTATCCTAAAACAGGCTTAAACTGAGAAAACAGGCTAAAACCGAGAGAACACATTGATTCGAAGCAGTAAACAGCTTTGTTACTGTTTCTAGGGTCAGAATGTATGATAATACAATGCATTTGACTAATTGTAAGTGTTCGGGATGAATTTGGAGTGTTTAGACAACACTTAAACCCGTTTAATCCTAAAACAGGCTTAAACCTAGAAAACAGGCTAAAACCGAAAGAAAACATTGATTCGAAGCAGTAAACAGCTTTGTTACTGTTTCTAGGGTCAGAATCTGTGACAATCCAATGCATTTGACTAATTATAAGAGTTCGGAATGAATTTGGAGTGTTTAAACAACACTTAAACCCGTTTTATCCTAAAACAGGCTTAAACCGAGAAAACAGGCTAAAACCGAGAGAACACATTGATTCGAAGCAGTAAACAGCTTTGTTACTGTTTCTAGGGTCAGAATGTTTGACAATACATTGCATTTGACTAATTGTAAGTGTTCGGGATGAATTTGGAGTGTTTAGACAACACTTAAACCCGTTTTATCCTAAAACAGGCTTAAACCGAGAAAACAGGCTAAAACCGAGAGAACACATTGATTCGAAGCAGTAAACAGCTTTGTTACTGTTTCTAGGGTCAGAATGTTTGATAATACAATGCATTTGACTAATTGTAAGTGTTCGGGATGAATTTGGAGTGTTTAGACAACACTTAAACCCGTTTAATCCCAAAACAGGCTTAAACCGAGAAAAGAGGCTAAAACCGAGGGAACACATTGATTCGAAGCAGTAAACAGCTATGTTACTGTTTCTAGGGTCAGAATGTTTGACAATACAATGCATTTGACCAATTGTAAGTGTTCAGGATGAATTTGGAGTGTTTAGACAGCACTTAAACCCGTTTAATCCCAAAACAGGCTTAAACCGATAAAACAGGCTAAAACCGAGAGAAAACATTGATTCGAAGCAGTAAACAGCTTTGTTACTGTTTCTAGGGTCAGAATGTATGACAATCCAATGGATTTGACTAATTGTAAGAGTTCGGAATGAATTTGGAGTGTTTAGACAACACTTAAACCCGTTTAATCCCAAAACCGGCTTAAACCGAGAAAACATGCTAAAACCGAGAGAAAACATTGATTCGAAGCAGTACACAGCTATATTACTGTTTCTAGGGTCAAAATGATTGATAATACAATGCATTTGACTAATTGTAAGTATTCGGGATGAATTTGGAGTGTTTAGACAACACTTAAACCCGTTTAATCCCAAAATAGGCTTAAACCGAGAAAAGAGGCTAAAACCGAGGGAACACATTGATTCGAAGCAGTAAACAGCTATGTTACTGTTTCTAGGGTCAGAATGTTTGACAATACATTGCATTTGACTAATTGTAAGTGTTCGGGATGAATTTGGAGTGTTTAGACAACACTTAAACCCGTTTAATCCCAAAACAGGCTTAAACCGAGAAAACAGGCTAAAACCGAGAGAAAACATTGATTCGAAGCAGTAAACAGCTTTGTTACTGTTTCTAGGGTCAGAATGTATGACAATCCAATGGATTTGACTAATTGTAAGAGTTCGGAATGAATTTGGAGTGTTTAAACAACACTTAAACCCGTTTTATCCTAAAACAGGCTTAAACCGAGAAAACAGGCTAAAACCGAGAGAACACATTGATTCGAAGCAGTAAACAGCTTTGTTACTGTTTCTAGGGTCAGAATGTTTGATAATACAATGCATTTGACTAATTGTAAGTGTTCGGGATGAATTTGGAGTGTTTAGACAGCACTTAAACCCGTTTAATCCCAAAACAGGCTTAAACCGAGAAAAGAGGCTAAAACCGAGGGAACACATTGATTCGAAGCAGTAAACAGCTATGTTACTGTTTCTAGGGTCAGAATGTTTGACAATACAATGCATTTGAGTAATTGTAAGTGTTCAGGATGAATTTGGAGTGTTTAGACAGCACTTAAACCCGTTTAATCCCAAAACAGGCTTAAACCGATAAAATAGGCTAAAACCGAGAGAAAACATTGATTCGAAGCAGTAAACAGCTTTGTTACTGTTTCTAGGGTCAGAATGTATGACAATCCAATGGATTTGACTAATTGTAAGAGTTCGGAATGAATTTGGTAGATCACACTTAAACCCGTTTAATCCCAATACCGGCTTAAACCGAGAAAATAGGCTAAAACCGAGAGAAAACATTGATTCGAAGCAGTACACAGCTATATTACTGTTTCTAGGGTCAAAATATTTGATAATACAATGCATTTCACTAATTGTAAGTGTTCGGGATGAATTTGGAGTGTTTAGACAACACTTAAACCCGTTTAATCCCAAAACCGGCTTAAACCGAGAAAACAGGCTAAAACCGAGAAAAAACATTGATTCGAAGCAGTACACAGCTATATTACTCTTTGTAGGGTCAAAATATGTAACAATCCAATTCTTTTGACTAATTATAAAAGTTTGGGTTGAATTTGGAGTGTTTAGACACCACTTTTACCCATTTTGTCCCGAAAGAGGCTAAAACCGAGAAAACATTGATTCGAAGCAGTAAACAGCTTTGTTACTGTTTCTAGTGTCAGAATGTTTGACAATACATTGCATTTGACTAACTGTAAGAGTTCGGGATGAATTTGGAGTGTTTAGACAACAATTAAACCAGTTTTATCCCAAAACAACCTTAAATTGAGAAAACAGGCTAAAACCAAGAGAAAACATTGATTCGAAGCAGTAAACAGCTATGTTACTCTTTCTAGGGTCAAAATATGTAACAATCCAATTCTTTTAACTAATTATAAAAGTTCGGGTTGAATTTGGAGTGTTTAGACACCACTTTTACCCATTTTGTCCCGAAAGAGGCTAAAACCAAAAAACATTGGTTCGAAGCAGTAAACAGCTATGTTACTCTTTATAGGGTCAAAATATGTAACAATCAAATACATTTGACTAATTATAAGAGTTCGAGTTGAATTTGGAGTGTTTAGACACCACTTTTACCTATTTTGTCCCGAAATAGGCTAAAACCAAGAAAACATTGATTCGAAGCAGTAAACAGTTTTGTTACTGTTTCTTGGGTCAGAATGTTTGACAATACAATGCATTTGACTAATTGTAAGTGTTCAGGATGAATTTCGAGTGTTTAGACAACACTTAAACCCGTTTTATCCCAAAAGAGGCTTAAACCGAGAAAACCGGCTAAAACCGAGAGAAAACATTGATTCGAAGCAGTAAACAGCTTTGTTACTGTTTCTAGGGTCAGAATGTATGACAATCCAATGGATTTGACTAATTGTAAGAGTTCGGAATGAATTTGGAGTGTTTAAACAACACTTAAACCCGTTTTATCCTAAAACAGGCTTAAACCGAGAAAACAGGCTAAAACCGAGAGAACACATTGATTCGAAGCAGTAAACAGCTTTGTTACTGTTTCTAGGGTCAGAATGTATGATAATACAATGCATTTGACTAATTGTAAGTGTTCGGGATGAATTTGGAGTGTTTAGACAACACTTAAACCCGTTTAATCCTAAAAAAGGCTTGAACCTAGAAAACAGGCTAAAACCGAAAGAAAACATTGATTCGAAGCAGTAAACAGCTTTGTTACTGTTTCTAGGGTCAGAATCTGTGACAATCCAATGCATTTGACTAATTATAAGAGTTCGGAATGAATTTGGAGTGTTTAAACAACACTTAAACCCGTTTTATCCTAAAACAGGCTTAAACCGAGAAAACAGGCTAAAACCGAGAGAACACATTGATTCGAAGCAGTAAACAGCTTTGTTACTGTTTCTAGGGTCAGAATGTTTGACAATACATTGCATTTGACTAATTGTAAGTGTTCGGGATGAATTTGGAGTGTTTAGACAACACTTTAACCCGTTTTATCCTAAAACAGGCTTAAACCGAGAAAACAGGCTAAAACCGAGAGAACACATTGATTCGAAGCAGTAAACAGCTTTGTTACTGTTTCTAGGGTCAGAATGTTTGATAATACAATGCATTTGACTAATTGTAAGTGTTCGGGATGAATTTGGAGTGTTTAGACAACACTTAAACCCGTTTAATCCCAAAACAGGTTTAAACCGAGAAAACAGGCTAAAACCGAGGGAACACATTGATTCGAAGCAGTAAACAACTATGTTACTGTTTCTAGGGTCAGAATGTTTGACAATACAATGCATTTGACTAATTGTAAGTGTTCAGGATGAATTTGGAGTGTTTAGACAGCACTTAAACCCGTTTAATCCCAAAACAGGCTTAAACCGATAAAACAGGCTAAAACCGAGAGAAAACATTGATTCGAAGCAGTAAACAGCTTTGTTACTGTTTCTAGGGTCAGAATGTATGACAATCCAATGGATTTGACTAATTGTAAGAGTTCGGAATGAATTTGGAGTGTTTAGACAACACTTAAACTCGTTTAATCCCAAAACCGGCTTAAACCGAGAAAACAGGCTAAAACCGAGAGAAAACATTGATTCGAAGCAGTACATAGCTATATTACTGTTTCTAGGGTCAAAATGTTTGATAATACAATGCATTTGACTAATTGTAAGTGTTCGGGATGAATTTGGAGTGTTTAGACAACACTTAAACCCGTTTAATCCCAAAATAGGCTGAAACCGAGAAAAGAGGTTAAAACCGAGGGAACACATTGATTCGAAGCAGTAAACAACTATGTTACTGTTTCTAGGGTCAGAATGTTTGACAATACAATGCATTTGACGAATTGTAAGTGTTCAGGATGAATATGGAGTGTTTAGACAGCACTTAAACCCGTTTAATCCCAAAACAGGCTTAAACCGAGAAAACAGGCTAAAACCGAGAGAAAACATTGATTCGAAGCAGTAAACAGCTTTGTTACTGTTTCTAGGGTCAGAATGTATGACAATCCAATGGATTTGACTAATTGTAAGAGTTCGGAATGAATTTGGAGTGTTTAAACAACACTTAAACCCGTTTTATCCTAAAACAGGCTTAAACCGAGAAAACAGGCTAAAACCGAGAGAACACATTGATTCGAAGCAGTAAACAGCTTTGTTACTGTTTCTAGGGTCAGAATGTTTGATAATACAATGCATTTGACTAATTGTAAGTGTTCGGGATGAATTTGGAGTGTTTAGACAACACTTAAACCCGTTTAATCCCAAAATAAGCTTAAACCGAGAAAAGAGGCTAAAACCAAGGGAACACATTGATTCGAAGCAGTAAACAGCTATGTTACTGTTTCTAGGGTCAGAATGTTTGACAATACATTGCATTTGACTAATTGTAAGTGTTCGGGATGAATTTGGAGTGTTTAGACAACACTTAAACCCGTTTAATCCCAAAACAGGCTTAAACCGAGAAAACAGGCTAAAACCGAGAGAAAACATTGATTCGAAGCAGTAAACAGCTTTGTTACTGTTTCTAGGGTCAGAATGTATGACAATCCAATGGATTTGACTAATTGTAAGAGTTCGGAATGAATTTGGAGTGTTTAAACAACACTTAAACCCGTTTTATCCTAAAACAGGCTTAAACCGAGAAAACAGGCTAAAACCGAGAGAACACATTGATTCGAAGCAGTAAACAGCTTTGTTACTGTTTCTAGGGTCAGAATGTTTGATAATACAATGCATTTGACTAATTGTAAGTGTTCGGGATGAATTTGGAGTGTTTAGACAACACTTAAACCCGTTTAATCCCAAAACAGGCTTAAACCGAGAAAAGAGGCTAAAACCGAGGGAACACATTGATTCGAAGCAGTAAACAGCTATGTTACTGTTTCTAGGGTCAGAATGTTTGACAATACAATGCATTTGACTAATTGTAAGTGTTCAGGATGAATTTGGAGTGTTTAGACAGCACTTAAACCCGTTTAATCCCAAAACAGGCTTAAACCGATAAAATAGGCTAAAACCGAGAGAAAACATTGATTCGAAGCAGTAAACAGCTTTGTTACTGTTTCTAGGGTCAGAATGTATGACAATCCAATGGATTTGACTAATTGTAAGAGTTCGGAATGAATTTGGTAGATCACACTTAAACCCGTTTAATCCCAATACCGGCTTAAACCGAGAAAATAGGCTAAAACCGAGAGAAAACATTGATTCGAAGCAGTATACAGCTATATTACTGTTTCTAGGGTCAAAATGTTTGATAATACAATGCATTTCACTAATTGTAAGTGTTCGGGATGAATTTGGAGTGTTTAGACAACACTTAAACCCGTTTAATCCCAAAACCGGCTTAAACCGAGAAAACAGGCTAAAACCGAGAGAAAACATTGATTCGAAGCAGTACACAGCTATATTACTCTTTGTAGGGTCAAAATATGTAACAATCCAATTCTTTTGACTAATTATAAAAGTTTGGGTTGAATTTGGAGTGTTTAGACACCACTTTTACCCATTTTGTCCCGAAAGAGGCTAAAACCGAGAAAACATTGATTCGAAGCAGTAAACAGCTTTGTTACTGTTTCTAGTGTCAGAATGTTTGACAATACATTGCATTTGACTAACTGTAAGAGTTCGGGATGAATTTGGAGTGTTTAGACAACAATTAAACCAGTTTTATCCCAAAACAACCTTAAATTGAGAAAACAGGCTAAAACCAAGAGAAAACATTGATTCGAAGCAGTAAACAGCTATGTTACTCTTTCTAGGGTCAAAATATGTAACAATCCAATTCTTTTAACTAATTATAAAAGTTCGGGTTGAATTTGGAGTGTTTAGACACCACTTTTACCCATTTTGTCCCGAAAGAGGCTAAAACCAAAAAACATTGGTTCGAAGCAGTAAACAGCTATGTTACTCTTTATAGGGTCAAAATATGTAACAATCAAATACATTTGACTAATTATAAGAGTTCGAGTTGAATTTGGAGTGTTTAGACACCACTTTTACCTATTTTGTCCCGAAATAGGCTAAAACCAAGAAAACATTGATTCGAAGCAGTAAACAGTTTTGTTACTGTTTCTTGGGTCAGAATGTTTGACAATACAATGCATTTGACTAATTGTAAGTGTTCAGGATGGATTTCGAGTGTTTAGACAACACTTAAACCCGTTTTATCCCAAAAGAGGCTTAAACCGAGAAAACCGGCTAAAACCGAGAGAAAACATTGATTCGAAGTAGTAAACAGCTTTGTTACTGTTTCTAGGGTCAGAATGTATGACAATCCAATGGATTTGACTAATTGTAAGAGTTCGGAATGAATTTGGAGTGTTTAAACAACACTTAAACCCGTTTTATCCTAAAACAGGCTTAAACCGAGAAAACAGGCTAAAACCGAGAGAACACATTGATTCGAAGCAGTAAACAGCTTTGTTACTGTTTCTAGGGTCAGAATGTATGATAATACAATGCATTTGACTAATTGTAAGTGTTCGGGATGAATTTGGAGTGTTTAGACAACACTTAAACCCGTTTAATCCTAAAAAAGGCTTGAACCTAGAAAACAGGCTAAAACCGAAAGAAAACATTGATTCGAAGCAGTAAACAGCTTTGTTACTGTTTCTAGGGTCAGAATCTGTGACAATCCAATGCATTTGACTAATTATAAGAGTTCGGAATGAATTTGGAGTGTTTAAACAACACTTAAACCCGTTTTATCCTAAAACAGGCTTAAACCGAGAAAACAGGCTAAAACCGAGAGAACACATTGATTCGAAGCAGTAAACAGCTTTGTTACTGTTTCTAGGGTCAGAATGTTTGACAATACATTGCATTTGACTAATTGTAAGTGTTCGGGATGAATTTGGAGTGTTTAGACAACACTTAAACCCGTTTTATCCTAAAACAGGCTTAAACCGAGAAAACAGGCTAAAACCGAGAGAACACATTGATTCGAAGCAGTAAACAGCTTTGTTACTGTTTCTAGGGTCAGAATGTTTGATAATACAATGCATTTGACTAATTGTAAGTGTTCGGGATGAATTTGGAGTGTTTAGACAACACTTAAACCCGTTTAATCCCAAAACAGGTTTAAACCGAGAAAACAGGCTAAAACCGAGGGAACACATTGATTCGAAGCAGTAAACAACTATGTTACTGTTTCTAGGGTCAGAATGTTTGACAATACAATGCATTTGACTAATTGTAAGTGTTCAGGATGAATTTGGAGTGTTTAGACAGCACTTAAACCCGTTTAATCCCAAAACAGGCTTAAACCGATAAAACAGGCTAAAACCGAGAGAAAACATTGATTCGAAGCAGTAAACAGCTTTGTTACTGTTTCTAGGGTCAGAATGTATGACAATCCAATGGATTTGACTAATTGTAAGAGTTCGGAATGAATTTGGAGTGTTTAGACAACACTTAAACTCGTTTAATCCCAAAACCGGCTTAAACCGAGAAAACAGGCTAAAACCGAGAGAAAACATTGATTCGAAGCAGTACATAGCTATATTACTGTTTCTAGGGTCAAAATGTTTGATAATACAATGCATTTGACTAATTGTAAGTGTTCGGGATGAATTTGGAGTGTTTAGACAACACTTAAACCCGTTTAATCCCAAAATAGGCTTAAACCGAGAAAAGAGGCTAAAACCGAGGGAACACATTGATTCGAAGCAGTAAACAGCTATGTTACTGTTTCTAGGGTCAGAATGTTTGACAATACATTGCATTTGACTAATTGTAAGTGTTCGGGATGAATTTGGAGTGTTTAGACAACACTTAAACCCGTTTAATCCCAAAACAGGCTTAAACCGAGAAAACAGGCTAAAACCGAGAGAAAACATTGATTCGAAGCAGTAAACAGCTTTGTTACTGTTTCTAGGGTCAGAATGTATGACAATCCAATGGATTTGACTAATTGTAAGAGTTCGGAATGAATTTGGAGTGTTTAAACAACACTTAAACCCGTTTTATCCTAAAACAGGCTTAAACCGAGAAAACAGGCTAAAACCGAGAGAACACATTGATTCGAAGCAGTAAACAGCTTTGTTACTGTTTCTAGGGTCAGAATGTTTGATAATACAATGCATTTGACTAATTGTAAGTGTTCGGGATGAATTTGGAGTGTTTAGACAACACTTAAACCCGTTTAATCCCAAAACAGGCTTAAACCGAGAAAAGAGGCTAAAACCGAGGGAACACATTGATTCGAAGCAGTAAACAGCTATGTTACTGTTTCTAGGGTCAGAATGTTTGACAATACAATGCATTTGACTAATTGTAAGTGTTCAGGATGAATTTGGAGTGTTTAGACAGCACTTAAACCCGTTTAATCCCAAAACAGGCTTAAACCGATAAAACAGGCTAAAACCGAGAGAAAACATTGATTCGAAGCAGTAAACAGCTTTGTTACTGTTTCTAGGGTCAGAATGTATGACAATCCAATGGATTTGACTAATTGTAAGAGTTCGGAATGAATTTGGTAGATCACACTTAAACCCGTTTAATCCCAATACCGGCTTAAACCGAGAAAATAGGCTAAAACCGAGAGAAAACATTGATTCGAAGCAGTACACAGCTATATTACTGTTTCTAGGGTCAAAATGTTTGATAATACAATGCATTTCACTAATTGTAAGTGTTCGGGATGAATTTGGAGTGTTTAGACAACACTTAAACCCGTTTAATCCCAAAACCGGCTTAAACCGAGAAAACAGGCTAAAACCGAGAGAAAACATTGATTCGAAGCAGTACACAGCTATATTACTCTTTGTAGGGTCAAAATATGTAACAATCCAATTCTTTTGACTAATTATAAAAGTTTGGGTTGAATTTGGAGTGTTTAGACACCACTTTTACCCATTTTGTCCCGAAAGAGGCTAAAACCGAGAAAACATTGATTCGAAGCAGTAAACAGCTTTGTTACTGTTTCTAGTGTCAGAATGTTTGACAATACATTGCATTTGACTAACTGTAAGAGTTCGGGATGAATTTGGAGTGTTTAGACAACAATTAAACCAGTTTTATCCCAAAACAACCTTAAATTGAGAAAACAGGCTAAAACCAAGAGAAAACATTGATTCGAAGCAGTAAACAGCTATGTTACTCTTTCTAGGGTCAAAATATGTAACAATCCAATTCTTTTAACTAATTATAAAAGTTCGGGTTGAATTTGGAGTGTTTAGACACCACTTTTACCCATTTTGTCCCGAAAGAGGCTAAAACCAAAAAACATTGGTTCGAAGCAGTAAACAGCTATGTTACTCTTTATAGGGTCAAAATATGTAACAATCAAATACATTTGACTAATTATAAGAGTTCGAGTTGAATTTGGAGTGTTTAGACACCACTTTTACCTATTTTGTCCCGAAATAGGCTAAAACCAAGAAAACATTGATTCGAAGCAGTAAACAGTTTTGTTACTGTTTCTTGGGTCAGAATGTTTGACAATACAATGCATTTGACTAATTGTAAGTGTTCAGGATGAATTTCGAGTGTTTAGACAACACTTAAACCCGTTTTATCCCAAAAGAGGCTTAAACCGAGAAAACCGGCTAAAACCGAGAGAAAACATTGATTCGAAGTAGTAAACAGCTTTGTTACTGTTTCTAGGGTCAGAATGTATGACAATCCAATGGATTTGACTAATTGTAAGAGTTCGGAATGAATTTGGAGTGTTTAAACAACACTTAAACCCGTTTTATCCTAAAACAGGCTTAAACCGAGAAAACAGGCTAAAACCGAGAGAACACATTGATTCGAAGCAGTAAACAGCTTTGTTACTGTTTCTAGGGTCAGAATGTATGATAATACAATGCATTTGACTAATTGTAAGTGTTCGGGATGAATTTGGAGTGTTTAGACAACACTTAAACCCGTTTAATCCTAAAAAAGGCTTGAACCTAGAAAACAGGCTAAAACCGAAAGAAAACATTGATTCGAAGCAGTAAACAGCTTTGTTACTGTTTCTAGGGTCAGAATGTTTGATAATACAATGCATTTGACTAATTGTAAGTGTTCGGGATGAATTTGGAGTGTTTAGACAACACTTAAACCCGTTTAATCCCAAAACAGGTTTAAACCGAGAAAACAGGCTAAAACCGAGGGAACACATTGATTCGAAGCAGTAAACAACTATGTTACTGTTTCTAGGGTCAGAATGTTTGACAATACAATGCATTTGACTAATTGTAAGTGTTCAGGATGAATTTGGAGTGTTTAGACAGCACTTAAACCCGTTTAATCCCAAAACAGGCTTAAACCGATAAAACAGGCTAAAACCGAGAGAAAACATTGATTCGAAGCAGTAAACAGCTTTGTTACTGTTTCTAGGGTCAGAATGTATGACAATCCAATGGATTTGACTAATTGTAAGAGTTCGGAATGAATTTGGAGTGTTTAGACAACACTTAAACTCGTTTAATCCCAAAACCGGCTTAAACCGAGAAAACAGGCTAAAACCGAGAGAAAACATTGATTCGAAGCAGTACATAGCTATATTACTGTTTCTAGGGTCAAAATGTTTGATAATACAATGCATTTGACTAATTGTAAGTGTTCGGGATGAATTTGGAGTGTTTAGACAACACTTAAACCCGTTTAATCCCAAAATAGGCTTAAACCGAGAAAAGAGGCTAAAACCGAGGGAACACATTGATTCGAAGCAGTAAACAGCTATGTTACTGTTTCTAGGGTCAGAATGTTTGACAATACATTGCATTTGACTAATTGTAAGTGTTCGGGATGAATTTGGAGTGTTTAGACAACACTTAAACCCGTTTAATCCCAAAACAGGCTTAAACCGAGAAAACAGGCTAAAACCGAGAGAAAACATTGATTCGAAGCAGTAAACAGCTTTGTTACTGTTTCTAGGGTCAGAATGTATGACAATCCAATGGATTTGACTAATTGTAAGAGTTCGGAATGAATTTGGAGTGTTTAAACAACACTTAAACCCGTTTTATCCTAAAACAGGCTTAAACCGAGAAAACAGGCTAAAACCGAGAGAACACATTGATTCGAAGCAGTAAACAGCTTTGTTACTGTTTCTAGGGTCAGAATGTTTGATAATACAATGCATTTGACTAATTGTAAGTGTTCGGGATGAATTTGGAGTGTTTAGACAACACTTAAACCCGTTTAATCCCAAAACAGGCTTAAACCGAGAAAAGAGGCTAAAACCGAGGGAACACATTGATTCGAAGCAGTAAACAGCTATGTTACTGTTTCTAGGGTCAGAATGTTTGACAATACAATGCATTTGACTAATTGTAAGTGTTCAGGATGAATTTGGAGTGTTTAGACAGCACTTAAACCCGTTTAATCCCAAAACAGGCTTAAACCGATAAAACAGGCTAAAACCGAGAGAAAACATTGATTCGAAGCAGTAAACAGCTTTGTTACTGTTTCTAGGGTCAGAATGTATGACAATCCAATGGATTTGACTAATTGTAAGAGTTCGGAATGAATTTGGTAGATCACACTTAAACCCGTTTAATCCCAATACCGGCTTAAACCGAGAAAATAGGCTAAAACCGAGAGAAAACATTGATTCGAAGCAGTACACAGCTATATTACTGTTTCTAGGGTCAAAATGTTTGATAATACAATGCATTTCACTAATTGTAAGTGTTCGGGATGAATTTGGAGTGTTTAGACAACACTTAAACCCGTTTAATCCCAAAACCGGCTTAAACCGAGAAAACAGGCTAAAACCGAGAGAAAACATTGATTCGAAGCAGTACACAGCTATATTACTCTTTGTAGGGTCAAAATATGTAACAATCCAATTCTTTTGACTAATTATAAAAGTTTGGGTTGAATTTGGAGTGTTTAGACACCACTTTTACCCATTTTGTCCCGAAAGAGGCTAAAACCGAGAAAACATTGATTCGAAGCAGTAAACAGCTTTGTTACTGTTTCTAGTGTCAGAATGTTTGACAATACATTGCATTTGACTAACTGTAAGAGTTCGGGATGAATTTGGAGTGTTTAGACAACAATTAAACCAGTTTTATCCCAAAACAACCTTAAATTGAGAAAACAGGCTAAAACCAAGAGAAAACATTGATTCGAAGCAGTAAACAGCTATGTTACTCTTTCTAGGGTCAAAATATGTAACAATCCAATTCTTTTAACTAATTATAAAAGTTCGGGTTGAATTTGGAGTGTTTAGACACCACTTTTACCCATTTTGTCCCGAAAGAGGCTAAAACCAAAAAACATTGGTTCGAAGCAGTAAACAGCTATGTTACTCTTTATAGGGTCAAAATATGTAACAATCAAATACATTTGACTAATTATAAGAGTTCGAGTTGAATTTGGAGTGTTTAGACACCACTTTTACCTATTTTGTCCCGAAATAGGCTAAAACCAAGAAAACATTGATTCGAAGCAGTAAACAGTTTTGTTACTGTTTCTTGGGTCAGAATGTTTGACAATACAATGCATTTGACTAATTGTAAGTGTTCAGGATGAATTTCGAGTGTTTAGACAACACTTAAACCCGTTTTATCCCAAAAGAGGCTTAAACCGAGAAAACCGGCTAAAACCGAGAGAAAACATTGATTCGAAGTAGTAAACAGCTTTGTTACTGTTTCTAGGGTCAGAATGTATGACAATCCAATGGATTTGACTAATTGTAAGAGTTCGGAATGAATTTGGAGTGTTTAAACAACACTTAAACCCGTTTTATCCTAAAACAGGCTTAAACCGAGAAAACAGGCTAAAACCGAGAGAACACATTGATTCGAAGCAGTAAACAGCTTTGTTACTGTTTCTAGGGTCAGAATGTATGATAATACAATGCATTTGACTAATTGTAAGTGTTCGGGATGAATTTGGAGTGTTTAGACAACACTTAAACCCGTTTAATCCTAAAAAAGGCTTGAACCTAGAAAACAGGCTAAAACCGAAAGAAAACATTGATTCGAAGCAGTAAACAGCTTTGTTACTGTTTCTAGGGTCAGAATGTTTGATAATACAATGCATTTGACTAATTGTAAGTGTTCGGGATGAATTTGGAGTGTTTAGACAACACTTAAACCCGTTTAATCCCAAAACAGGTTTAAACCGAGAAAACAGGCTAAAACCGAGGGAACACATTGATTCGAAGCAGTAAACAACTATGTTACTGTTTCTAGGGTCAGAATGTTTGACAATACAATGCATTTGACTAATTGTAAGTGTTCAGGATGAATTTGGAGTGTTTAGACAGCACTTAAACCCGTTTAATCCCAAAACAGGCTTAAACCGATAAAACAGGCTAAAACCGAGAGAAAACATTGATTCGAAGCAGTAAACAGCTTTGTTACTGTTTCTAGGGTCAGAATGTATGACAATCCAATGGATTTGACTAATTGTAAGAGTTCGGAATGAATTTGGAGTGTTTAGACAACACTTAAACTCGTTTAATCCCAAAACCGGCTTAAACCGAGAAAACAGGCTAAAACCGAGAGAAAACATTGATTCGAAGCAGTACATAGCTATATTACTGTTTCTAGGGTCAAAATGTTTGATAATACAATGCATTTGACTAATTGTAAGTGTTCGGGATGAATTTGGAGTGTTTAGACAACACTTAAACCCGTTTAATCCCAAAATAGGCTTAAACCGAGAAAAGAGGCTAAAACCGAGGGAACACATTGATTCGAAGCAGTAAACAGCTATGTTACTGTTTCTAGGGTCAGAATGTTTGACAATACATTGCATTTGACTAATTGTAAGTGTTCGGGATGAATTTGGAGTGTTTAGACAACACTTAAACCCGTTTAATCCCAAAACAGGCTTAAACCGAGAAAACAGGCTAAAACCGAGAGAAAACATTGATTCGAAGCAGTAAACAGCTTTGTTACTGTTTCTAGGGTCAGAATGTATGACAATCCAATGGATTTGACTAATTGTAAGAGTTCGGAATGAATTTGGAGTGTTTAAACAACACTTAAACCCGTTTTATCCTAAAACAGGCTTAAACCGAGAAAACAGGCTAAAACCGAGAGAACACATTGATTCGAAGCAGTAAACAGCTTTGTTACTGTTTCTAGGGTCAGAATGTTTGATAATACAATGCATTTGACTAATTGTAAGTGTTCGGGATGAATTTGGAGTGTTTAGACAACACTTAAACCCGTTTAATCCCAAAACAGGCTTAAACCGAGAAAAGAGGCTAAAACCGAGGGAACACATTGATTCGAAGCAGTAAACAGCTATGTTACTGTTTCTAGGGTCAGAATGTTTGACAATACAATGCATTTGACTAATTGTAAGTGTTCAGGATGAATTTGGAGTGTTTAGACAGCACTTAAACCCGTTTAATCCCAAAACAGGCTTAAACCGATAAAACAGGCTAAAACCGAGAGAAAACATTGATTCGAAGCAGTAAACAGCTTTGTTACTGTTTCTAGGGTCAGAATGTATGACAATCCAATGGTTTTGACTAATTGTAAGAGTTCGGAATGAATTTGGTAGATCACACTTAAACCCGTTTAATCCCAATACCGGCTTAAACCGAGAAAATAGGCTAAAACCGAGAGAAAACATTGATTCGAAGCAGTACACAGCTATATTACTGTTTCTAGGGTCAAAATGTTTGATAATACAATGCATTTCACTAATTGTAAGTGTTCGGGATGAATTTGGAGTGTTTAGACAACACTTAAACCCGTTTAATCCCAAAACCGGCTTAAACCGAGAAAACAGGCTAAAACCGAGAGAAAACATTGATTCGAAGCAGTACACAGCTATATTACTCTTTGTAGGGTCAAAATATGTAACAATCCAATTCTTTTGACTAATTATAAAAGTTTGGGTTGAATTTGGAGTGTTTAGACACCACTTTTACCCATTTTGTCCCGAAAGAGGCTAAAACCGAGAAAACATTGATTCGAAGCAGTAAACAGCTTTGTTACTGTTTCTAGTGTCAGAATGTTTGACAATACATTGCATTTGACTAACTGTAAGAGTTCGGGATGAATTTGGAGTGTTTAGACAACAATTAAACCAGTTTTATCCCAAAACAACCTTAAATTGAGAAAACAGGCTAAAACCAAGAGAAAACATTGATTCGAAGCAGTAAACAGCTATGTTACTCTTTCTAGGGTCAAAATATGTAACAATCCAATTCTTTTAACTAATTATAAAAGTTCGGGTTGAATTTGGAGTGTTTAGACACCACTTTTACCCATTTTGTCCCGAAAGAGGCTAAAACCAAAAAACATTGGTTCGAAGCAGTAAACAGCTATGTTACTCTTTATAGGGTCAAAATATGTAACAATCAAATACATTTGACTAATTATAAGAGTTCGAGTTGAATTTGGAGTGTTTAGACACCACTTTTACCTATTTTGTCCCGAAATAGGCTAAAACCAAGAAAACATTGATTCGAAGCAGTAAACAGTTTTGTTACTGTTTCTTGGGTCAGAATGTTTGACAATACAATGCATTTGACTAATTGTAAGTGTTCAGGATGAATTTCGAGTGTTTAGACAACACTTAAACCCGTTTTATCCCAAAAGAGGCTTAAACCGAGAAAACCGGCTAAAACCGAGAGAAAACATTGATTCGAAGTAGTAAACAGCTTTGTTACTGTTTCTAGGGTCAGAATGTATGACAATCCAATGGATTTGACTAATTGTAAGAGTTCGGAATGAATTTGGAGTGTTTAAACAACACTTAAACCCGTTTTATCCTAAAACAGGCTTAAACCGAGAAAACAGGCTAAAACCGAGAGAACACATTGATTCGAAGCAGTAAACAGCTTTGTTACTGTTTCTAGGGTCAGAATGTATGATAATACAATGCATTTGACTAATTGTAAGTGTTCGGGATGAATTTGGAGTGTTTAGACAACACTTAAACCCGTTTAATCCTAAAAAAGGCTTGAACCTAGAAAACAGGCTAAAACCGAAAGAAAACATTGATTCGAAGCAGTAAACAGCTTTGTTACTGTTTCTAGGGTCAGAATGTTTGATAATACAATGCATTTGACTAATTGTAAGTGTTCGGGATGAATTTGGAGTGTTTAGACAACACTTAAACCCGTTTAATCCCAAAACAGGTTTAAACCGAGAAAACAGGCTAAAACCGAGGGAACACATTGATTCGAAGCAGTAAACAACTATGTTACTGTTTCTAGGGTCAGAATGTTTGACAATACAATGCATTTGACTAATTGTAAGTGTTCAGGATGAATTTGGAGTGTTTAGACAGCACTTAAACCCGTTTAATCCCAAAACAGGCTTAAACCGATAAAACAGGCTAAAACCGAGAGAAAACATTGATTCGAAGCAGTAAACAGCTTTGTTACTGTTTCTAGGGTCAGAATGTATGACAATCCAATGGATTTGACTAATTGTAAGAGTTCGGAATGAATTCGGAGTGTTTAGACAACACTTAAACTCGTTTAATCCCAAAACCGGCTTAAACCGAGAAAACAGGCTAAAACCGAGAGAAAACATTGATTCGAAGCAGTAAACAGCTTTGTTACTGTTTCTAGGGTCAGAATGTATGATAATACAATGCATTTGACTAATTGTAAGTGTTCGGGATGAATTTGGAGTGTTTAGACAACACTTAAACCCGTTTAATCCTAAAAAAGGCTTGAACCTAGAAAACAGGCTAAAACCGAAAGAAAACATTGATTCGAAGCAGTAAACAGCTTTGTTACTGTTTCTAGGGTCAGAATCTGTGACAATCCAATGCATTTGACTAATTATAAGAGTTCGGAATGAATTTGGAGTGTTTAAACAACACTTAAACCCGTTTTATCCTAAAACAGGCTTAAACCGAGAAAACAGGCTAAAACCGAGAGAACACATTGATTCGAAGCAGTAAACAGCTTTGTTACTGTTTCTAGGGTCAGAATGTTTGACAATACATTGCATTTGACTAATTGTAAGTGTTCGGGATGAATTTGGAGTGTTTAGACAACACTTAAACCCGTTTTATCCTAAAACAGGCTTAAACCGAGAAAACAGGCTAAAACCGAGAGAACACATTGATTCGAAGCAGTAAACAGCTTTGTTACTGTTTCTAGGGTCAGAATGTTTGATAATACAATGCATTTGACTAATTGTAAGTGTTCGGGATGAATTTGGAGTGTTTAGACAACACTTAAACCCGTTTAATCCCAAAACAGGTTTAAACCGAGAAAACAGGCTAAAACCGAGGGAACACATTGATTTGAAGCAGTAAACAACTATGTTACTGTTTCTAGGGTCAGAATGTTTGACAATACAATGCATTTGACTAATTGTAAGTGTTCAGGATGAATTTGGAGTGTTTAGACAGCACTTAAACCCGTTTAATCCCAAAACAGGCTTAAACCGAGAAAAGAGGCTTAAACCGATAAAACAGGCTAAAACCGAGAGAAAAAATTGATTCGAAGCAGTAAACAAATTTGTTACTGTTTCTAGGGTCAGAATGTATGACAATCCAATGGATTTGACTAATTGTAAGAGTTCGGAATGAATTTGGAGTGTTTAGACAACACTTAAACCCGTTTAATCCCAAAACCGGCTTAAAGCGAGAAAACAGGCTAAAACCGAGAGAAAACATTGATTCGAAGCAGTACACAGCTATATTACTGTTTCTAGGGTCAGAATGTATGACAATACATTGCATTTGACTAATTGTAAGTGTTCGGGATGAATTTGGAGTGTTTAGACAACACTTAAACCCGTTTAATCCCAAAACAGGCTTAAACCGAGAAAACAGGCTAAAACCGAGAGAAAACATTGATTCGAAGCAGTAAACAGCTTTGTTACTGTTTCTAGGGTCAGAATGTATGACAATCCAATGGATTTGACAAATTGTAAGAGTTCGGAATGAATTTGGAGTGTTTAAACAACACTTAAACCCGTTTTATCCTAAAACAGGCTTAAACCGAGAAAACAGGCTAAAACCGAGAGAACACATTGATTCGAAGCAGTAAACAGCTTTGTTACTGTTTCTAGGGTCAGAATGTATGACAATCCAATGGATTTGACAAATTGTAAGAGTTCGGAATGAATTTGGAGTGTTTAGACAACACTTAAACCCGTTTAATCCCAAAACAGGCTTAAACCGAGAAAAGAGGCTAAAACCGAGGGAACACATTGATTCGAAGCAGTAAACAGCTATGTTACTGTTTCTAGGGTCAGAATTTTTGACAATACAATGCATTTGACTAATTGTAAGTGTTCAGGATGAATTTGGAGTGTTTAGACAGCACTTAAACCCGTTTAATCCCAATACCGGCTTAAACCGAGAAAATAGGCTAAAACCGAGAGAAAACATTGATTCGAAGCAGTACACAGCTATATTACTGTTTCTAGGGTCAAAATGTTTGATAATACAATGCATTTCACTAATTGTAAGTGTTCGGGATGAATTTGGAGTGTTTAGACAACACTTAAACCCGTTTAATCCCAAAACCGGCTTAAACCGAGAAAACAGGCTAAAACCGAGAGAAAACATTAATTCGAAGCAGTACACAGCTATATTACTCTTTCTAGGGTCAAAATATGTAACAATCCAATTCTTTTGACTAATTATAAAAGTTTGGGTTGAATTTGGAGTGTTTAGACACCACTTTTACCCATTTTGTCCCGAAAGAGGCTAAAACCGAGAAAACATTGATTCGAAGCAGTAAACAGCTTTGTTACTGTTTCTAGTGTCAGAATGTTTGACAATACATTGCATTTGACTAACTGTAAGAGTTCGGGATGAATTTGGAGTGTTTAGACAACAATTAAACCAGTTTTATCCCAAAACAACCTTAAATTGAGAAAACAGGCTAAAACCAAGAGAAAACATTGATTCGAAGCAGTAAACAGCTATGTTACTCTTTCTAGGGTCAAAATTTGTAACAATCCAATTCTTTTAACTAATTATAAAAGTTCGGGTTGAATTTGGAGTGTTTAGACACCACTTTTACCCATTTTGTCCCAAAAGAGGCTAAAACCAAAAAACATTGGTTCAAAGCAGTAAACAGCTATGTTACTCTTTATAGGGTCAAAATATGTAACAATCAAATACATTTGACTAATTATAAGAGTTGGAGTTGAATTTGGAGTGTTTAGACACCACTTTTACCTATTTTGTCCCGAAACAGGCTAAAACCAAGAAAACATTGATTCGAAGCAGTAAACAGTTTTGTTACTGTTTCTTGGGTCAGAATGTTTGACAATACAATGCATTTGACTAATTGTATGAATTCGGGATGAATTTGGAGTGTTTAGACAACACTTAAACCCGTTTTATCCCTAAACAGGCTTAAACCAAGAAAACAGGCTAAAACCGAGAGAAAACATTGATTCGAAGCAGCTAACAGCTATGTTACTCTTTCTAGGATCAAAATATGTAACAATCCAATTCTTTGAACTAATTATAAAAGTTCGGGTTGAATTTGGAGTGTTTAGACACCACTTTTACCCATTTTGTCCCGAAACAGGCTAAAACCGAGAAAACATTGATTCGAAGCAGTAAACAGCTTTGTTACTGTTTCTAGGGTCAGAATGTGTGACAATCCAATGGATTTGACTAATTGTAAGAGTTCGGAATGAATTTGGAGTGTTTAAACAACACTTAAACCCGTTTTATCCTAAAACAGGCTTAAACCAAGAAAACTGGCGAAAACCGAGGGAACACATTGATTCGAAGCAGTAAACAGCTATGTTACTGTTTCTAGGGTCAGAATGTTTGAAAATACAATGCATTTGACTAATTGTAAGTGTTCGGGATGAATTTGGAGTGTTTAGACAACACTTAAACCCGTTTAATCCCAAAAGAGGCTTAAACCGAGAAAACAGGCTAAAACCGAGAGAAAACATTGATTCGAAGCAGTAAACAGCTTTGTTACTGTTTGTAGGGTCAGAATGTATGACAATCCAATGGATTTGACAAATTGTAAGAGTTCGGAATGAATTTGGAGTGTTTAAACAACACTTAAACCCGTTTTATCCTAAAACAGGCTTAAACCGAGAAAACAGGCTAAAACCGAGAGAACACATTGATTCGAAGCAGTAAACAGCTTTGTTACTGTTTCTAGGGTCAGAATGTATGATAATACAATGCATTTGACTAATTGTAAGTGTTCGGGATGAATTTGGAGTGTTTAAACAACACTTAAACCCGTTTAATCCTAAAACAGGCTTAAACCTAGAAAACAGGCTAAAACCGAAAGAAAACATTGATTCGAAGCAGTAAACAGCTTTGCTACTGTTTCTAGGGTCAGAATCTGTGACAATCCAATGCATTTGACTAATTATAAGAGTTCGGAATGAATTTGGAGTGTTTAAACAACACTTAAACCCGTTTTATTCTAAAACAGGCTTAAACCGAGAAAACAGGCTAAAACCGAGAGAACACATTGATTCGAAGCAGTAAACAGCTTTGTTACTGTTTCTAGGGTCAGAATGTTTGACAACACATTGCATTTGACTAATTGTAAGTGTTCGGGATGAATTTGGAGTGTTTAGACAACACTTAAAACCGTTTTATCCTAAAACAGGCTTAAACCGAGAAAACAGGCTAAAACCGAGAGAACACATTGATTCGAAGCAGTAAACAGCTTTGTTACTGTTTCTAGGGTCAGAATGTTTGATAATACAATGCATTTGACTAACTGTAAGTGTTCGGGATGAATTTGGAGTGTTTAGACAACACTTAAACCCGTTTAAACCCAAAACAGGCTTAAACCAAGAAAACAGGCTAAAACCGAGGGAACACATTGATTCGAAGCAGTAAACAACTATGTTACTGTTTCTAGGGTCAGAATGTTTGACAATACAATGCATTTGACTAATTGTAAGTGTTCAGGATGAATTTGGAGTGTTTAGACAGCACTTAAACCCGTTTAATCCCAAAACAGGCTTAAACCGATAAAACAGGCTAAAACCGAGAGAAAAAATTGATTCGAAGCAGTAAACAGCTTTGTTACTGTTTCTAGGGTCAGAATGTATGACAATCCAATGGATTTGACTAATTGTAAGAGTTCGGAATGAATTTGGAGTGTTTAGACAACACTTAAACCCGTTTAATCCCAAAACCGGCTTAAAGCGAGAAAACAGGCTAAAACCGAAAGAACACATTGATTCGAAGCAGTAAACAGCTTGTTTACTGTTTCTAGGGTCAGAATGTTTGATAATACAATGCATTTGACTAATTGTAAGTGTTCGGGATGAATTTGGAGTGTTTAGACAACACTTAAACCCGTTTAATCCCAAAACAGGCTTAAACCGAGAAAAGAGGCTTAAACCGATAAAACAGGCTAAAACCGAGAGAAAAAATTGATTCGAAGCAGTAAACAAATTTGTTACTGTTTCTAGGGTCAGAATGTATGACAATCCAATGGATTTGACTAATTGTAAGAGTTCGGAATGAATTTGGAGTGTTTAGACAACACTTAAACCCGTTTAATCCCAAAACCGGCTTAAAGCGAGAAAACAGGCTAAAACCGAGAGAAAACATTGATTCGAAGCAGTACACAGCTATATTACTGTTTCTAGGGTCAGAATGTATGACAATACATTGCATTTGACTAATTGTAAGTGTTCGGGATGAATTTGGAGTGTTTAGACAACACTTAAACCCGTTTAATCCCAAAACAGGCTTAAACCGAGAAAACAGGCTAAAACCGAGAGAAAACATTGATTCGAAGCAGTAAACAGCTTTGTTACTGTTTCTAGGGTCAGAATGTATGACAATCCAATGGATTTGACAAATTGTAAGAGTTCGGAATGAATTTGGAGTGTTTAAACAACACTTAAACCCGTTTTATCCTAAAACAGGCTTAAACCGAGAAAACAGGCTAAAACCGAGAGAACACATTGATTCGAAGCAGTAAACAGCTTGTTTACTGTTTCTAGGGTCAGAATGTTTGATAATACAATGCATTTGACTAATTGTAAGTGTTCGGGATGAATTTGGAGTGTTTAGACAACACTTAAACCCGTTTAATCCCAAAACAGGCTTAAACCGAGAAAAGAGGCTAAAACCGAGGGAACACATTGATTCGAAGCAGTAAACAGCTATGTTACTGTTTCTAGGGTCAGAATGTTTGACAATACAATGCATTTGACTAATTGTAAGTGTTCAGGATGAATTTGGAGTGTTTAGACAGCACTTAAACCCGTTTAATCCCAATACCGGCTTAAACCGAGAAAATAGGCTAAAACCGAGAGAAAACATTGATTCGAAGCAGTACACAGCTATATTACTGTTTCTAGGGTCAAAATGTTTGATAATACAATGCATTTCACTAATTGTAAGTGTTCGGGATGAATTTGGAGTGTTTAGACAACACTTAAACCCGTTTAATCCCAAAACCGGCTTAAACCGAGAAAACAGGCTAAAACCGAGAGAAAACATTGATTCGAAGCAGTACACAGCTATATTACTCTTTCTAGGGTCAAAATATGTAACAATCCAATTCTTTTGACTAATTATAAAAGTTTGGGTTGAATTTGGAGTGTTTAGACACCACTTTTACCCATTTTGTCCCGAAAGAGGCTAAAACCGAGAAAACATTGATTCGAAGCAGTAAACAGCTTTGTTACTGTTTCTAGTGTCAGAATGTTTGACAATACATTGCATTTGACTAACTGTAAGAGTTCGGGATGAATTTGGAGTGTTTAGACAACAATTAAACCAGTTTTATCCCAAAACAACCTTAAATTGAGAAAACAGGCTAAAACCAAGAGAAAACATTGATTCGAAGCAGTAAACAGCTATGTTACTCTTTCTAGGGTCAAAATTTGTAACAATCCAATTCTTTTAACTAATTATAAAAGTTCGGGTTGAATTTGGAGTGTTTAGACACCACTTTTACCCATTTTGTCCCGAAAGAGGCTAAAACCAAAAAACATTGGTTCAAAGCAGTAAACAGCTATGTTACTCTTTATAGGGTCAAAATATGTAACAATCAAATACATTTGACTAATTAGAAGAGTTGGAGTTGAATTTGGAGTGTTTAGACACCACTTTTACCTATTTTGTCCCGAAACAGGCTAAAACCAAGAAAACATTGATTCGAAGCAGTAAACAGTTTTGTTACTGTTTCTTGGGTCAGAATGTTTGACAATACAATGCATTTGACTAATTGTATGAATTCGGGATGAATTTGGAGTGTTTAGACAACACTTAAACCCGTTTTATCCCTAAACAGGCTTAAACCAAGAAAACAGGCTAAAACCGAGAGAAAACATTGATTCGAAGCAGCTAACAGCTATGTTACTCTTTCTAGGGTCAAAATATGTAACAATCCAATTCTTTGAACTAATTATAAAAGTTCGGGTTGAATTTGGAGTGTTTAGACACCACTTTTACCCATTTTGTCCCGAAACAGGCTAAAACCGAGAAAACATTGATTCGAAGCAGTAAACAGCTTTGTTACTGTTTCTAGGGTCAGAATGTGTGACAATCCAATGGATTTGACTAATTGTAAGAGTTCGGAATGAATTTGGAGTGTTTAAACAACACTTAAACCCGTTTTATCCTAAAACAGGCTTAAACCAAGAAAACTGGCGAAAACCGAGGGAACACATTGATTCGAAGCAGTAAACAGCTATGTTACTGTTTCTAGGGTCAGAATGTTTGAAAATACAATGCATTTGACTAATTGTAAGTGTTCGGGATGAATTTGGAGTGTTTAGACAACACTTAAACCCGTTTAATCCCAAAAGAGGCTTAAACCGAGAAAACAGGCTAAAACCGAGAGAAAACATTGATTCGAAGCAGTAAACAGCTTTGTTACTGTTTCTAGGGTCAGAATGTATGACAATCCAATGGATTTGACAAATTGTAAGAGTTCGGAATGAATTTGGAGTGTTTAAACAACACTTAAACCCGTTTTATCCTAAAACAGGCTTAAACCGAGAAAACAGGCTAAAACCGAGAGAACACATTGATTCGAAGCAGTAAACAGCTTTGTTACTGTTTCTAGGGTCAGAATGTATGATAATACAATGCATTTGACTAATTGTAAGTGTTCGGGATGAATTTGGAGTGTTTAGACAACACTTAAACCCGTTTAATCCTAAAACAGGCTTAAACCTAGAAAACAGGCTAAAACCGAAAGAAAACATTGATTCGAAGCAGTAAACAGCTTTGTTACTGTTTCTAGGGTCAGAATCTGTGACAATCCAATGCATTTGACTAATTATAAGAGTTCGGAATGAATTTGGAGTGTTTAAACAACACTTAAACCCGTTTTATCCTAAAACAGGCTTAAACCGAGAAAACAGGCTAAAACCGAGAGAACACATTGATTCGAAGCAGTAAACAGCTTTGTTACTGTTTCTAGGGTCAGAATGTTTGACAACACATTGCATTTGACTAATTGTAAGTGTTCGGGATGAATTTGGAGTGTTTAGACAACACTTAAAACCGTTTTATCCTAAAACAGGCTTAAACCGAGAAAACAGGCTAAAACCGAGAGAACACATTGATTCGAAGCAGTAAACAGCTTTGTTACTGTTTCTAGGGTCAGAATGTTTGATAATACAATGCATTTGACTAACTGTAAGTGTTCGGGATGAATTTGGAGTGTTTAGACAACACTTAAACCCGTTTAAACCCAAAACAGGCTTAAACCAAGAAAACAGGCTAAAACCGAGGGAACACATTGATTCGAAGCAGTAAACAACTATGTTACTGTTTCTAGGGTCAGAATGTTTGACAATACAATGCATTTGACTAATTGTAAGTGTTCAGGATGAATTTGGAGTGTTTAGACAGCACTTAAACCCGTTTAATCCCAAAACAGGCTTAAACCGATAAAACAGGCTAAAACCGAGAGAAAAAATTGATTCGAAGCAGTAAACAGCTTTGTTACTGTTTCTAGGGTCAGAATGTATGACAATCCAATGGATTTGACTAATTGTAAGAGTTCGGAATGAATTTGGAGTGTTTAGACAACACTTAAACCCGTTTAATCCCAAAACCGGCTTAAAGCGAGAAAACAGGCTAAAACCGAGAGAACACATTGATTCGAAGCAGTAAACAGCTTGTTTACTGTTTCTAGGGTCAGAATGTTTGATAATACAATGCATTTGACTAATTGTAAGTGTTCGGGATGAATTTGGAGTGTTTAGACAACACTTAAACCCGTTTAATCCCAAAACAGGCTTAAACCGAGAAAAGAGGCTTAAACCGATAAAACAGGCTAAAACCGAGAGAAAAAATTGATTCGAAGCAGTAAACAGCTTTGTTACTGTTTCTAGGGTCAGAATGTTTGACAATCCAATGGATTTGACTAATTGTAAGAGTTCGGAATGAATTTGGAGTGTTTAGACAACACTTAAACCCGTTTAATCCCAAAACCGGCTTAAAGCGAGAAAACAGGCTAAAACCGAGAGAAAACATTGATTCGAAGCAGTACACAGCTATATTACTGTTTCTAGGGTCAGAATGTATGACAATACATTGCATTTGACTAATTGTAAGTGTTCGGGATGAATTTGGAGTGTTTAGACAACACTTAAACCCGTTTAATCCCAAAACAGGCTTAAACCGAGAAAACAGGCTAAAACCGAGAGAAAACATTGATTCGAAGCAGTAAACAGCTTTGTTACTGTTTCTAGGGTCAGAATGTATGACAATCCAATGGATTTGACAAATTGTAAGAGTTCGGAATGAATTTGGAGTGTTTAAACAACACTTAAACCCGTTTTATCCTAAAACAGGCTTAAACCGAGAAAACAGGCTAAAACCGAGAGAACACATTGATTCGAAGCAGTAAACAGCTTTGTTACTGTTTCTAGGGTTAGAATGTATGATAATACAATGCATTTGACTAATTGTAAGTGTTCGGGATGAATTTGGAGTGTTTAGACAACACTTAAACCCGTTTAATCCTAAAACAGGCTTAAACCTAGAAAACAGGCTAAAACCGAAAGAAAACATTGATTCGAAGCAGTAAACAGCTTTGTTACTGTTTCTAGGGTCAGAATCTGTGACAATCCAATGAATTTGACTAATTATAAGAGTTCGGAATGAATTTGGAGTGTTTAGACAACAATTAAACCCGTTTTATCCTAAAACAGGCTTAAACCGAGAAAACAGGCTAAAACCGAGAGAACACATTGATTCGAAGCAGTAAACAGCTTTGTTACTGTTTCTAGGGTCAGAATGTATGATAATACAATGCATTTGACTAATTGTAAGTGTTCGGGATGAATTTGGAGTGTTTAGACAACACTTAAACCCGTTTTATCCTAAAACAGGCTTAAACCGAGAAAACAGGCTAAAACCGAGGGAACACATTGATTCGAAGCAGTAAACAGCTATGCTACTGTTTCTAGGGTCAGAATGTTTGACAATACAATGCATTTGACTAATTGTAAGTGTTCGGGATGAATTTGGAGTGTTTAGACAACACTTAAACCCGTTTAATCCCAAAACAGGCTTAAACCGAGAAAACAGGCTAAAACCGAGAGAAAACATTGATTCGAAGCAGTAAACAGCTTTGTTACTGTTTCTAGGGTCAGAATGTATGATAATACAATGCATTTGACTAATTGTAAGTGTTCGGGATGAATTTGGAGTGTTTAGACAACACTTAAACCCGTTTTATCCTAAAACAGGCTTAAACCAAGAAAACAGGCTAAAACCGAGAGAACACATTGATTTGAAGCAGTAAACAGCTATGTTACTGTTTCTAGGGTCAGAATGTTTGATAATACAATGCATTTGACTAATTGTAAGTGTTCGGGATGAATTTGGAGTGTTTAGACAACACTTAAACCCGTTTAATCCTAAAACAGGCTTAAACCTAGAAAACAGGCTAAAACCGAAAGAAAACATTGATTCGAAGCAGTAAACAGCTTTGTTACTGTTTCTAGGGTCAGAATCTGTGACAATCCAATGAATTTGACTAATTATAAGAGTTCGGAATGAATTTGGAGTGTTTAGACAACAATTAAACCCGTTTTATCCCAAAACAAGCTTAAATTGAGAAAACAGGCTAAAACCAAGAGAAAACATTGATTCGAAGCAATTAACAGCTATGTTACTCTTTCTAGGGTCAAAATATGTAACAATCCAATTCTTTGAACTAATTATAAAAGTTCGGGTTGAATTTGGAGTGTTTAGACACCACTTTTACCCATTTTGTCCCGAAACAGGCTAAAACCGTGTAAACATTGATTCGAAGCAGTAAACAGATTTGTTACTGTTTCTAGGGTCAGAATGTGTGACAATCCAATGGATTTGACTAATTGTAAGAGTTCGGAATGAATTTGGAGTGTTTAAACAACACTTAAACCCGTTTTATCCTAAAACAGGCTTAAACCAAGAAAACAGGCTAAAACCGAGAGAACACATTGATTTGAAGCAGTAAACAGCTTTGTTACTGTTTCTAGGGTCAGAATGTTTGATAATACAATACATTTGACTAATTGTAAGTGTTCGGGATGAATTTGGAGTGTTTAGACAACACTTAAACCCGTTTAATCCTAAAACAGGCTTAAACCTAGAAAACAGGCTAAAACCGAAAGAAAACATTGATTCGAAGCAGTAAACAGCTTTGTTACTGTTTCTAGGGTCAGAATCTGTGACAATCCAATGAATTTGACTAATTATAAGAGTTCGGAATGAATTTGGAGTGTTTAGACAACAATTAAACCCGTTTTATCCCAAAACAAGCTTAAATTGAGAATGTTAGTTTTAGACGGAAGCAAAGAGAACAATTTGAAAGGGATTGAGTGAACTATGTAGAGAGAAGTGAGAAAACATATCATTCCCTTAGTATTTCCATTACAATGTCGGCTAAGGACTTTAAATAGTAAGAAAGGAACTAGGGCAACCCTCTAATACACTCGACAACTTGGATAGGGACATAAAGGAAGGAGTGGGACAATCCCAAGGGTGAAAGTGACATGACTTGGTGTCCTTAAGGGAGGCGACCCGTGACCTTATCCTCCAACGGCTCTATTGCTACTTCGAGATTCTTCTAATGGGCTTTGCTAAGTAGTCCAGCCTCCCCTCTTCTCATTTCATTCGATATGGCTCGGCCTTATTAGTAAGTGTACGGACGTACGGACGTACGGACACTTTCAAGTCTCGAGTGTCTTATGATCAATACTCCCCCTCAAGCTTAGCCAAGTGGAATGGCTAAGCTTGGAACCCGCGAGAGACCACCTCGTTAAAAACCTTAACATGGAAAACCACATGGGACAAAGCCATGTTAAGGAAAAGAGTGTGATCTACACGGGTTAGAGGAGTTTGTTCACGGATGTGTAGGGTCTATTAGTCCAAGTTTGCTGGAGATGTATTCGCAAATCTGTGGACTAGTAGCCTTTGTGAAGATGTCTGCCAATTGCTCTTGGCTTGGCGTATAACATGGTAGGATCACACCCTCTTCTATCTTCTCTCGTACCTTATGGCAATCTACCTCAATGTGCTTAGTTCTTTCATGAAATACCGAGTTGGTTGATATGTGTATTGCAGCCTTGTTGTCACAATGCATGGTGATCGGTCTTTCATTCTCTACTCCAAGGTCCTTGAGGAGGCCTTTGAGCCATGTAAGCTCGTTGGTGAGCTTCTTCATGGCCCTATATTCTGACTCGGCGCTTGATTGGGACACAACCTTTTGTTTCTTCGACTTCCAAGTGACTAGGTTTCCTCCAATGAACGTACAATACCCTGTGGTGGATCTCCGGTCAGTTGTATCACCTGCATAGTCCGCGTCACAATAGCCCACGAGTTCAGTATCGTTGTTCTTCCCCATCCAGATGCCTTGGCCAGGACTTCCCTTGAGATAACAAAGGATCCGTTCGAGCATTTGCCAGTCAAACTTTGTTGGAGCCTTCATATGTTGGCTGACTTGGTTTACTGCATAGCAAAGATCCGGTCTTGTGATTGTAAGGTAGATGAGCTTTCCCACAAGCCTACGATATCTGCCCACATCCTCATATGGCTCAGCCAGCTTGGTTACGTTCCGCATCTCCCCCTTTCGCTTGACCTGGTAACCTTCTTCAAGGGGTGTGGGAGCCGGTTTGGCGCCTAGCTTGCCAGTTTCACGGAGAAGGTCAAGGGCATACTTCCGTTGAGAGAGAAACAGCCCCTCCGGTGATCGAGAAATTTCAATGCCAAGGAAGTACTTGAGCTCTCCGAGATCCTTAATATCAAAGGTGGAGTGAAACAGAGCCTTAGTGGTAGAGATCCCATCACGGTCATCGCCGGTAATGATTATGTCATCAACATAGACGAGAACGACCACTCGACCATTCTTAGTCCTAAGAGTGAAGAGAGTGTGGTCGGCTTCAGATCGTGTGAAGCCATGCTGGCGAAGCGTGGAGCTGAGTTTGTGGTACCACGCCCTAGGGGACTGCTTCAAGCCATAGATGGCCTTGCGGAGGCGAAGAACTTTGCCTGGAGCGACTGTAGCCTCTAAGCCCGGAGGAGGGTGCATATAGACTTCTTCTTCGAGCTCCCCCTGAAGGAACGCATTCTTGACGTCCATCTGCCATAAGTCCCATGACAGATTGGTGGCTAGGGAGAGAACAACACGTACCGTGTGAAGTTTGGCCACCGGTGCAAACGTGTCCGTATAATCGGTGCCATAGGTCTGGGTGAAGCCGCGGGCAACAAGACGAGCTTTGTACCGTTCCACAGCACCATTACTTAGATACTTGATTGTGAACACCCATTTAGAGCTGACCGCTTTCTTTCCCTTGGGGAGATCTGCCTCGTCCCAAGTATGATTGCGGATCATGGCCCCGGTCTCTTCATCAATAGCATCTAACCATTCAGTGTGGTCTTTGGCCTCATCATAGGTTTGTGGGATAAACTGAGCATCGATCTTGGTGAGGAAGGCAGCGTGTTCTGGAGGGAGCAGGTCAAGTGAACACACAACTTGAATCGGATTGGCCACGGCCTGGTTGTTGTAATAAACCCGTTTTTCTTTCCAAGTGGACGGGTGAAACTTGAGCCGTTCACTCCGACAAGGAAGAGCTATGCTGGATTCTTGTTGATGTGTATTATTGTCAGCACTCGGGTGACCACGAGCCTCCGAGATACCAGGGATTGATAAATCAAGAGGTTCATCAGCGGAAAGATCAAGCAGCTCCGAAGCATTCTCTTGATCTTCTTCTTGACTATGCGGCTCGGAGGAGGTTGGTGTAGAGTCTTCAGTTAGTTCTGGCTGAGCCTGATCAGGTTGGTCTTGGTCCATGTGAGTAGATGGCATTGTGACACCAAGATGATTCAGTAGGAATCGTAGGTTGGTAGCTCGATCGGAGTTGGAATGAGATAGATCCTTGAGGCCGTCCCAGTCCTTTGTCTCGTAGTATCCTTGTTGTTCAAGGAACTTCACGTCTCGGGAGATAAGTAAGCGGCCGGTGGTGGGATCATAGCACTTATACCCCTTTTGGCTCGTCGAGTAGCCGATGAACATGCATTTGGTGCTTTTGGCGTCGAGCTTAGTCCTTTGTTCACCTGGTACCAAGACAAAACACACACACCCAAATACGCGTAAGTGATCCAATGAGGGTTTAATTTGATTCAATACCTCATATGGTGATTTATCGTGTAAGACTTTGGTGGGAGTCCTATTGATCAGGTAACAAGCTGTCATCACGGCGTCTCCCCAAAAGCGTTTGGTGACATTGGTTTGAAACATCATCGCCCTTGCCACCTCCATAAGATGCCGGTTCTTTCTCTCGGCCACACCATTTTGCTGGGGCGTATAAGGGCAACTAGTTTGTTGTAGTATGCCGTTTTTGGACAAGTGAGCTCTAAGTTTATGACTTGTGTATTCTCCTCCATTGTCCGATCTTAGTACCTTTATTTTAGCATTGAAATGATTAGTGACCTAATTCTGAAAGTTAACAAATGCATCATAGACTCTATCTTTAGATGGTAACAAAGTAAGCCAAGTGTACTTTGATTTTTCATCAATAAAAGTCACAAAATACTTGTTATTATCTCTAGATAAGCAAGGTGAAGTCCAAACATCAGAATGCACTAAATCAAAACAATGTTCATAAATAGTAGTTGACTTAGGAAAAATAGACTTGCAATGTTTGCCAAGAATACAAGGTTCACAACTTGAATTATCAAAGGAAACATTAGGCAACATTAATTTAAAAGCCTTAGAGTGAGGGTGGCCTAGTCTAGCATGCCAAACATCACTCGAAATACTACTAAGGTTTGATATAAGTGAAAACACATTAGATGGACTTGATGAGGTTTTCTCTAGGACATATAGATCTCCCTTAGCATCTCCTCCTCCAAGAACCTTTCCAGTCTTAATATCCTGAAAATGCACACTGTTAGGGCCAAAGATAGTGTAGCAGTTTAAATCAGTTGTAGCTCTTTTAACCGATAAGAGGTTAGAGGTAAAAGTAGGCATAAAGAAAGCCTTTGAATCCTTGTCAAAGAGCTTCAAGTCTCCTACACCCTTTACTGGTATTCTATCCCCATTAGCAATAATAACATTACCCACAGCCGGTTTTATGTTGTGTATAAGACTAGGGTTACTTATCATGTGGTGAGAAGCACCCGAGTCAACAACAAGGGTTTTACTAGGCTGTGAGGCAAAGAAGGTGGTACCAGATTCTTTTAGCGCGGCAATGGATTTGATGAGAGCCTCCAGGTCAGACTTCCTCACAAGATCCCCAAACGAGGCTGCCATAGCCGTAGCCGCCGCACTGCCTTGGTTTGCTGCACCGGAACCTTGACCGCTTGGTCCTTCATGTGAGAGGTTCGCTTTGAACTTGGCCGGCTTGAGGTGAGGGTGAAGAACCCAGCACTTGTCCTTCATGTGTCCCTTCTTTTTGCAGTGGTCACACACCATGGCTCTCCGGTCGTCATGTTTGTAGGCGCCCTTGTTTGCAGTTGCCAAGTCTTCCTTTCCACTAAAGAGACCAAGGGAACCTTGTTCCTTTTGCACTTGGGAACAAACGTCTTCAAGCGTAGGCAGCTTGTCTCCCCGGAGGATATGTTTGATTAAGTCATTAAACGCCGGGTTAAGGGTGAGTAGGAGGCCAAACACCTTGTCTTGCTCCTTTCTTTCGTTGAGGATGGCCGGATCAATTGTACTCGGTCGGAGCATGTCAAGCTCGGCCCATAGTGACCTAAACTTCCCAAAGTGCTTTGTGAACTCCAAATCTTCTTGATGAAGCCCATTGATTGCCTTCTTGACTTCAAACACTCGGGTTAGGTTGGTCACGTTCCCATAGACATTCGCTAGCGTCTCCCACAACTCCTTGGCCGTCTCGCAGTATGAATAGGCTTCAAGGATAGGTGCGTCTAGCGAGTTTTGGAGAATGGCAAGCACGGTCTGATCTTCTTGGAACCACTTAACTTCCTTCTCGAGATCAGCCTCCTTGTCTTCTTCCTTCTCTTCTTTACCATCTTCCTTAGTAGCTTTCTTGGGAAGCTGGTCCGTTTCCACATGGATCCACAGCCCCCGGCCACTAAGTGCGGTCTTTGTGGTTCTCTTCCACAACAAGTAATTTGCTCCTTTGAGCACTACCGGGGTTACAATGGTTTTGGTGTTATCCATTGTTACCGATTTGAAACGACAAAGTAGAATGAACTAGGTAGAATATTGAAATGAAGTAGTATTTAGATGGTTTAGGAGTATAAGGAAGAACAGAACTAGATTTAGAGAGTCAAGGATCAAAGAACTTGCTCTGATACCATGTTAGTTTTAGACGGAAGCAAAGAGAACAATTTGAAAGGGATTGAGTGAACTATGTAGAGAGAAGTGAGAAAACATATCATTCCCTTAGTATTTCCATTACAATGTCGGCTAAGGACTTTAAATAGTAAGAAAGGAACTAGGGCAACCCTCTAATACACTCGACAACTTGGATAGGGACATAAAGGAAGGAGTGGGACAATCCCAAGGGTGAAAGTGACATGACTTGGTCTCCTTAAGGGAGGCGACCCGTGACCTTATCCTCCAACGGCTCTATTGCTCCTTCGAGATTCTTCTAATGGGCTTTGCTAAGTAGTCCAGCCTCCCCTCTTCTCATTTCATTCGATATGGCTCGGCCTTATTAGTAAGTGTACGGACGTACGTACGTACGGACGTACGGACGTACGGACACGGCCATACGGACACTTTCAAGTCTCGAGTGTCTTATGATCAATAGAGAAAACATTGATTCGAAGCAATTAACAGCTATGTTACTCTTTCTAGGGTCAAAATATGTAACAATCCAATTCTTTGAACTAATTATAAAAGTTCGGGTTGAATTTGGAGTGTTTAGACACCACTTTTACCCATTTCGTCCCGAAACAGGCTAAAACCGAGAAAACATTGATTCGAAGCAGTAAACAGCTTTGTTACTGTTTCTAGGGTCAGAATGTGTTTTTCAATCCAATGGATTTGACTAATTGTAAGAGTTCGGAATGAATTTGGAGTGTTTAAACAACACTTAAACCCGTTTTATCCTAAAACAGGCTTAAACCAAGAAAACAGGCGAAAACCGAGGGAACACATTGATTCGAAGCAGTAAACAGCTATGTTACTGTTTCTAGGGTCAGAATGTTTGACAATAGAATGCATTTGACTAATTGTAAGTGTTCAGGATGAATTTCTAGTGTTTAGACAACACTTAAACCCGTTTTATCCCAAAAGAGGCTTAAACCGAGAAAACCGGCTAAAACCGAGAGAAAACATTGATTCGAAGCAGTAAACAGCTTTGTTACTGTTTCTAGAGTCAGAATGTATGACAATCCAATGGATTTGACTAATTATAAGAGTTCGGAATGAATTTGGAGTGTTTAAACAACACTTAAACCCGTTTTATCCTAAAACAGGCTTAAACCAAGAAAACAGGCGAAAGCCGAGGGAACACATTGATTCGAAGCAGTAAACAGCTTTGTTACTGTTTCTAGGGTCAGAATGTTTGACAATACAATGCATTTGACTAATTTTAAGTGTTCGGGATGAATTTGGAGTGTTTAGACAACACTTAAACCCGTTTAATCCCAAATCAGGCTTAAACCGAGAAAAGAGGCTAAAACCGAGGGAACACATTGATTCGAAGCAGTAAACAGCTATGTTACTGTTTCTAGGGTCAGAATGTTTGACAATACAATGCATTTGACTAATTGTAAGTGTTCAGGATGAATTTGGAGTGTTTAGACAGCACTTAAACCCGTTTAATCCCAAAACAGGCTTAAACCGATAAAACAGGCTAAAACCGAGAGAAAACATTGATTCGAAGCAGTAAACAGCTTTGTTACTGTTTCTAGGGTCAGAATATGTAACAATCCAATTCTTTGAACTAATTATAAAAGTTCGGGTTGAATTTGGAGTGTTTAGACACCACTTTTACCCATTTTGTCCCGAAACAGGCTAAAACCGAGAAAACATTGATTCGAAGCAGTAAACAGCTTTGTTACTGTTTCTGGGGTCAGAATGTGTGACAATCCAATGGATTTGACTAATTATAAGAGTTCGGAATGAATTTGGAGTGTTTAAACAACACTTAAACCCGTTTTATCCTAAAACAGGCTTAAACCAAGAAAACAGGCGAAAGCCGAGGGAACACATTGATTCGAAGCAGTAAACAGCTTTGTTACTGTTTCTAGGGTCAGAATGTTTGACAATACAATGCATTTGACTAATTTTAAGTGTTCGGGATGAATTTGGAGTGTTTAGACAACACTTAAACCCGTTTAATCCTAAAACAGGCTTAAACCTAGAAAACAGGCTAAAACCGAAATACAACATTGATTCGAAGCAGTAAACAGCTTTGTTACTGTTTCTAGGGTCAGAATCTGTGACAATCCAATGAATTTGACTAATTATAAGAGTTCGGAATGAATTTGGAGTGTATAGACAACAATTAAACCCGTTTTATCCCAAAACAAGCTTAAATTGAGAAAACAGGCTAAAACCAAGAGAAAACATTGATTCGAAGCAATTAACAGCTATGTTACTCTTTCTAGGGTCAAAATATGTAACAATCCAATTCTTTGAACTAATTATAAAAGTTCGGGTTGAATTTGGAGTGTTTAGACACCACTTTTACCCATTTTGTCCCAAAACAGGCTAAAACCGAGTAAACATTGATTCGAAGCAGTAAACAGCTTTGTTACTGTTTCTAGGGTCAGAATGTGTGACAATCCAATGGATTTGACTAATTGTAAGAGTTCGGAATGAATTTGGAGTGTTTAAACAACACTTAAACCCGTTTTATCCTAAAACAGGCTTAAACCAAGAAAACAGGCTAAAACCGAGAGAACACATTGATTTGAAGCAGTAAACAGCTTTGTTACTGTTTCTAGGGTCAGAATCTGTGACAATCCAATGAATTTGACTAATTATAAGAGTTCGGAATGAATTTGGAGTGTTTAGACAACAATTAAACCCGTTTTATCCTAAAACAGGCTTAAACCGAGAAAACAGGCTAAAACCGAGGGAACACATTGATTCGAAGCAGTAAACAGCTATGTTACTGTTTCTAGGGTCAGAATGTTTGACAATACAATGCATTTGACTAATTGTAAGTGTTCAGGATGAATTTCTAGTGTTTAGACAACACTTAAACCCGTTTTATCCCAAAAGAGGCTTAAACCGAGAAACCCGGCTAAAACCGAGAGAAAACATTGATTCGAAGCAGTAAACAGCTTTGTTACTGTTTCTAGAGTCAGAATGTATGACAATCCAATGGATTTGACTAATTGTAAGAGTTCGGAATGAATTTGGAGTGTTTAAACAACACTTAAACCCGTTTTATCCTAAAACAGGCTTAAACCGAGAAAACAGGCTAAAACCGAGAGAACACATTGATTCGAAACAGTAAACAGCTTTGTTACTGTTTCTAGGGTCAGAATGTTTGATAATACAATGCATTTGACTAATTGTAAGTGTTCGGGATGAATTTGGAGTGTTTAGACAACACTTAAACCCGTTTAATCCCAAATCAGGCTTAAACCGAGAAAAGAGGCTAAAACCGAGGGAACACATTGATTCGAAGCAGTAAACAGCTATGTTACTGTTTCTAGGGTCAGAATGTTTGACAATACAATGCATTTGACTAATTGTAAGTGTTCAGGATGAATTTGGAGTGTTTAGACAGCACTTAAACCCGTTTAATCCCAAAACAGGCTTAAACCGATAAAACAGGCTAAAACCGAGAGAAAACATTGATTCGAAGCAGTAAACAGCTTTGTTACTGTTTCTAGGGTCAGAATATGTAACAATCCAATTCTTTGAACTAATTATAAAAGTTCGGGTTGAATTTGGAGTGTTTAGACACCACTTTTACCCATTTTGTCCCGAAACAGGCTAAAACCGAGAAAACATTGATTCGAAGCAGTAAACAGCTTTGTTACTGTTTCTGGGGTCAGAATGTGTGACAATCCAATGGATTTGACTAATTGTAAGAGTTCGGAATGAATTTGGAGTGTTTAAACAACACTTAAACCCGTTTTATCCTAAAACAGGCTTAAACCAAGAAAACAGGCTAAAACCGAGAGAACACATTGATTCGAAGCAGTAAACAGCTTTGTTACTGTTTCTAGGGTCAGAATGTTTGATAATACAATGCATTTGACTAATTGTAAGTGTTCGGGATGAATTTGGAGTGTTTAGACAACACTTAAACCCGTTTAATCCTAAAACAGGCTTAAACCTAGAAAACAGGCTAAAACCGAAATAAAACATTGATTCGAAGCAGTAAACAGCTTTGTTACTGTTTCTAGGGTCAGAATCTGTGACAATCCAATGAATTTGACTAATTATAAGAGTTCGAAATGAATTTGGAGTGTTTAGACAACAATTAAACCCGTTTTATCCCAAAACAAGCTTAAATTGAGAAAACAGGCTAAAACCAAGAGAAAACATTGATTCGAAGCAATTAACAGCTATGTTACTCTTTCTAGGGTCAAAATATGTAACAATCCAATTCTTTGAACTAATTATAAAAGTTCGGGTTGAATTTGGAGTGTTTAGACACCACTTTTACCCATTTTGTCCCGAAACAGGCTAAAACCGAGAAAACATTGATTCGAAGCAGTAAACAGCTTTGTTACTGTTTCTAGGGTCAGAATGTGTGACAACCCAATAGATTTGACTAATTTTAAGAGTTTGGAATGAATTTGGAGTGTTTAAACAACACTTAAACCCGTTTTATCCTAAAACAGGCTTAAACCAAGAGAACAGGCGAAAACCGAGGGAACACATTGATTCGAAGCAGTAAATAGCTATGTTACTGTTTCTAGGGTCAGAATGTTTGACAATACAATGCATTTGACTAATTGTAAGTGTTCAGGATGAATTTCGAGTGTTTAGACAACACTTAAACCCGTTTTATCCCAAAAGAGGCTTAAACCGAGAAAACCGGCTAAAACCGAGAGAAAACGTTGATTCGAAGCAGTAAACAGCTTTGTTACTGTTTCTAGGGTCAGAATGTATGACAATCCAATGGATTTGACTAATTGTAAGAGTTCGGAATGAATTTGGAGTGTTTAAACAACACTTAAACCCGTTTTATCCTAAAACAGGCTTAAACCGAGAAAACAGGCTAAAACCGAGGGAACACATTGATTCGAAGCAGTAAGCAGCTATGTTACTGTTTCTAGGGTCAGAATGTTTGATAATACAATGCATTTGACTAATTGTAAGTGTTCGGGATGAATTTGGAGTGTTTAGACAACACTTAAACCCGTTTAATCCCAAAACAGGCTTAAACCGAGAAAAGAGGCTAAAACCGAGGGAACACATTGATTCGAAGCAGTAAACAGCTATGTTACTGTTTCTAGGGTCAGAATGTTTGACAATACAATGCATTTGACTAATTGTAAGTGTTCAGGATGAATTTGGAGTGTTTAGACAGCATTTAAACCCGTTTTATCCCAAAACAGGCTTAAACCGATAAAACAGGCTAAAACCGAGAGAAAACATTGATTCGAAGCAGTAAACAGCTTTTTTACTGTTTCTAGGGTCAGAATGTATGACAATCCAATGGATTTGACTAATTGTAAGAGTTCGGAATGAATTTGGAGTGTTTAGACAACACTTAAACCCGTTTAATCCCAATACCGGCTTAAACCGAGAAAACAGGCTAAAACCGAGAGAAAACATTGATTCGAAGCAGTACACAGCTATATTACTGTTTCTAGGGTCAAAATGTTTGATAATACAATGCATTTCACTAATTGTAAGTGTTCGGGATGAATTTGGAGTGTTTAGACAACACTTTTACCCATTTTGTCCCGAAAGAGGCTAAAACCGAGAAAACATTGATTCGAAGCAGTAAATAGCTTTGTTACTGTTTCTAGGGTCAGAATGTTTGACAATACATTGCATTTGACTAATTGTAAGTGTTCGGGATGAATTTGGAGTGTTTAGACAACACTTAAACCCGTTTAATCCCAAAACAGGCTTAAACCGAGAAAACAGGCTAAAACCGAGAGAAAACATTGATTCGAAGCAGTAAACAGCTTTGTTACTGTTTCTAGGGTCAGAATGTATGACAATCCAATGGATTTGACTAATTGTAAGAGTTCGGAATGAATTTGGAGTGTATAAACAACACTTAAACCCGTTTTATCCTAAAACAGGCTTAAACCGAGAAAACAGGCTAAAACCGAGAGAACACATTGATTCGAAGCAGTAAACAGCTTTGTTACTGTTTCTAGGGTCAGAATGTTTGATAATACAATGCATTTGACTAATTGTAAGTGTTCGGGATGAATTTGGAGTGTTTAGACAACACTTAAACCCGTTTAATCCCAAAACAGGCTTAAACCGAGAAAAGAGGCTAAAACCGAGGGAACACATTGATTCGAAGCAGTAAACAGCTATGTTACTGTTTCTAGGGTCAGAATGTTTGACAATACAATGCATTTGACTAATTGTAAGTGTTCAGGATGAATTTGGAGTGTTTAGACAGCACTTAAACCCGTTTAATCCCAAAACAGGCTTAAACCGATAAAACAGGCTAAAACCGAGAGAAAACATTGATTCGAAGCAGTAAACAGCTTTTTTACTGTTTCTAGGGTCAGAATGTATGACAATCCAATGGATTTGACTAATTGTAAGAGTTCGGAATGAATTTGGAGTGTTTAGACAACACTTAAACCCGTTTAATCCCAATACCGGCTTAAACCGAGAAAACAGGCTAAAACCGAGAGAAAACATTGATTCGAAGCAGTACACAGCTATATTACTGTTTCTAGGGTCAAAATGTTTGATAATACAATGCATTTCACTAATTGTAAGTGTTCGGGATGAATTTGGAGTGTTTAGACAACACTTTTACCCATTTTGTCCCGAAAGAGGCTAAAACCGAGAAAACATTGATTCGAAGCAGTAAACAGCTTTGTTACTGTTTCTAGGGTCAGAATGTTTGACAATACATTGCATTTGACTAATTGTAAGTGTTCGGGATGAATTTGGAGTGTTTAGACAACACTTAAACCCGTTTAATCCCAAAACAGGCTTAAACCGAGAAAACAGGCTAAAACCGAGAGAAAACATTGATTCGAAGCAGTAAACAGCTTTGTTACTGTTTCTAGGGTCAGAATGTATGACAATCCAATGGATTTGACTAATTGTAAGAGTTCGGAATGAATTTGGAGTGTTTAAACAACACTTAAACCCGTTTTATCCTAAAACAGGCTTAAACCGAGAAAACAGGCTAAAACCGAGAGAACACATTGATTCGAAGCAGTAAACAGCTTTGTTACTGTTTCTAGGGTCAGAATGTTTGATAATACAATGCATTTGTCTAATCGTAAGTGTTCGGGATGAATTTGGAGTGTTTAGACAACACTTAAACCCGTTTAATCCCAAAACAGGCTTAAACCGAGAAAAGAGGCTAAAACCGAGGGAACACATTGATTCGAAGCAGTAAACAGCTATGTTACTGTTTCTAGGGTCAGAATGTTTGACAATACAATGCATTTGACTAATTGTAAGTGTTCAGGATGAATTTGGAGTGTTTAGACAGCACTTAAACCCGTTTAATCCCAAAACAGGCTTAAACCGATAAAACAGGCTAAAACCGAGAGAAAACATTGATGCGAAGCAGTAAACAGCTTTTTTACTGTTTCTAGGGTCAGAATGTATGACAATCCAATGGATTTGACTAATTGTAAGAGTTCGGAATGAATTTGGAGTGTTTAGACAACACTTAAACCCGTTTAATCCCAATACCGGCTTAAACCGAGAAAACAGGCTAAAACCGAGAGAAAACATTGATTCGAAGCAGTACACAGCTATATTACTGTTTCTAGGGTCAAAATGTTTGATAATACAATGCATTTCACTAATTGTAAGTGTTCGGGATGAATTTGGAGTGTTTAGACAACACTTTTACCCATTTTGTCCCGAAAGAGGCTAAAACCGAGAAAACATTGATTCGAAGCAGTAAACAGCTTTGTTACTGTTTCTAGGGTCAGAATGTTTGACAATACATTGCATTTGACTAATTGTAAGTGTTCGGGATGAATTTGGAGTGTTTAGACAACACTTAAACCCGTTTAACCCCAAAACAGGCTTAAACCGAGAAAACAGGCTAAAACCGAGAGAAAACATTGATTCGAAGCAGTAAACAGCTTTGTTACTGTTTCTAGGGTCAGAATGTATGACAATCCAATGGATTTCACTAATTGTAAGAGTTCGGAATGAATTTGGAGTGTTTAAACAACACTTAAACCCGTTTTATCCTAAAACAGGCTTAAACCGAGAAAACAGGCTAAAACCGAGAGAACACATTGATTCGAAGCAGTAAACAGCTTTGTTACTGTTTCTAGGGTCAGAATGTTTGATAATACAATGCATTTGACTAATTGTAAGTGTTCGGGATGAATTTGGAGTGTTTAGACAACACTTAAACCCGTTTAATCCCAAAACAGGCTTAAACCGAGAAAACAGGCTAAAACCGAGAGAAAACATTGATTCGAAGCAGTAAACAGCTTTGTTACTGTTTCTAGGGTCAGAATGTATGACAATCCAATGGATTTGACTAATTGTAAGAGTTCGGAATGAATTTGGAGTGTTTAAACAACACTTAAACCCGTTTTATCCTAAAACAGGCTTAAACCGAGAAAACAGGCTAAAACCGAGAGAACACATTGATTCGAAGCAGTAAACAGCTTTGTTACTGTTTCTAGGGTCAGAATGTTTGATAATACAATGCATTTGACTAATTGTAAGTGTTCGGGATGAATTTGGAGTGTTTAGACAACACTTAAACCCGTTTAATCCCAAAACAGGCTTAAACCGAGAAAAGAGGCTAAAACCGAGGGAACACATTGATTCGAAGCAGTAAACAGCTATGTTACTGTTTCTAGGGTCAGAATGTTTGACAATACAATGCATTTGACTAATTGTAAGTGTTCAGGATGAATTTGGAGTGTTTAGACAGCACTTAAACCCGTTTAATCCCAAAACAGGCTTAAACCGATAAAACAGGCTAAAACCGAGAGAAAACATTGATTCGAAGCAGTAAACAGCTTTTTTACTGTTTCTAGGGTCAGAATGTATGACAATCCAATGGATTTGACTAATTGTAAGAGTTCGGAATGAATTTGGAGTGTTTAGACAACACTTAAACCCGTTTAATCCCAATACCGGCTTAAACCGAGAAAACAGGCTAAAACCGAGAGAAAACATTGATTCGAAGCAGTACACAGCTATATTACTGTTTCTAGGGTCAAAATGTTTGATAATACAATGCATTTCACTAATTGTAAGTGTTCGGGATGAATTTGGAGTGTTTAGACAACACTTTTACCCATTTTGTCCCGAAAGAGGCTAAAACCGAGAAAACATTGATTCGAAGCAGTAAACAGCTTTGTTACTGTTTCTAGGGTCAGAATGTTTGACAATACATTGCATTTGACTAATTGTAAGTGTTCGGGATGAATTTGGAGTGTTTAGACAACACTTAAACCCGTTTAATCCCAAAACAGGCTTAAACCGAGAAAACAGGCTAAAACCGAGAGAAAACATTGATTCGAAGCAGTAAACAGCTTTGTTACTGTTTCTAGGGTCAGAATGTATGACAATCCAATGGATTTGACTAATTGTAAGAGTTCGGAATGAATTTGGAGTGTATAAACAACACTTAAACCCGTTTTATCCTAAAACAGGCTTAAACCGAGAAAACAGGCTAAAACCGAGAGAACACATTGATTCGAAGCAGTAAACAGCTTTGTTACTGTTTCTAGGGTCAGAATGTTTGATAATACAATGCATTTGACTAATTGTAAGTGTTCGGGATGAATTTGGAGTGTTTAGACAACACTTAAACCCGTTTAATCCCAAAACAGGCTTAAACCGAGAAAAGAGGCTAAAACCGAGGGAACACATTGATTCGAAGCAGTAAACAGCTATGTTACTGTTTCTAGGGTCAGAATGTTTGACAATACAATGCATTTGACTAATTGTAAGTGTTCAGGATGAATTTGGAGTGTTTAGACAGCACTTAAACCCGTTTAATCCCAAAACAGGCTTAAACCGATAAAACAGGCTAAAACCGAGAGAAAACATTGATTCGAAGCAGTAAACAGCTTTTTTACTGTTTCTAGGGTCAGAATGTATGACAATCCAATGGATTTGACTAATTGTAAGAGTTCGGAATGAATTTGGAGTGTTTAGACAACACTTAAACCCGTTTAATCCCAATACCGGCTTAAACCGAGAAAACAGGCTAAAACCGAGAGAAAACATTGATTCGAAGCAGTACACAGCTATATTACTGTTTCTAGGGTCAAAATGTTTGATAATACAATGCATTTCACTAATTGTAAGTGTTCGGGATGAATTTGGAGTGTTTAGACAACACTTTTACCCATTTTGTCCCGAAAGAGGCTAAAACCGAGAAAACATTGATTCGAAGCAGTAAACAGCTTTGTTACTGTTTCTAGGGTCAGAATGTTTGACAATACATTGCATTTGACTAATTGTAAGTGTTCGGGATGAATTTGGAGTGTTTAGACAACACTTAAACCCGTTTAATCCCAAAACAGGCTTAAACCGAGAAAACAGGCTAAAACCGAGAGAAAACATTGATTCGAAGCAGTAAACAGCTTTGTTACTGTTTCTAGGGTCAGAATGTATGACAATCCAATGGATTTGACTAATTGTAAGAGTTCGGAATGAATTTGGAGTGTATAAACAACACTTAAACCCGTTTTATCCTAAAACAGGCTTAAACCGAGAAAACAGGCTAAAACCGAGAGAACACATTGATTCGAAGCAGTAAACAGCTTTGTTACTGTTTCTAGGGTCAGAATGTTTGATAATACAATGCATTTGACTAATTGTAAGTGTTCGGGATGAATTTGGAGTGTTTAGACAACACTTAAACCCGTTTAATCCCAAAACAGGCTTAAACCGAGAAAAGAGGCTAAAACCGAGGGAACACATTGATTCGAAGCAGTAAACAGCTATGTTACTGTTTCTAGGGTCAGAATTTTTGACAATACAATGCATTTGACTAATTGTAAGTGTTCAGGATGAATTTGGAGTGTTTAGACAGCACTTAAACCCGTTTAATCCCAAAACAGGCTTAAACCGATAAAACAGGCTAAAACCGAGAGAAAACATTGATTCGAAGCAGTAAACAGCTTTTTTACTGTTTCTAGGGTCAGAATGTATGACAATCCAATGGATTTGACTAATTGTAAGAGTTCGGAATGAATTTGGAGTGTTTAGACAACACTTAAACCCGTTTAATCCCAATACCGGCTTAAACCGAGAAAACAGGCTAAAACCGAGAGAAAACATTGATTCGAAGCAGTACACAGCTATATTACTGTTTCTAGGGTCAAAATGTTTGATAATACAATGCATTTCACTAATTGTAAGTGTTCGGGATGAATTTGGAGTGTTTAGACAACACTTTTACCCATTTTGTCCCGAAAGAGGCTAAAACCGAGAAAACATTGATTCGAAGCAGTAAACAGCTTTGTTACTGTTTCTAGGGTCAGAATGTTTGACAATACATTGCATTTGACTAATTGTAAGTGTTCGGGATGAATTTGGAGTGTTTAGACAACACTTAAACCCGTTTAATCCCAAAACAGGCTTAAACCGAGAAAACAGGCTAAAACCGAGAGAAAACATTGATTCGAAGCAGTAAACAGCTTTGTTACTGTTTCTAGGGTCAGAATGTATGACAATCCAATGGATTTGACTAATTGTAAGAGTTCGGAATGAATTTGGAGTGTTTAAACAACACTTAAACCCGTTTTATCCTAAAACAGGCTTAAACCGAGAAAACAGGCTAAAACCGAGAGAACACATTGATTCGAAGCAGTAAACAGCTTTGTTACTGTTTCTAGGGTCAGAATGTTTGATAATACAATGCATTTGTCTAATTGTAAGTGTTCGGGATGAATTTGGAGTGTTTAGACAACACTTAAACCCGTTTAATCCCAAAACAGGCTTAAACCGAGAAAAGAGGCTAAAACCGAGGGAACACATTGATTCGAAGCAGTAAACAGCTATGTTACTGTTTCTAGGGTCAGAATGTTTGACAATACAATGCATTTGACTAATTGTAAGTGTTCGGGATGAATTTGGAGTGTTTAGACAACACTTAAACCCGTTTAATCCCAAAACAGGCTTAAACCGAGAAAAGAGGCTAAAACCGAGGGAACACATTGATTCGAAGCAGTAAACAGCTATGTTACTGTTTCTAGGGTCAGAATGTTTGACAATACAATGCATTTGACTAATTGTAAGTGTTCAGGATGAATTTGGAGTGTTTAGACAGCACTTAAACCCGTTTAATCCCAAAACAGGCTTAAACCGATAAAACAGGCTAAAACCGAGAGAAAACATTGATTCGAAGCAGTAAACAGCTTTTTTACTGTTTCTAGGGTCAGAATGTATGACAATCCAATGGATTTGACTAATTGTAAGAGTTCGGAATGAATTTGGAGTGTTTAGACAACACTTAAACCCGTTTAATCCCAATACCGGCTTAAACCGAGAAAACAGGCTAAAACCGAGAGAAAACATTGATTCGAAGCAGTACACAGCTATATTACTGTTTCTAGGGTCAAAATGTTTGATAATACAATGCATTTCACTAATTGTAAGTGTTCGGGATGAATTTGGAGTGTTTAGACAACACTTTTACCCATTTTGTCCCGAAAGAGGCTAAAACCGAGAAAACATTGATTCGAAGCAGTAAACAGCTTTGTTACTGTTTCTAGGGTCAGAATGTTTGACAATACATTGCATTTGACTAATTGTAAGTGTTCGGGATGAATTTGGAGTGTTTAGACAACACTTAAACCCGTTTAATCCCAAAACAGGCTTAAACCGAGAAAACAGGCTAAAACCGAGAGAAAACATTGATTCGAAGCAGTAAACAGCTTTGTTACTGTTTCTAGGGTCAGAATGTATGACAATCCAATGGATTTGACTAATTGTAAGAGTTCGGAATGAATTTGGAGTGTATAAACAACACTTAAACCCGTTTTATCCTAAAACAGGCTTAAACCGAGAAAACAGGCTAAAACCGAGAGAACACATTGATTCGAAGCAGTAAACAGCTTTGTTACTGTTTCTAGGGTCAGAATGTTTGATAATACAATGCATTTGACTAATTGTAAGTGTTCGGGATGAATTTGGAGTGTTTAGACAACACTTAAACCCGTTTAATCCCAAAACAGGCTTAAACCGAGAAAAGAGGCTAAAACAGAGGGAACACATTGATTCGAAGCAGTAAACAGCTATGTTACTGTTTCTAGGGTCAGAATTTTTGACAATACAATGCATTTGACTAATTGTAAGTGTTCAGGATGAATTTGGAGTGTTTAGACAGCACTTAAACCCGTTTAATCCCAAAACAGGCTTAAACCGATAAAACAGGCTAAAACCGAGAGAAAACATTGATTCGAAGCAGTAAACAGCTTTTTTACTGTTTCTAGGGTCAGAATGTATGACAATCCAATGGATTTGACTAATTGTAAGAGTTCGGAATGAATTTGGAGTGTTTAGACAACACTTAAACCCGTTTAATCCCAATACCGGCTTAAACCGAGAAAACAGGCTAAAACCGAGAGAAAACATTGATTCGAAGCAGTACACAGCTATATTACTGTTTCTAGGGTCAAAATGTTTGATAATACAATGCATTTCACTAATTGTAAGTGTTCGGGATGAATTTGGAGTGTTTAGACAACACTTTTACCCATTTTGTCCCGAAAGAGGCTAAAACCGAGAAAACATTGATTCGAAGCAGTAAACAGCTTTGTTACTGTTTCTAGGGTCAGAATGTTTGACAATACATTGCATTTGACTAATTGTAAGTGTTCGGGATGAATTTGGAGTGTTTAGACAACACTTAAACCCGTTTAATCCCAAAACAGGCTTAAACCGAGAAAACAGGCTAAAACCGAGAGAAAACATTGATTCGAAGCAGTAAACAGCTTTGTTACTGTTTCTAGGGTCAGAATGTATGACAATCCAATGGATTTGACTAATTGTAAGAGTTCGGAATGAATTTGGAGTGTTTAAACAACACTTAAACCCGTTTTATCCTAAAACAGGCTTAAACCGAGAAAACAGGCTAAAACCGAGAGAACACATTGATTCGAAGCAGTAAACAGCTTTGTTACTGTTTCTAGGGTCAGAATGTTTGATAATACAATGCATTTGTCTAATTGTAAGTGTTCGGGATGAATTTGGAGTGTTTAGACAACACTTAAACCCGTTTAATCCCAAAACAGGCTTAAACCGAGAAAAGAGGCTAAAACCGAGGGAACACATTGATTCGAAGCAGTAAACAGCTATGTTACTGTTTCTAGGGTCAGAATGTTTGACAATACAATGCATTTGACTAATTGTAAGTGTTCGGGATGAATTTGGAGTGTTTAGACAACACTTAAACCCGTTTAATCCCAAAACAGGCTTAAACCGAGAAAAGAGGCTAAAACCGAGGGAACACATTGATTCGAAGCAGTAAACAGCTATGTTACTGTTTCTAGGGTCAGAATGTTTGACAATACAATGCATTTGACTAATTGTAAGTGTTCAGGATGAATTTGGAGTGTTTAGACAGCACTTAAACCCGTTTAATCCCAAAACAGGCTTAAACCGATAAAACAGGCTAAAACCGAGAGAAAACATTGATTCGAAGCAGTAAACAGCTTTTTTACTGTTTCTAGGGTCAGAATGTATGACAATCCAATGGATTTGACTAATTGTAAGAGTTCGGAATGAATTTGGAGTGTTTAGACAACACTTAAACCCGTTTAATCCCAATACCGGCTTAAACCGAGAAAACAGGCTAAAACCGAGAGAAAACATTGATTCGAAGCAGTACACAGCTATATTACTGTTTCTAGGGTCAAAATGTTTGATAATACAATGCATTTCACTAATTGTAAGTGTTCGGGATGAATTTGGAGTGTTTAGACAACACTTTTACCCATTTTGTCCCGAAAGAGGCTAAAACCGAGAAAACATTGATTCGAAGCAGTAAACAGCTTTGTTACTGTTTCTAGGGTCAGAATGTTTGACAATACATTGCATTTGACTAATTGTAAGTGTTCGGGATGAATTTGGAGTGTTTAGACAACACTTAAACCCGTTTAATCCCAAAACAGGCTTAAACCGAGAAAACAGGCTAAAACCGAGAGAAAACATTGATTCGAAGCAGTAAACAGCTTTGTTACTGTTTCTAGGGTCAGAATGTATGACAATCCAATGGATTTGACTAATTGTAAGAGTTCGGAATGAATTTGGAGTGTATAAACAACACTTAAACCCGTTTTATCCTAAAACAGGCTTAAACCGAGAAAACAGGCTAAAACCGAGAGAACACATTGATTCGAAGCAGTAAACAGCTTTGTTACTGTTTCTAGGGTCAGAATGTTTGATAATACAATGCATTTGACTAATTGTAAGTGTTCGGGATGAATTTGGAGTGTTTAGACAACACTTAAACCCGTTTAATCCCAAAACAGGCTTAAACCGAGAAAAGAGGCTAAAACCGAGGGAACACATTGATTCGAAGCAGTAAACAGCTATGTTACTGTTTCTAGGGTCAGAATTTTTGACAATACAATGCATTTGACTAATTGTAAGTGTTCAGGATGAATTTGGAGTGTTTAGACAGCACTTAAACCCGTTTAATCCCAAAACAGGCTTAAACCGATAAAACAGGCTAAAACCGAGAGAAAACATTGATTCGAAGCAGTAAACAGCTTTTTTACTGTTTCTAGGGTCAGAATGTATGACAATCCAATGGATTTGACTAATTGTAAGAGTTCGGAATGAATTTGGAGTGTTTAGACAACACTTAAACCCGTTTAATCCCAATACCGGCTTAAACCGAGAAAACAGGCTAAAACCGAGAGAAAACATTGATTCGAAGCAGTACACAGCTATATTACTGTTTCTAGGGTCAAAATGTTTGATAATACAATGCATTTCACTAATTGTAAGTGTTCGGGATGAATTTGGAGTGTTTAGACAACACTTTTACCCATTTTGTCCCGAAAGAGGCTAAAACCGAGAAAACATTGATTCGAAGCAGTAAACAGCTTTGTTACTGTTTCTAGGGTCAGAATGTTTGACAATACATTGCATTTGACTAATTGTAAGTGTTCGGGATGAATTTGGAGTGTTTAGACAACACTTAAACCCGTTTAATCCCAAAACAGGCTTAAACCGAGAAAACAGGCTAAAACCGAGAGAAAACATTGATTCGAAGCAGTAAACAGCTTTGTTACTGTTTCTAGGGTCAGAATGTATGACAATCCAATGGATTTGACTAATTGTAAGAGTTCGGAATGAATTTGGAGTGTATAAACAACACTTAAACCCGTTTTATCCTAAAACAGGCTTAAACCGAGAAAACAGGCTAAAACCGAGAGAACACATTGATTCGAAGCAGTAAACAGCTTTGTTACTGTTTCTAGGGTCAGAATGTTTGATAATACAATGCATTTGACTAATTGTAAGTGTTCGGGATGAATTTGGAGTGTTTAGACAACACTTAAACCCGTTTAATCCCAAAACAGGCTTAAACCGAGAAAAGAGGCTAAAACCGAGGGAACACATTGATTCGAAGCAGTAAACAGCTATGTTACTGTTTCTAGGGTCAGAATTTTTGACAATACAATGCATTTGACTAATTGTAAGTGTTCAGGATGAATTTGGAGTGTTTAGACAGCACTTAAACCCGTTTAATCCCAAAACAGGCTTAAACCGATAAAACAGGCTAAAACCGAGAGAAAACATTGATTCGAAGCAGTAAACAGCTTTTTTACTGTTTCTAGGGTCAGAATGTATGACAATCCAATGGATTTGACTAATTGTAAGAGTTCGGAATGAATTTGGAGTGTTTAGACAACACTTAAACCCGTTTAATCCCAATACCGGCTTAAACCGAGAAAACAGGCTAAAACCGAGAGAAAACATTAATTCGAAGCAGTACACAGCTATATTACTGTTTCTAGGGTCAAAATGTTTGATAATACAATGCATTTCACTAATTGTAAGTGTTCGGGATGAATTTGGAGTGTTTAGACAACACTTTTACCCATTTTGTCCCGAAAGAGGCTAAAACCGAGAAAACATTGATTCGAAGCAGTAAACAGCTTTGTTACTGTTTCTAGGGTCAGAATGTTTGACAATACATTGCATTTGACTAATTGTAAGTGTTCGGGATGAATTTGGAGTGTTTAGACAACACTTAAACCCGTTTAACCCCAAAACAGGCTTAAACCGAGAAAACAGGCTAAAACCGAGAGAAAACATTGATTCGAAGCAGTAAACAGCTTTGTTACTGTTTCTAGGGTCAGAATGTATGACAATCCAATGGATTTCACTAATTGTAAGAGTTCGGAATGAATTTGGAGTGTTTAAACAACACTTAAACCCGTTTTATCCTAAAACAGGCTTAAACCGAGAAAACAGGCTAAAACCGAGAGAACACATTGATTCGAAGCAGTAAACAGCTTTGTTACTGTTTCTAGGGTCAGAATGTTTGATAATACAATGCATTTGACTAATTGTAAGTGTTCGGGATGAATTTGGAGTGTTTAGACAACACTTAAACCCGTTTAATCCCAAAACAGGCTTAAACCGAGAAAACAGGCTAAAACCGAGAGAAAACATTGATTCGAAGCAGTAAACAGCTTTGTTACTGTTTCTAGGGTCAGAATGTATGACAATCCAATGGATTTGACTAATTGTAAGAGTTCGGAATGAATTTGGAGTGTTTAAACAACACTTAAACCCGTTTTATCCTAAAACAGGCTTAAACCGAGAAAACAGGCTAAAACCGAGAGAACACATTGATTCGAAGCAGTAAACAGCTTTGTTACTGTTTCTAGGGTCAGAATGTTTGATAATACAATGCATTTGACTAATTATAAGTGTTCGGGATGAATTTGGAGTGTTTAGACAACACTTAAACCCGTTTAATCCCAAAACAGGCTTAAACCGAGAAAAGAGGCTAAAACCGAGGGAACACATTGATTCGAAGCAGTAAACAGCTATGTTACTGTTTCTAGGGTCAGAATGTTTGACAATACAATGCATTTGACTAATTGTAAGTGTTCATGATGAATTTGGAGTGTTTAGACAGCACTTAAACCCGTTTAATCCCAAAACAGGCTTAAACCGATAAAACAGGCTAAAACCGAGAGAAAACATTGATTCGAAGCAGTAAACAGCTTTTTTACTGTTTCTAGGGTCAGAATGTATGACAATCCAATGGATTTGACTAATTGTAAGAGTTCGGAATGAATTTGGAGTGTTTAGACAACACTTAAACCCGTTTAATCCCAATACCGGCTTAAACCGAGAAAACATGCTAAAACCGAGAGAAAACATTGATTCGAAGCAGTACACAGCTATATTACTGTTTCTAGGGTCAAAATGTTTGATAATACAATGCATTTCACTAATTGTAAGTGTTCGGGATGAATTTGGAGTGTTTAGACAACACTTTTACCCATTTTGTCCCGAAAGAGGCTAAAACCGAGAAAACATTGATTCGAAGCAGTAAACAGCTTTGTTACTGTTTCTAGGGTCAGAATGTTTGACAATACATTGCATTTGACTAATTGTAAGTGTTCGGGATGAATTTGGAGTGTTTAGACAACACTTAAACCCGTTTAATCCCAAAACAGGCTTAAACCGAGAAAACAGGCTAAAACCGAGAGAAAACATTGATTCGAAGCAGTAAACAGCTTTGTTACTGTTTCTAGGGTCAGAATGTATGACAATCCAATGGATTTGACTAATTGTAAGAGTTCGGAATGAATTTGGAGTGTTTAAACAACACTTAAACCCGTTTTATCCTAAAACAGGCTTAAACCGAGAAAACAGGGTAAAACCGAGAGAACACATTGATTCGAAGCAGTAAACAGCTTTGTTACTGTTTCTAGGGTCAGAATGTTTGATAATACAATGCATTTGACTAATTGTAAGTGTTCGGGATGAATTTGGAGTGTTTAGACAACACTTAAACCCGTTTAATCCCAAAACAGGCTTAAACCGAGAAAAGAGGCTAAAACCGAGGGAACACATTGATTCGAAGCAGTAAACAGCTATGTTACTGTTTCTAGGGTCAGAATGTTTGACAATACAATGCATTTGACTAATTGTAAGTGTTCAGGATGAATTTGGAGTGTTTAGACAGCACTTAAACCCGTTTAATCCCAAAACAGGCTTAAACCGATAAAACAGGCTAAAACCGAGAGAAAACATTGATTCGAAGCAGTAAACAGCTTTTTTACTGTTTCTAGGGTCAGAATGTATGACAATCCAATGGATTTGACTAATTGTAAGAGTTCGGAATGAATTTGGAGTGTTTAGACAACACTTAAACCCGTTTAATCCCAATACCGGCTTAAACCGAGAAAACAGGCTAAAACCGAGAGAAAACATTGATTCGAAGCAGTACAGAGCTATATTACTGTTTCTAGGGTCAAAATGTTTGATAATACAATGCATTTCACTAATTGTAAGTGTTCGGGATGAATTTGGAGTGTTTAGACAACACTTTTACCCATTTTGTCCCGAAAGAGGCTAAAACCGAGAAAACATTGATTCGAAGCAGTAAACAGCTTTGTTACTGTTTCTAGGGTCAGAATGTTTGACAATACATTGCATTTGACTAATTGTAAGTGTTCGGGATGAATTTGGAGTGTTTAGACAACACTTAAACCCGTTTAACCCCAAAACAGGCTTAAACCAAGAAAACAGGCTAAAACCGAGAGAAAACATTGATTCGAAGCAGTAAACAGCTTTGTTACTGTTTCTAGGGTCAGAATGTATGACAATCCAATGGATTTGACTAATTGTAAGAGTTCGGAATGAATTTGGAGTGTTTAAACAACACTTAAACCCGTTTTATCCTAAAACAGGCTTAAACCAAGAGAACAAGCGAAAACCGAGGGAACACATTGATTCGAAGCAGTAAACAGCTATGTTACTGTTTCTAGGGTCAGAATGTTTGACAATACAATGCATTTGACTAATTGTAAGTGTTCAGGATGAATTTCGAGTGTTTAGACAACACTTAAACCCGTTTTATCCCAAAAGAGGCTTAAACCGAGAAAACCGGCTAAAACCGAGAGAAAACATTGATTCGAAGCAGTAAACAGCTTTGTTACTGTTTCTAGAGTCAGAATGTATGACAATCCAATGGATTTGACTAATTGTAAGAGTTCGGAATGAATTTGGAGTGTTTAAACAACACTTAAACCCGTTTTATCCTAAAACAGGCTTAAACCAAGAAAACAGGCGAAAACCGAGGGAACACATTGATTCGAAGCAGTAAACAGCTATGTTACTGTTTCTAGGGTCAGAATGTTTGACAATACAATGCATTTGACTAATTGTAAGTGTTCAGGATGAATTTCTAGTGTTTAGACAACACTTAAACCCGTTTTATCCCAAAAGAGGCTTAAACCGAGAAAACCGGCTAAAACCGAGAGAAAACATTGATTCGAAGCAGTAAACAGCTTTGCTACTGTTTCTAGAGTCAGAATGTATGACAATCCAATGGATTTGACTAATTGTAAGAGTTCGGAATGAATTTGGAGTGTTTAAACAATACTTAAACCCGTTTTATCCTAAAACAGGCTTAAACCGAGAAAACAGGCTAAAACCGAGAGAACACATTGATTCGAAGCAGTAAACAGCTTTGTTACTGTTTCTAGGGTCAGAATATGTAATAATACAATGCATTTGACTAATTGTAAGTGTTCGGGATGAATTTGGAGTGTTTAGACAACACTTAAACCCGTTTAATCCCAAAACAGGCTTAAACCGAGAAAAGAGGCTAAAACCGAGGGAACACATTGATTCGAAGCAGTAAACAGCTATGTTACTGTTTCTAGGTTTAGAATGTTTGACAATACAATGCATTTGACTAATTGTAAGTGTTCAGGATGAATTTGGAGTGTTTAGACAGCACTTAAACCCGTTTAATCCCAAAACAGGCTTAAACCGATAAAACAGGCTACAACCGAGAGAAAACATTGATTCGAAGCAGTAAACAGCTTTGTTACTGTTTCTAGGGTCAGAATATGTAACAATCCAATTCTTTGAACTAATTATAAAAGTTCGGGTTGAATTTGGAGTGTTTAGACACCACTTTTACCCATTTTGTCCCGAAACAGGCTAAAACCGAGAAAACATTGATTCGAAGCAGTAAACAGCTTTGTTACTGTTTCTAGGGTCAGAATGTGTGACAATCCAATGGATTTGACTAATTGTAAGAGTTCGGAATGAATTTGGAGTGTTTAAACAACACTTAAACCCGTTTTATCCTAAAACAGGCTTAAACCAAGAAAACAGGCGAAAACCGAGGGAACACATTGATTCGAAGCAGTAAACAGCTATGTTACTGTTTCTAGGGTCAGAATGTTTGACAATACAATGCATTTGACTAATTGTAAGTGTTCAGGATGAATTTCTAGTGTTTAGACAACACTTAAACCCGTTTTATCCCAAAAGAGGCTTAAACCGAGAAAACCGGCTAAAACCGAGAGAAAACATTGATTCGAAGCAGTAAACAGCTTTGCTACTGTTTCTAGAGTCAGAATGTATGACAATCCAATGGATTTGACTAATTGTAAGAGTTCGGAATGAATTTGGAGTGTTTAAACAATACTTAAACCCGTTTTATCCTAAAACAGGCTTAAACCGAGAAAACAGGCTAAAACCGAGAGAACACATTGATTCGAAGCAGTAAACAGCTTTGTTACTGTTTCTAGGGTCAGAATGTTTGATAATACAATGCATTTGACTAATTGTAAGTGTTCGGGATGAATTTGGAGTGTTTAGACAACACTTAAACCCGTTTAATCCTAAAACAGGCTTAAACCTAGAAAACAGGCTAAAACCGAAATAAAACATTGATTCGAAGCAGTAAACAGCTTTGTTACTGTTTCTAGGGTCAGAATCTGTGACAATCCAATGAATTTGACTAATTATAAGAGTTCGGAATGAATTTGGAGTGTTTAGACAACAATTAAACCCGTTTTATCCCAAAACAAGCTTAAATTGAGAAAACAGGCTAAAACCAAGAGAAAACATTGATTCGAAGCAATTAACAGCTATGTTACTCTTTCTAGGGTCAAAATATGTAACAATCCAATTCTTTGAACTAATTATAAAAGTTCGGGTTGAATTTGGAGTGTTTAGACACCACTTTTACCCATTTTGTCCCGAAACAGGCTAAAACCGAGAAAACATTGATTCGAAGCAGTAAACAGCTTTGTTACTGTTTCTAGGGTCAGAATGTGTGACAACCCAATGGATTTGACTAATTGTATGAGTTCGGAATGAATTTGGAGTGTTTAAACAACACTTAAACCCGTTTTATCCTAAAACAGGCTTAAACCAAGAGAACAGGCGAAAACCGAGGGAACACATTGATTCGAAGCAGTAAACAGCTATGTTACTGTTTCTAGGGTCAGAATGTTTGACAATACAATGCATTTGACTAATTGTAAGTGTTCAGGATGAATTTCGAGTGTTTAGACAACACTTAAACCCGTTTTATCCCAAAAGAGGCTTAAACCGAGAAAACCGGCTAAAACCGAGAGAAAATATTGATTCGAAGCAGTAAACAGTTTTGTTACTGTTTCTAGAGTCAGAATGTATGACAATCCAATGGATTTGACTAATTGTAAGAGTTCGGAATGAATTTGGAGTGTTTAAACAACACTTAAACCCGTTTTATCCTAAAACAGGCTTAAACCACGAAAACAGGCGAAAACCGAGGGAACACATTGATTCGAAGCAGTAAACAGCTATGTTACTGTTTCTAGGGTCAGAATGTTTGACAATACAATGCATTTGACTAATTGTAAGTGTTCAGGATGAATTTCTAGTGTTTAGACAACACTTAAACCCGTTTTATCCCAAAAGAGGCTTAAACCGAGAAAACCGGCTAAAACCGAGAGAAAACATTGATTCGAAGCAGTAAACAGCTATGTTACTGTTTCTAGAGTCAGAATGTATGACACTCCAATGGATTTGACTAATTGTAAGAGTTCGGAATGAATTTGGAGTGTTTAAACAACACTTAAACCCGTTTTATCCTAAAACAGGCTTAAACCGAGAAAACAGGCTAAAACCGAGAGAACACATTGATTCGAAGCAGTAAACAGCTTTGTTACTGTTTCTAGGGTCAGAATGTTTGATAATACAACGCATTTGACTAATTGTAAGTGTTCGGGATGAATTTGGAGTGTTTAGACAACACTTAAACCCGTTTAATCCTAAAACAGGCTTAAACCTAGAAAACAGGCTAAAACCGAAAGAAAACATTGATTCGAAGCAGTAAACAGCTTTGTTACTGTTTCTAGGGTCAGAATCTGTGACAATCCAATGAATTTGACTAATTATAAGAGTTCGGAATGAATTTGGAGTGTTTAGACAACAATTAAACCCGTTTTATCCCAAAACAAGCTTAAATTGAGAAAACAGGCTAAAACCAAGAGAAAACATTGATTCGAAGCAATTAACAGCTATGTTACTCTTTCTAGGGTCAAAATATGTAACAATCCAATTCTTTGAACTAATTATAAAATTTCGGGTTGAATTTGGAGTGTTTAGACACCACTTTTACCCATTTTGTCCCGAAACAGGCTAAAACCGAGAAAACATTGATTCGAAGCAGTAAACAGCTTTGTTACTGTTTCTAGGGTCAGAATGTGTGACAACCCAATAGATTTGACTAATTGTAAGAGTTTGAAATGAATTTGGAGGGTTTAAACAACACTTAAACCCGTTTTATCCTAAAACAGGCTTAAACCAAGAAAACAGGCGAAAACCAAGGGAACACATTGATTCGAAGCAGTAAGCAGCTATGTTACTGTTTCTAGGGTCAGAATGTTTGATAATACAATGCATATGACTAATTGTAAGTGTTCGGGATGAATTTGGAGTGTTTAGACAACACTTAAACCCGTTTTATCCCAAAACAGGCTTAAACCGAGAAAAGAGGCTAAAACCGAGGGAACACATTGATTCGAAGCAGTAAACAGCTATGTTACTGTTTCTAGGGTCTGAATGTTTGACAATACAATGCATTTGACTAATTCTAAGTGTTCAGGATGAATTTGGAGTGTTTAGACAGCACTTAAACCCGTTTAATCCCAAAACAGGCTTAAACCGATAAAACAGGCTAAAACCGAGAGAAAACATTGATTCGAAGCAGTAAACAGCTTTGTTACTGTTTCTAGGGTCAGAATGTATGACAATCCAATGGATTTGACTAATTGTAAGAGTTCGGAATGAATTTGGAGTGTTTAGACAACACTTAAACCCGTTTAATCCCAATACCGGCTTAAACCGAGAAAACAGGCTAAAACCGAGAGAAAACATTGATTCGAAGCAGTACACAGCTATATTACTGTTTCTAGGGTCAAAATGTTTGATAATACAATGCATTTCACTAATTGTAAGTGTTCGGGATGAATTTGGAGTGTTTAGACAACACTTTTACCCATTTTGTCCCGAAAGAGGCTAAAACCGAGAAAACATTGATTCGAAGCAGTAAACAGCTTTGTTACTGTTTCTAGGGTCAGAATGTTTGACAATACATTGCATTTGACTAATTGTAAGTGTTCGGGATGAATTTGGAGTGTTTAGACAACACTTAAACCCGTTTAATCCCAAAACAGGCTTAAACCGAGAAAACAGGCTAAAACCGAGAGAAAACATTGATTCGAAGCAGTAAACAGCTTTGTTACTGTTTCTAGGGTCAGAATGTATGACAATCCAATGGATTTGACTAATTGTAAGAGTTCGGAATGAATTTGGAGTGTTTAAACAACACTTAAACCCGTTTTATCCTAAAACAGGCTTAAACCGAGAAAACAGGCTAAAACCGAGAGAACACATTGATTCGAAGCAGTAAACAGCTTTGTTACTGTTTCTAGGGTCAGAATGTTTGATAATACAATGCATTTGACTAATTGTAAGTGTTCGGGATGAATTTGGAGTGTTTAGACAACACTTAAACCCGTTTAATCCCAAAACAGGCTTAAACCAAGAAAAGAGGCTAAAACCGAGGGAACACATTGATTCGAAGCAGTAAACAGCTATGTTACTGTTTCTAGGGTCAGAATGTTTGACAATACAATGCATTTGACTAATTGTAAGTGTTCAGGATGAATTTGGAGTGTTTAGACAGCACTTAAACCCGTTTAATCCCAAAACAGGCATAAACCGATAAAACAGGCTAAAACCGAGAGAAAACATTGATTCGAAGCAGTAAACAGCTTTGTTACTGTTTCTAGGGTCAGAATATGTAACAATCCAATTCTTTGAACTAATTATAAAAGTTCGGGTTGAATTTGGAGTGTTTAGACACCACTTTTACCCATTTTGTCCCGAAACAGGCTAAAACCGAGAAAACATTGATTCGAAGCAGTAAACAGCTTTGTTACTGTTTCTGGGGTCAGAATGTGTGACAATCCAATGGATTTGACTAACTGTAAGAGTTCGGAATGAATTTGGAGTGTTTAAACAACACTTAAACCCGTTTTATCCTAAAACAGGCTTAAACCAAGAAAACAGGCTAAAACCGAGAGAACACATTGATTCGAAGTAGTAAACAGCTTTGTTACTGTTTCTAGGGTCAGAATGTTTGATAATACAATGCATTTGACTAATTGTAAGTGTTCGGGATGAATTTGGAGTGTTTAGACAACACTTAAACCCGTTTAATCCCTAAACAGGCTTAAACCGAGAAAAGAGGCTAAAACCGAGGGAACACATTGATTCGAAGCAGTAAACAGCTTTGTTACTGTTTCTAGGGTCAGAATCTGTGACAATCCAATGAATTTGACTAATTATAAGAGTTCGGAATGAATTTGGAGTGTTTAGACAACAATTAAACCCGTTTTATCCCAAAACAAGCTTAAATTGAGAAAACAGGCTAAAACCAAGAGAAAACATTGATTCGAAGCAATTAACAGCTATGTTACTCTTTCTAGGGTCAAAATATGTAACAATCCAATTCTTTGAACTAATTATAAAAGTTCGGGTTGAATTTGGAGTGTTTAGACACCACTTTTACCCATTTTGTCCCGAAACAGGCTAAAACCGAGAAAACATTGATTCGAAGCAGTAAACAGCTTTGTTACTGTTTCTAGGGTCAGAATGTGTGACAACCCAATGGATTTGACTAATTGTAAGAGTTCGGAATGAATTTGGAGTGTTTAAACAACACTTAAACCCGTTTTATCCTAAAACAGGCTTAAACCAAGAGAACAGGCGAAAACCGAGGGAACACATTGATTCGAAGCAGTAAACAGCTATGTTACTGTTTCTAGGGTCAGAATGTTTGACAATACAATGCATTTGACTAATTGTAAGTGTTCAGGATGAATTTCGAGTGTTTAGACAATACTTAAACCCGTTTTATCCCAAAAGAGGCTTAAACCGAGAAAACCGGCTAAAACCGAGAGAAAACATTGATTCGAAGCAGTAAACAGCTTTGTTACTGTTTCTAGAGTCAGAATGTATGACAATCCAATGGATTTGACTAATTGTAAGAGTTCGGAATGAATTTGGAGTGTTTAAACAACACTTAAACCCGTTTTATCCTAAAACAGGCTTAAACCACGAAAACAGGCGAAAACCGAGGGAACACATTGATTCGAAGCAGTAAACAGCTATGTTACTGTTTCTAGGGTCAGAATGTTTGACAATACAATGCATTTGACTAATTGTAAGTGTTCAGGATGAATTTCTAGTGTTTAGACAACACTTAAACCCGTTTTATCCCAAAAGAGGCTTAAACCGAGAAAACCGGCTAAAACCGAGAGAAAACATTGATTCGAAGCAGTAAACAGCTTTGCTACTGTTTCTAGAGTCAGAATGTATGACAATCCAATGGATTTGACTAATTGTAAGAGTTCGGAATGAATTTGGAGTGTTTAAACAACACTTAAACCCGTTTTATCCTAAAACAGGCTTAAACCGAGAAAACAGGCTAAAACCGAGAGAACACATATATTCGAAGCAGTAAACAGCTTTGTTACTGTTTCTAGGGTCAGAATGTTTGATAATACAATGCATTTGACTAATTGTAAGTGTTCGGGATGAATTTGGAGTGTTTAGACAACACTTAAACCCGTTTAAGCCCAAAACAGGCTTAAACCGAGAAAAGAGGCTAAAACCGAGGGAACACATTGATTCGAAGCAGTAAACAGCTTTGTTACTGTTTCTAGGGTCAGAATCTGTGACAATCCAATGAATTTGACTAATTATAAGAGTTCGGAATGAATTTGGAGTGTTTAGACAACAATTAAACCCGTTTTATCCCAAAACAAGCTTAAATTGAGAAAACAGGCTAAAACCAAGAGAAAACATTGATTCGAAGCAATTAACAGCTATGTTACTCTTTCTAGGGTCAAAATATGTAACAATCCAATTCTTTGAACTAATTATAAAAGTTCGGGTTGAATTTGGAGTGTTTAGACACCACTTTTACCCATTTTGTCCCGAAACAGGCTAAAACCGAGAAAACATTGATTCGAAGCAGTAAACAGCTTTGTTACTGTTTCTAGGGTCAGAATGTGTGACAACCCAATAGATTTGACTAATTGTAAGTGTTCGGATTGAATTTGGAGTGTTTAAACAACACTTAAACCCGTTTTATCCTAAAACAGGCTTAAACCAAGAGAACAGGCGAAAACCGAGGGAACACATTGATTCGAAGCAGTAAACAGCTATGTTACTGTTTCTAGGGTCAGAATGTTTGACAATACAATGCATTTGACTAATTGTAAGTGTTCAGGATGAATTTCGAGTGTTTAAACAACACTTAAACCCGTTTTATCCTAAAACAGGCTTAAACCAAGAGAACAGGCGAAAACCGAGGGAACACATTGATTCGAAGCAGTAAACAGCTTTGCTACTGTTTCTAGAGTCAGAATGTATGACAATCCAATGGATTTGACTAATTGTAAGAGTTCGGAATGAATTTGGAGTGTTTAAACAACACTTAAACCCGTTTTATCCTAAAACAGGCTTAAACCGAGAAAACAGGCTAAAACCGAGAGAACACATTGATTCGAAGCAGTAAACAGCTTTGTTACTGTTTCTAGGGTCAGAATGTTTGATAATACAACGCATTTGACTAATTGTAAGTGTTCGGGATGAATTTGGAGTGTTTAGACAACACTTAAACCCGTTTAATCCTAAAACAGGCTTAAACCTAGAAAACAGGCTAAAACCGAAAGAAAACATTGATTCGAAGCAGTAAACAGCTTTGTTACTGTTTCTAGGGTCAGAATCTGTGACAATCCAATGAATTTGACTAATTATAAGAGTTCGGAATGAATTTGGAGTGTTTAGACAACAATTAAACCCGTTTTATCCCAAAACAAGCTTAAATTGAGAAAACAGGTTAAAACCAAGAGAAAACATTGATTCGAAGCAATTAACAGCTATGTTACTCTTTCTAGGGTCAAAATATGTAACAATCCAATTCTTTGAACTAATTATAAAATTTCGGGTTGAATTTGGAGTGTTTAGACACCACTTTTACCCATTTTGTCCCGAAACAGGCTAAAACCGAGAAAACATTGATTCGAAGCAGTAAACAGCTTTGTTACTGTTTCTAGGGTCAGAATGTGTGACAATCCAATGGATTTGACTAATTGTAAGAGTTTGAAATGAATTTGGAGGGTTTAAACAACACTTAAACCCGTTTTATCCTAAAACAGGCTTAAACCAAGAAAACAGGCGAAAACCAAGGGAACACATTGATTCGAAGCAGTAAGCAGCTATGTTACTGTTTCTAGGGTCAGAATGTTTGATAATACAATGCATATGACTAATTGTAAGTGTTCGGGATGAATTTGGAGTGTTTAGACAACACTTAAACCCGTTTAATCCCAAAACAGGCTTAAACCGAGAAAAGAGGCTAAAACCGAGGGAACACATTGATTCGAAGCAGTAAACAGCTATGTTACTGTTTCTAGGGTCTGAATGTTTGACAATACAATGCATTTGACTAATTGTAAGTGTTCAGGATGAATTTGGAGTGTTTAGACAGCACTTAAACCCGTTTAATCCCAAAACAGGCTTAAACCGATAAAACAGGCTAAAACCGAGAGAAAACATTGATTCGAAGCAGTAAACAGCTTTGTTACTGTTTCTAGGGTCAGAATGTATGACAATCCAATGGATTTGACTAATTGTAAGAGTTCGGAATGAATTTGGAGTGTTTAGACAACACTTAAACCCGTTTAATCCCAATACCGGCTTAAACCGAGAAAACAGGCTAAAACCGAGAGAAAACATTGATTCGAAGCAGTACACAGCTATATTACTGTTTCTAGGGTCAAAATGTTTGATAATACAATGCATTTCACTAATTGTAAGTGTTCGGGATGAATTTGGAGTGTTTAGACAACACTTTTACCCATTTTGTCCCGAAAGAGGCTAAAACCGAGAAAACAATGATTCGAAGCAGTAAACAGCTTTGTTACTGTTTCTAGGGTCAGAATGTTTGACAATACATTGCATTTGACTAATTGTAAGTGTTCGGGATGAATTTGGAGTGTTTAGACAACACTTAAACCCGTTTAATCCCAAAACAGGCTTAAACCGAGAAAACAGGCTAAAACCGAGAGAAAACATTGATTCGAAGCAGTAAACAGCTTTGTTACTGTTTCTGGGGTCAAAATGTGTGACAATCCAATGGATTTGACTAATTGTAAGAGTTCGGAATGAATTTGGAGTGTTTAAACAACACTTAAACCCGTTTTATCCTAAAACAGGCTTAAACCAAGAAAACAGGCTAAAACCGAGAGAACACATTGATTCGAAGCAGTAAACAGCTTTGTTACTGTTTCTAGGGTCAGAATGTTTGATAATACATTGCATTTGACTAATTGTAAGTGTTCAGGATGAATTTCGAGTGTTTAGACAACACTTAAACCCGTTTAATCCTAAAACAGGCTTAAACCTAGAAAACAGGCTAAAACCGAAATAAAACATTGATTCGAAGCAGTAAACAGCTTTGTTACTGTTTCTAGGGTCAGAATCTGTGACAATCCAATAAATTTGACTAATTATAAGAGTTCGGAATGAATTTGGAGTGTTTAGACAACAATTAAACCCGTTTTATCCCAAAACAAGCTTAAATTGAGAAAACAGGCTAAAACCAAGAGAAAACATTGATTCGAAGCAATTAACAGCTATGTTACTCTTTCTAGGGTCAAAATATGTAACAATCCAATTCTTTGAACTAATTATAAAAGTTCGGGTTGAATTTGGAGTGTTTAGACACCACTTTTACCCATTTTGTCCCGAAACAGGCTAAAACCGAGAAAACATTGATTCGAAGCAGTAAACAGCTTTGTTACTGTTTCTAGGGTCAGAATGTGTGACAACCCAATGGATTTGACTAATTGTATGAGTTCGGAATGAATTTGGAGTGTTTAAACAACACTTAAACCCGTTTTATCCTAAAACAGGCTTAAACCAAGAGAACAGGCGAAAACCGAGGGAACACATTGATTCGAAGCAGTAAACAGCTATGTTACTGTTTCTAGGGTCAGAATGTTTGACAATACAATGCATTTGACTAATTGTAAGTGTTCAGGATGAATTTCGAGTGTTTAGACAACACTTAAACCCGTTTTATCCCAAAAGAGGCTTAAACCGAGAAAACCGGCTAAAACCGAGAGAAAACATTGATTCGAAGCAGTAAACAGCTTTGTTACTGTTTCTAGAGTCAGAATGTATGACAATCCAATGGATTTGACTAATTGTAAGAGTTCGGAATGAATTTGGAGTGTTTAAACAACACTTAAACCCGTTTTATCCTAAAACAGGCTTAAACCAAGAAAACAGGCTAAAACCGAGAGAACACATTGATTCGAAGCAGTTAACAGCTTTGTTACTGTTTCTAGGGTCAGAATGTTTAATAATACAATGCATTTGACTAATTGTAAGTGTTCGGGATGAATTTGGAGTGTTTAGACAACACTTAAACCCGTTTAATCCCAAAACAGGCTTAAACCGAGAAAAGAGGCTAAAACCGAGGGAACACATTGATTCGAAGCAGTAAACAGCTTTGTTACTGTTTCTAGGGTCAGAATCTGTGACAATCCAATGAATTTGACTAATTATAAGAGTTCGGAATGAATTTGGAGTGTTTAGACAACAATTAAACCCGTTTTATCCCAAAACAAGCTTAAATTGAGAAAACAGGCTAAAACCAAGAGAAAACATTGATTCGAAGCAATTAACAGCTATGTTACTCTTTCTAGGGTCAAAATATGTAACAATCCAATTCTTTGAACTAATTATAAAAGTTCGGGTTGAATTTGGAGTGTTTAGACACCACTTTTACCCATTTTGTCCCGAAACAGGCTAAAACCGAGAAAACATTGATTCGAAGCAGTAAACAGCTTTGTTACTGTTTCTGGGGTCAGAATGTGTGACAATCCAATAGATTTGACTAATTGTAAGAGTTCGGAATGAATTTGGAGTGTTTAAACAACACTTAAACCCGTTTTATCCTAAAACAGGCTTAAACCAAGAAAACAGGCTAAAACCGAGAGAACACATTGATTCGAAGCAGTAAACAGCTTTGTTACTGTTTCTAGGGTCAGAATCTGTGACAATCCAATGAATTTGACTAATTATAAGAGTTCGGAATGAATTTGGAGTGTTTAGACAACAATTAAACCCGTTTTATCCCAAAACAAGCTTAAATTGAGAAAACAGGCTAAAACCAAGAGAAAACATTGATTCGAAGCAATTAACAGCTATGTTACTCTTTCTAGGGTCAAAATATGTAACAATCCAATTCTTTGAACTAATTATAAAAGTTCGGGTTGAATTTGGAGTGTTTAGACACCACTTTTACCCATTTTGTCCCGAAACAGGCTAAAACCGAGAAAACATTGATTCGAAGCAGTAAACAGCTTTGTTACTGTTTCTAGGGTCAGAATGTGTGACAACCCAATGGATTTGACTAATTGTAAGAGTTCGGAATGAATTTGGAGTGTTTAAACAACACTTAAACCCGTTTTATCCTAAAACAGGCTTAAACCAAGAGAACAGGCGAAAACCGAGGGAACACATTGATTCGAAGCAGTAAACAGCTATGTTACTGTTTCTAGGGTCAGAATGTTTGACAATACAATGCATTTGACTAATTGTAAGTGTTCAGGATGAATTTCGAGTGTTTAGACAACACTTAAACCCGTTTTATCCCAAAAGAGGCTTAAACCGAGAAAACCGGCTAAAACCGAGAGAAAACATTGATTCGAAGCAGTAAACAGCTTTGTTACTGTTTCTAGAGTCAGAATGTATGACACTCCAATGGATTTGACTAATTGTAAGAGTTCGGAATGAATTTGGAGTGTTTAAACAACACTTAAACCCGTTTTATCCTAAAACAGGCTTAAACCGAGAAAACAGGCTAAAACCGAGAGAACACATTGATTCGAAGCAGTAAACACCTTTGTTACTGTTTCTAGGGTCAGAATGTTTGATAATACAACGCATTTGACTAATTGTAAGTGTTCGGGATGAATTTGGAGTGTTTAGACAACACTTAAACCCGTTTAATCCTAAAACAGGCTTAAACCTAGAAAACAGGCTAAAACCGAAAGAAAACATTGATTCGAAGCAGTAAACAGCTTTGTTACTGTTTCTAGGGTCAGAATCTGTGACAATCCAATGAATTTGACTAATTATAAGAGTTCGGAATGAATTTGGAGTGTTTAGACAACAATTAAACCCGTTTTATCCCAAAACAAGCTTAAATTGAGAAAACAGGCTAAAACCAAGAGAAAACATTGATTCGAAGCAATTAACAGCTATGTTACTCTTTCTAGGGTCAAAATATGTAACAATCCAATTCTTTGAACTAATTATAAAATTTCGGGTTGAATTTGGAGTGTTTAGACACCACTTTTACCCATTTTGTCCCGAAACAGGCTAAAACCGAGAAAACATTGATTCGAAGCAGTAAACAGCTTTGTTACTGTTTCTAGGGTCAGAATGTGTGACAATCCAATGGATTTGACTAATTGTAAGAGTTTGGAATGAATTTGGAGGGTTTAAACAACACTTAAACCCGTTTTATCCTAAAACAGGCTTAAACCAAGAAAACAGGCGAAAACCAAGGGAACACATTGATTCGAAGCAGTAAGCAGCTATGTTACTGTTTCTAGGGTCAGAATGTTTGATAATACAATGCATATGACTAATTGTAAGTGTTCGGGATGAATTTGGAGTGTTTAGACAACACTTAAACCCGTTTAATCCCAAAACAGGCTTAAACCGAGAAAAGAGGCTAAAACCGAGGGAACACATTGATTCGAAGCAGTAAACAGCTATGTTACTGTTTCTAGGGTCTGAATGTTTGACAATACAATGCATTTGACTAATTGTAAGTGTTCAGGATGAATTTGGAGTGTTTAGACAGCACTTAAACCCGTTTAATCCCAAAACAGGCTTAAACCGATAAAACAGGCTAAAACCGAGAGAAAACATTGATTCGAAGCAGTAAACAGCTTTGTTACTGTTTCTAGGGTCAGAATGTATGACAATCCAATGGATTTGACTAATTGTAAGAGTTCGGAATGAATTTGGAGTGTTTAGACAACACTTAAACCCGTTTAATCCCAATACCGGCTTAAACCGAGAAAACAGGCTAAAACCGAGAGAAAACATTGATTCGAAGCAGTACACAGCTATATTACTGTTTCTAGGGTCAAAATGTTTGATAATACAATGCATTTGACTAATTGTAAGTGTTCGGGATGAATTTGGAGTGTTTAGACAACACTTTTACCCATTTTGTCCCGAAAGAGGCTAAAACCGAGAAAACATTGATTCGAAGCAGTAAACAGCTTTGTTACTGTTTCTAGGGTCAGAATGTTTGACAATACATTGCATTTGACAAATTGTAAGTGTTCGGGATGAATTTGGAGTGTTTAGACAACACTTAAACCCGTTTAATCCCAAAACAGGCTTAAACCGAGAAAACAGGCTAAAACCGAGAGAAAACATTGATTCGAAGCAGTAAACAGCTTTGTTACTGTTTCTAGGGTCAGAATGTATGACAATCCAATGGATTTGACTAATTGTAAGAGTTCGGAATGAATTTGGAGTGTTTAAACAACACTTAAACCCGTTTTATCCTAAAACTGGCTTAAACCGAGAAAACAGGCTAAAACCGAGAGAACACATTGATTCGAAGCAGTAAACAGCTTTGTTACTGTTTATAGGGTCAGAATGTTTGATAATACAATGCATTTGACTAATTGTAAGTGTTCGGGATGAATTTGGAGTGTTTAGACAACACTTAAACCCGTTTAATCCCAAAACAGGCTTAAACCAAGAAAAGAGGCTAAAACCGAGGGAACACATTGATTCGAAGCAGTAAACAGCTATGTTACTGTTTCTAGGGTCAGAATGTTTGACAATACAATGCATTTGACTAATTGTAAGTGTTCAGGATGAATTTGGAGTGTTTAGACAGCACTTAAACCCGTTTAATCCCAAAACAGGCTTAAACCGATAAAACAGGCTAAAACCGAGAGAAAACATTGATTCGAAGCAGTAAACAGCTTTGTTACTGTTTCTAGGGTCAGAATGTATGACAATCCAATGGATTTGACTAATTGTAAGAGTTCGGAATGAATTTGGAGTGTTTAAACAACACTTAAACCCGTTTTATCCTAAAACAGGCTTAAACCGAGAAAACAGGCTAAAACCGAGAGAACACATTGATTCGAAGCAGTAAACAGCTTTGTTACTGTTTATAGGGTCAGAATGTTTGATAATACAATGCATTTGACTAATTGTAAGTGTTCGGGATGAATTTGGAGTGTTTAGACAACACTTAAACCCGTTTAATCCCAAAACAGGCTTAAACCAAGAAAAGAGGCTAAAACCGAGGGAACACATTGATTCGAAGCAGTAAACAGCTATGTTACTGTTTCTAGGGTCAGAATGTTTGACAATACAATGCATTTGACTAATTGTAAGTGTTCAGGATGAATTTGGAGTGTTTAGACAGCACTTAAACCCGTTTAATCCCAAAACAGGCTTAAACCGATAAAACAGGCTAAAACCGAGAGAAAACATTGATTCGAAGCAGTAAACAGCTTTGTTACTGTTTCTAGGGTCAGAATGTTTGACAATACATTGCATTTGACTAATTGTAAGTGTTCGGGATGAATTTGGAGTGTTTAGACAACACTTAAACCCGTTTTATCCTAAAACAGGCTTAAACCAAGAAAACAGGCGAAAACCAAGGGAACACATTGATTCGAAGCAGTAAGCAGCTATGTTACTGTTTCTAGGGTCAGAATGTTTGATAATACAATGCATATGACTAATTGTAAGTGTTCGGGATGAATTTGGAGTGTTTAGACAACACTTAAACCCGTTTAATCCCAAAACAGGCTTAAACCGAGAAAAGAGGCTAAAACCGAGGGAACACATTGATTCGAAGCAGTAAACAGCTATGTTACTGTTTCTAGGGTCTGAATGTTTGACAATACAATGCATTTGACTAATTGTAAGTGTTCAGGATGAATTTGGAGTGTTTAGACAGCACTTAAACCCGTTTAATCCCAAAACAGGCTTAAACCGATAAAACAGGCTAAAACCGAGAGAAAACATTGATTCGAAGCAGTAAACAGCTTTGTTACTGTTTCTAGGGTCAGAATGTATGACAATCCAATGGATTTGACTAATTGTAAGAGTTCGGAATGAATTTGGAGTGTTTAGACAACACTTAAACCCGTTTAATCCCAATACCGGCTTAAACCGAGAAAACAGGCTAAAACCGAGAGAAAACATTGATTCGAAGCAGTACACAGCTATATTACTGTTTCTAGGGTCAAAATGTTTGATAATACAATGCATTTGACTAATTGTAAGTGTTCGGGATGAATTTGGAGTGTTTAGACAACACTTTTACCCATTTTGTCCCGAAAGAGGCTAAAACCGAGAAAACATTGATTCGAAGCAGTAAACAGCTTTGTTACTGTTTCTAGGGTCAGAATGTTTGACAATACATTGCATTTGACTAATTGTAAGTGTTCGGATGAATTTGGAGTGTTTAGACAACACTTAAACCCGTTTAATCCCAAAACAGGCTTAAACCGAGAAAACAGGCTAAAACCGTGAGAAAACATTGATTCGAAGCAGTAAACAGCTTTGTTACTGTTTCTAGGGTCAGAATGTATGACAATCCAATGGATTTGACTAATTGTAAGAGTTCGGAATGAATTTGGAGTGTTTAAACAACACTTAAACCCGTTTTATCCTAAAACAGGCTTAAACCGAGAAAACAGGCTAAAACCGAGAGAACACATTGATTCGAAGCAGTAAACAGCTTTGTTACTGTTTATAGGGTCAGAATGTTTGATAATACAATGCATTTGACTAATTGTAAGTGTTCGGGATGAATTTGGAGTGTTTAGACAACACTTAAACCCGTTTAATCCCAAAACAGGCTTAAACCAAGAAAAGAGGCTAAAACCGAGGGAACACATTGATTCGAAGCAGTAAACAGCTATGTTACTGTTTCTAGGGTCAGAATGTTTGACAATACAATGCATTTGACTAATTGTAAGTGTTCAGGATGAATTTGGAGTGTTTAGACAGCACTTAAACCTGTTTAATCCCAAAACAGGCTTAAACCGATAAAACAGGCTAAAACCGAGAGAAAACATTGATTCGAAGCAGTAAACAGCTTTGTTACTGTTTCTAGGGTCAGAATATGTAACAATCCAATTCTTTGAACTAATTATAAAAGTTCGGGTTGAATTTGGAGTGTTTAGACACCACTTTTACCCATTTTGTCCCGAAACAGGCTAAAACCGAGAAAACATTGATTTGAAGCAGTAAACAGCTTTGTTACTGTTTCTGGGGTCAGAATGTGTGACAATCCAATGGATTTGACTAATTGTAAGAGTTCGGAATGAATTTAGAGTGTTTAAACAACACTTAAACCCGTTTTATCCTAAAACAGGCTTAAATCAAGAAAACAGGCTAAAACCGAGAGAACACATTGATTCGAAGCAGTAAACAGCTTTGTTACTGTTTCTAGGGTCAGAATGTTTGATAATACAATGCATTTGACTAATTGTAAGTGTTCGGGATGAATTTGGAGTGTTTAGACAATACTTAAACCCGTTTAATCCTAAAACAGGCTTAAACCTAGAAAACAGGCTAAAACCGAGAGAACACATTGATTCGAAGCAGTAAACAGCTTTGTTACTGTTTCTAGGGTCAGAATGTTTGATAATACAATGCATTTGACTAATTGTAAGTGTTCGGGATGAATTTGGAGTGTTTAGACAACACTTAAACCCGTTTAATCCTAAAACAGGCTTAAACCTAGAAAACAGGCTAAAACCGAGAGAACACATTGATTCGAAGCAGTAAACAGCTTTGTTACTGTTTCTAGGGTCAGAATGTTTGATAATACAATGCATTTGACTAATTGTAAGTGTTCGGGATGAATTTGGAGTGTTTAGACAACACTTAAACCCGTTTTATCCTAAAACAGGCTTAAACCTAGAAAACAGGCTAAAACCGAAATAAAACATTGATTCGAAGCAGTAAACAGCTTTGTTACTGTTTCTAGGGTCAGAATCTGTGACAATCCAATGAATTTGACTAATTATAAGAGTTCGGAATGAATTTGGAGTGTTTAGACAACAATTAAACCCGTTTTATCCCAAAACAAGCTTAAATTGAGAAAACAGGCTAAAACCAAGAGAAAACATTGATTCGAAGCAATTAACAGCTATGTTACTCTTTTTAGGGTCAAAATATGTAACAATCCAATTCTTTGAACTAATTATAAAAGTTCGGGTTGAATATGGAGTGTTTAGACACCACTTTTACCCATTTTGTCCCGAAACAGGCTAAAACCGAGAAAACATTGATTCGAAGCAGTAAACAGCTTTGTTACTGTTTCTAGGGTCAGAATGTGTGACAATCCAATGGTTTTGGCTAATTGTAAGAGTTCGGAATGAATTTGGAGTGTTTAAACAACACTTAAACCCGTTTTATCCTAAAACAGGCTTACACCAAGAAAACAGGCGAAAACCGAGGGAACACATTGATTCGAAGCAGTAAACAGCTATGTTACTGTTTCTAGGGTCAAAATGTTTGACAATACAATGCATTTGACTAATTGTAAGTGTTCAGGATGAATTTCGAGTGTTTAGACAACACTTAAACCCGTTTAATCCCAAAAGAGGCTTAAACCGAGAAAAGAGGCTAAAACCGAGGGAACACATTGATTCGAAGCAGTAAACAGCTATGTTACTGTTTCTAGGGTCTGAATGTTTGACAATACAATGCATTTGACTAATTGTAAGTGTTCAGGATGAATTTGGAGTGTTTAGACAGCACTTAAACCCGTTTAATCCCAAAACAGGCTTAAACCGATAAAACAGGCTAAAACCGAGAGAAAACATTGATTCGAAGCAGTAAACAGCTTTGTTACTGTTTCTAGGGTCAGAATGTATGACAATCCAATGGATTTGACTAATTGTAAGAGTTCGGAATGAATTTGGAGTGTTTAGACAACACTTAAACCCGTTTAATCCCAATACCGGCTTAAACCGAGAAAACAGGCTAAAACCGAGAGAAAACATTGATTCGAAGCAGTACACAGCTATATTACTGTTTCTAGGGTCAAAATGTTTGATAATACAATGCATTTCACTAATTGTAAGTGTTCGGGATGAATTTGGAGTGTTTAGACAACACTTTTACCCATTTTGTCCCGAAAGAGGCTAAAACCGAGAAAACATTGATTCGAAGCAGTAAACAGCTTTGTTACTGTTTCTAGGGTCAGAATGTTTGACAATACATTGCATTTGACTAATTGTAAGTGTTCGGGATGAATTTGGAGTGTTTAGACAACACTTAAACCCGTTTAATCCCAAAACAGGCTTAAACCGAGAAAACAGGCTAAAACCGAGAGAAAACATTGATTCGAAGCAGTAAACAGCTTTGTTACTGTTTCTAGGGTCAGAATGTATGACAATCCAATGGATTTGACTAATTGTAAGAGTTCGGAATGAATTTGGAGTGTTTAAACAACACTTAAACCCGTTTTATCCTAAAACAGGCTTAAACCGAGAAAACAGGCTAAAACCGAGAGAACACATTGATTCGAAGCAGTAAACAGCTTTGTTACTGTTTCTAGGGTCAGAATGTTTGATAATACAATGCATTTGACTAATTGTAAGTGTTCGGGATGAATTTGGAGTGTTTAGACAACACTTAAACCCGTTTAATCCCAAAACAGGCTTAAACCAAGAAAAGAGGCTAAAACCAAGAGAAAACATTGATTCGAAGCAATTAACAGCTATGTTACTCTTTTTAGGGTCAAAATATGTAACAATCCAATTCTTTGAACTAATTATAAAAGTTCGGGTTGAATATGGAGTGTTTAGACACCACTTTTACCCATTTTGTCCCGAAACAGGCTAAAACCGAGAAAACATTGATTCGAAGCAGTAAACAGCTTTGTTACTGTTTCTAGGGTCAGAATGTGTGACAATCCAATGGTTTTGGCTAATTGTAAGAGTTCGGAATGAATTTGGAGTGTTTAAACAACACTTAAACCCGTTTTATCCTAAAACAGGCTTACACCAAGAAAACAGGCGAAAACCGAGGGAACACATTGATTCGAAGCAGTAAACAGCTATGTTACTGTTTCTAGGGTCAAAATGTTTGACAATACAATGCATTTGACTAATTGTAAGTGTTCAGGATGAATTTCGAGTGTTTAGACAACACTTAAACCCGTTTTATCCCAAAAGAGGCTTAAACCGAGAAAACCGGCTAAAACCGAGAGAAAACATTGATTCGAAGCAGTAAACAGCTTTGTTACTGTTTCTAGAGTCAGAATGTATGACAATCCAATGGATTTGACTAATTGTAAGAGTTCGGAATGAATTTGGAGTGTTTAAACAACACTTAAACCCGTTTTATCCTAAAACAGGTTTAAACCGAGAAAACAGGCTAAAACCGAGAGAACACATTGATTCGAAGCAGTAAACAGCTTTGTTACTGTTTCTAGGGTCAGAATGTTTGATAATACAATGCATTTGACTAATTGTAAGTGTTCGGGATGAATTTGGAGTGTTTAGACAACACTTAAACCCGTTTAATCCTAAAACAGGCTTAAACCTAGAAAACAGGCTAAAACCGAGAGAACACATTGATTCGAAGCAGTAAACAGCTTTGTTACTGTTTCTAGGGTCAGAATGTTTGATAATACAATGCATTTGACTAATTGTAAGTGTTCGGGATGAATTTGGAGTGTTTAGACAACACTTAAACCCGTTTTATCCTAAAACAGGCTTAAACCTAGAAAACAGGCTAAAACCAAAATAAAACATTGATTCGAAGCAGTAAACAGCTTTGTTACTGTTTCTAGGGTCAGAATCTGTGACAATCCAATGAATTTGACTAATTATAAGAGTTCGGAATGAATTTGGAGTGTTTAGACAACAATTAAACCCGTTTTATCCCAAAACAAGCTTAAATTGAGAAAACAGGCTAAAACCAAGAGAAAACATTGATTCGAAGCAATTAACAGCTATGTTACTCTTTCTAGGGTCAAAATATGTAACAATCCAATTCTTTGAACTAATTATAAAATTTCGGGTTGAATTTGGAGTGTTTAGACACCACTTTTACCCATTTTGTCCCGAAACAGGCTAAAACCGAGAAAACATTGATTCGAAGCAGTAAACAGCTTTGTTACTGTTTCTAGGGTCAGAATGTGTGACAATCCAATGGATTTGACTAATTGTAAGAGTTTGGAATGAATTTGGAGGGTTTAAACAACACTTAAACCCGTTTTATCCTAAAACAGGCTTAAACCAAGAAAACAGGCGAAAACCAAGGGAACACATTGATTCGAAGCAGTAAGCAGCTATGTTACTGTTTCTAGGGTCAGAATGTTTGATAATACAATGCATATGACTAATTGTAAGTGTTCGGGATGAATTTGGAGTGTTTAGACAACACTTAAACCCGTTTAATCCCAAAACAGGCTTAAACCGAGAAAAGAGGCTAAAACCGAGGGAACACATTGATTCGAAGCAGTAAACAGCTATGTTACTGTTTCTAGGGTCTGAATGTTTGACAATACAATGCATTTGACTAATTGTAAGTGTTCAGGATGAATTTGGAGTGTTTAGACAGCACTTAAACCCGTTTAATCCCAAAACAGGCTTAAACCGATAAAACAGGCTAAAACCGAGAGAAAACATTGATTCGAAGCAGTAAACAGCTTTGTTACTGTTTCTAGGGTCAGAATGTATGACAATCCAATGGATTTGACTAATTGTAAGATTTCGGAATGAATTTGGAGTGTTTAGACAACACTTAAACCCGTTTAATCCCAATACCGGCTTAAACCGAGAAAACAGGCTAAAACCGAGAGAAAACATTGATTCGAAGCAGTACACAGCTATATTAGTGTTTCTAGGGTCAAAATGTTTGATAATACAATGCATTTCACTAATTGTAAGTGTTCGGGATGAATTTGGAGTGTTTAGACAACACTTTTACCCATTTTGTCCCGAAAGAGGCTAAAACCGAGAAAACATTGATTCGAAGCAGTAAACAGCTTTGTTACTGTTTCTAGGGTCAGAATGTTTGACAATACATTGCATTTGACTAATTGTAAGTGTTCGGGATGAATTTGGAGTGTTTAGACAACACTTAAACCCGTTTAATCCCAAAACAGGCTTAAACCGAGAAAACAGGCTAAAACCGAGAGAAAACATTGATTCGAAGCAGTAAACAGCTTTGTTACTGTTTCTAGGGTCAGAATGTATGACAATCCAATGGATTTGACTAATTGTAAGAGTTCGGAATGAATTTGGAGTGTTTAAACAACACTTAAACCCGTTTTATCCTAAAACAGGCTTAAACCGAGAAAACAGGCTAAAACCGAGAGAACACATTGATTCGAAGCAGTAAACAGCTTTGTTACTGTTTCTAGGGTCAGAATGTTTGATAATACAATGCATTTGACTAATTGTAAGTGTTCAGGATGAATTTGGAGTGTTTAGACAACACTTAAACCCGTTTAATCCCAAAACAGGCTTAAACCAAGAAAAGAGGCTAAAACCGAGGGAACACATTGATTCGAAGCAGTAAACAGCTATGTTACTGTTTCTAGGGTCAGAATGTTTGACAATACAATGCATTTGACTAATTGTAAGTGTTCAGGATGAATTTGGAGTGTTTAGACAGCACTTAAACCCGTTTAATCCCAAAACAGGCTTAAACCGATAAAACAGGCTAAAACCGAGAGAAAACATTGATTCGAAGCAGTAAACAGCTTTGTTACTGTTTCTAGGGTCAGAATATGTAACAATCCAATTCTTTGAACTAATTATAAAAGTTCGGGTTGAATTTGGAGTGTTTAGACACCACTTTTACCCATTTTGTCCCGAAACAGGCTAAAACCGAGAAAACATTGATTCGAAGCAGTAAACAGCTTTGTTACTGTTTCTGGGGTCAGAATGTGTGACAATCCAATGGATTTGACTAATTGTAAGAGTTCGGAATGAATTTGGAGTGTTTAAACAACACTTAAACCCGTTTTATCCTAAAACAGGCTTAAACCAAGAAAACAGGCTAAAACCGAGAGAACACATTGATTCGAAGCAGTAAACAGCTTTGTTACTGTTTCTAGGGTCAGAATGTTTGATAATACAATGCATTTGACTAATTGTAAGTGTTCGGGATGAATTTGGAGTGTTTAGACAACACTTAAACCCGTTTAATCCTAAAACAGGCTTAAACCTAGAAAACAGGCTAAAACCGAAAGAAAACATTGATTCGAAGCAGTAAACAGCTTTGTTACTGTTTCTAGGGTCAGAATCTGTGACAATCCAATGAATTTGACTAATTATAAGAGTTCGGAATGAATTTGGAGTGTTTAGACAACAATTAAACCCGTTTTATCCCAAAACAAGCTTAAATTGAGAAAACAGGCTAAAACCAAAAGAAAACATTGATTCGAAGCAATTAACAGCTATGTTACTCTTTCTAGGGTCAAAATATGTAACAATCCAATTCTTTGAACTAATTATAAAATTTCGGGTTGAATTTGGAGTGTTTAGACACCACTTTTACCCATTTTGTCCCGAAACAGGCTAAAACCGAGAAAACATTGATTCGAAGCAGTAAACAGCTTTGTTACTGTTTCTAGGGTCAGAATGTGTGACAATCCAATGGATTTGACTAATTGTAAGAGTTTGAAATGAATTTGGAGGGTTTAAACAACACTTAAACCCGTTTTATCCTAAAACAGGCTTAAACCAAGAAAACAGGCGAAAACCAAGGGAACACATTGATTCGAAGCAGTAAGCAGCTATGTTACTGTTTCTAGGGTCAGAATGTTTGATAATACAATGCATATGACTAATTGTAAGTGTTCGGGATGAATTTGGAGTGTTTAGACAACACTTAAACCCGTTTAATCCCAAAACAGGCTTAAACCGAGAAAAGAGGCTAAAACCGAGGGAACACATTGATTCGAAGCAGTAAACAGCTATGTTACTCTTTCTAGGGTCTGAATGTTTGACAATACAATGCATTTGACTAATTGTAAGTGTTCAGGATGAATTTGGAGTGTTTAGACAGCACTTAAACCCGTTTAATCCCAAAACAGGCTTAAACCGATAAAACAGGCTAAAACCGAGAGAAAACATTGATTCGAAGCAGTAAACAGCTTTGTTACTGTTTCTAGGGTCAGAATGTATGACAATCCAATGGATTTGACTAATTGTAAGAGTTCGGAATGAATTTGGAGTGTTTAGACAACACTTAAACCCGTTTAATCCCAATACCGGCTTAAACCGAGAAAACAGGCTAAAACCGAGAGAAAACATTGATTCGAAGCAGTACACAGCTATATTACTGTTTCTAGGGTCAAAATGTTTGATAATACAATGCATTTCACTAATTGTAAGTGTTCGGGATGAATTTGGAGTGTTTAGACAACACTTTTACCCATTTTGTCCCGAAAGAGGCTAAAACCGAGAAAACATTGATTCGAAGCAGTAAACAGCTTTGTTACTGTTTCTAGGGTCAGAATGTTTGACAATACATTGCATTTGACTAATTGTAAGTGTTCGGGATGAATTTGGAGTGTTTAGACAACACTTAAACCCGTTTAATCCCAAAACAGGCTTAAACCGAGAAAACAGGCTAAAACCGAGAGAAAACATTGATTCGAAGCAGTAAACAGCTTTGTTACTGTTTCTAGGGTCAGAATGTATGACAATCCAATGGATTTGACTAATTGTAAGAGTTTGGAATGAATTTGGAGTGTTTAAACAACACTTAAACCCGTTTTATCCTAAAACAGGCTTAAACCGAGAAAACAGGCTAAAACCGAGAGAACACATTGATTCGAAGCAGTAAACAGCTTTGTTACTGTTTCTAGGGTCAGAATGTATGACAATCCAATGGATTTGACTAATTGTAAGAGTTCGGAATGAATTTGGAGTGTTTAAACAACACTTAAACCCGTTTTATCCTAAAACAGGCTTAAACCGAGAAAACAGGCTAAAACCGAGAGAACACATTGATTCGAAGCAGTAAACAGCTTTGTTACTGTTTCTAGGGTCAGAATGTTTGATAATACAATGCATTTGACTAATTGTAAGTGTTCGGGATGAATTTGGAGTGTTTAGACAACACTTAAACCCGTTTAATCCCAAAACAGGCTTAAACCGATAAAACAGGCTAAAACCGAGAGAAAACATTGATTCGAAGCAGTAAACAGCTTTGTTACTGTTTCTAGGGTCAGAATATGTAACAATCCAATTCTTTGAACTAATTATAAAAGTTCGGGTTGAATTTGGAGTGTTTAGACACCACTTTTACCCATTTTGTCCCGAAACAGGCTAAAACCGAGAAAACATTGATTCGAAGCAGTAAACAGCTTTGTTACTGTTTCTGGGGTCAGAATGTGTGACAATCCAATGGATTTGACTAATTGTAAGAGTTCGGAATGAATTTGGAGTGTTTAAACAACACTTAAACCCGTTTTATCCTAAAACAGGCTTAAACCAAGAAAACAGGCTAAAACCGAGAGAACACATTGATTCGAAGCAGTAAACAGCTTTGTTACTGTTTCTAGGGTCAGAATGTTTGATAATACAATGCATTTGACTAATTGTAAGTGTTCGGGATGAATTTGGAGTGTTTAGACAACACTTAAACCCGTTTAATCCTAAAACAGGCTTAAACCTAGAAAACAGGCTAAAACCGAAAGAAAACATTGATTCGAAGCAGTAAACAGCTTTGTTACTGTTTCTAGGGTCAGAATCTGTGACAATCCAATGAATTTGACTAATTATAAGAGTTCGGAATGAATTTGGAGTGTTTAGACAACAATTAAACCCGTTTTATCCCAAAACAAGCTTAAATTGAGAAAACAGGCTAAAACCAAAAGAAAACATTGATTCGAAGCAATTAACAGCTATGTTACTCTTTGTAGGGTCAAAATATGTAACAATCCAATTCTTTGAACTAATTATAAAATTTCGGGTTGAATTTGGAGTGTTTAGACACCACTTTTACCCATTTTGTCCCGAAACAGGCTAAAACCGAGAAAACATTGATTCGAAGCAGTAAACAGCTTTGTTACTGTTTCTAGGGTCAGAATGTGTGACAATCCAATGGATTTGACTAATTGTAAGAGTTTGAAATGAATTTGGAGGGTTTAAACAACACTTAAACCCGTTTTATCCTAAAACAGGCTTAAACCAAGAAAACAGGCGAAAACCAAGGGAACACATTGATTCGAAGCAGTAAGCAGCTATGTTACTGTTTCTAGGGTCAGAATGTTTGATAATACAATGCATATGACTAATTGTAAGTGTTCGGGATGAATTTGGAGTGTTTAGACAACACTTAAACCCGTTTAATCCCAAAACAGGCTTAAACCGAGAAAAGAGGCTAAAACCGAGGGAACACATTGATTCGAAGCAGTAAACAGCTATGTTACTCTTTCTAGGGTCTGAATGTTTGACAATACAATGCATTTGACTAATTGTAAGTGTTCAGGATGAATTTGGAGTGTTTAGACAGCACTTAAACCCGTTTAATCCCAAAACAGGCTTAAACCGATAAAACAGGCTAAAACCGAGAGAAAACATTGATTCGAAGCAGTAAACAGCTTTGTTACTGTTTCTAGGGTCAGAATGTATGACAATCCAATGGATTTGACTAATTGTAAGAGTTCGGAATGAATTTGGAGTGTTTAGACAACACTTAAACCCGTTTAATCCCAATACCGGCTTAAACCGAGAAAACAGGCTAAAACCGAGAGAAAACATTGATTCGAAGCAGTACACAGCTATATTACTGTTTCTAGGGTCAAAATGTTTGATAATACAATGCATTTCACTAATTGTAAGTGTTCGGGATGAATTTGGAGTGTTTAGACAACACTTTTACCCATTTTGTCCCGAAAGAGGCTAAAACCGAGAAAACATTGATTCGAAGCAGTAAACAGCTTTGTTACTGTTTCTAGGGTCAGAATGTTTGACAATACATTGCATTTGACTAATTGTAAGTGTTCGGGATGAATTTGGAGTGTTTAGACAACACTTAAACCCGTTTAATCCCAAAACAGGCTTAAACCGAGAAAACAGGCTAAAACCGAGAGAAAACATTGATTCGAAGCAGTAAACAGCTTTGTTACTGTTTCTAGGGTCAGAATGTATGACAATCCAATGGATTTGACTAATTGTAAGAGTTCGGAATGAATTTGGAGTGTTTAAACAACACTTAAACCCGTTTTATCCTAAAACAGGCTTAAACCGAGAAAACAGGCTAAAACCGAGAGAACACATTGATTCGAAGCAGTAAACAGCTTTGTTACTGTTTCTAGGGTCAGAATGTATGACAATCCAATGGATTTGACTAATTGTAAGAGTTCGGAATGAATTTGGAGTGTTTAAACAACACTTAAACCCGTTTTATCCTAAAACAGGCTTAAACCGAGAAAACAGGCTAAAACCGAGAGAACACATTGATTCGAAGCAGTAAACAGCTTTGTTACTGTTTCTAGGGTCAGAATGTTTGATAATACATTGCATTTGACTAATTGTAAGTGTTCGGGATGAATTTGGAGTGTTTAGACAACACTTAAACCCGTTTAATCCCAAAACAGGCTTAAACCAAGAAAAGAGGCTAAAACCGAGGGAACACATTGATTCGAAGCAGTAAACCGCTATGTTACTGTTTCTAGGGTCAGAATGTTTGACAATACAATGCATTTGACTAATTGTAAGTGTTCAGGATGAATTTGGAGTGTTTAGACAGCACTTAAACCCGTTTAATCCCAAAACAGGCTTAAACCGATAAAACAGGCTAAAACCGAGAGAAAACATTGATTCGAAGCAGTAAACAGCTTTGTTACTGTTTCTAGGGTCAGAATATGTAACAATCCAATTCTTTGAACTAATTATAAAAGTTCGGGTTGAATTTGGAGTGTTTAGACACCACTTTTACCCATTTTGTCCCGAAACAGGCTAAAACCGAGAAAACATTGATTCGAAGCAGTAAACAGCTTTGTTACTGTTTCTGGGGTCAGAATGTGTGACAATCCAATGGATTTGACTAATTGTAAGAGTTCGGAATGAATTTGGAGTGTTTAAACAACACTTAAACCCGTTTTATCCTAAAACAGGCTTAAACCAAGAAAACAGGCTAAAACCGAGAGAACACATTGATTCGAAGCAGTAAACAGCTTTGTTACTGTTTCTAGGGTCAGAATGTTTGATAATACAATGCATTTGACTAATTGTAAGTGTTCGGGATGAATTTGGAGTGTTTAGACAACACTTAAACCCGTTTAATCCTAAAACAGGCTTAAACCTAGAAAACAGGCTAAAACCGAAAGAAAACATTGATTCGAAGCAGTAAACAGCTTTGTTACTGTTTCTAGGGTCAGAATCTGTGACAATCCAATGAATTTGACTAATTATAAGAGTTCGGAATGAATTTGGAGTGTTTAGACAACAATTAAACCCGTTTTATCCCAAAACAAGCTTAAATTGAGAAAACAGGCTAAAACCAAGAGAAAACATTGATTCGAAGCAATTAACAGCTATGTTACTCTTTCTAGGGTCAAAATATGTAACAATCCAATTCTTTGAACTAATTATAAAATTTCGGGTTGAATTTGGAGTGTTTAGACACCACTTTTACCCATTTTGTCCCGAAACAGGCTAAAACCGAGAAAACATTGATTCGAAGCAGTAAACAGCTTTGTTACTGTTTCTAGGGTCAGAATGTGTGACAATCCAATGGATTTGACTAATTGTAAGAGTTTGAAATGAATTTGGAGGGTTTAAACAACACTTAAACCCGTTTTATCCTAAAACAGGCTTAAACCAAGAAAACAGGCGAAAACCAAGGGAACACATTGATTCGAAGCAGTAAGCAGCTATGTTACTGTTTCTAGGGTCAGAATGTTTGATAATACAATGCATATGACTAATTGTAAGTGTTCGGGATGAATTTGGAGTGTTTAGACAACACTTAAACCCGTTTAATCCCAAAACAGGCTTAAACCGAGAAAAGAGGCTAAAACCGAGGGAACACATTGATTCGAAGCAGTAAACAGCTATGTTACTGTTTCTAGGGTCTGAATGTTTGACAATACAATGCATTTGACTAATTGTAAGTGTTCAGGATGAATTTGGAGTGTTTAGACAGCACTTAAACCCGTTTAATCCCAAAACAGGCTTAAACCGATAAAACAGGCTAAAACCGAGAGAAAACATTGATTCGAAGCAGTAAACAGCTTTGTTACTGTTTCTAGGGTCAGAATGTATGACAATCCAATGGATTTGACTAATTGTAAGAGTTCGGAATGAATTTGGAGTGTTTAGACAACACTTAAACCCGTTTAATCCCAAAACAGGCTTAAACCGAGAAAACAGGCTAAAACCGAGAGAAAACATTGATTCGAAGCAGTAAACAGCTTTGTTACTGTTTCTAGGGTCAGAATGTATGACAATCCAATGGATTTGACTAATTGTAAGAGTTCGGAATGAATTTGGAGTGTTTAAACAACACTTAAACCCGTTTTATCCTAAAACAGGCTTAAACCGAGAAAACAGGCTAAAACCGAGAGAACACATTGATTCGAAGCAGTAAACAGCTTTGTTACTGTTTCTAGGGTCAGAATGTTTGATAATACAATGCATTTGACTAATTGTAAGTGTTCGGGATGAATTTGGAGTGTTTAGACAACACTTAAACCCGTTTAATCCCAAAACAGGCTTAAACCAAGAAAAGAGGCTAAAACCGAGGGAACACATTGATTCGAAGCAGTAAACAGCTATGTTACTGTTTCTAGGGTCAGAATGTTTGACAATACAATGCATTTGACTAATTGTAAGTGTTCAGGATGAATTTGGAGTGTTTAGACAGCACTTAAACCCGTTTAATCCCAAAACAGGCTTAAACCGATAAAACAGGCTAAAACCGAGAGAAAACATTGATTCGAAGCAGTAAACAGCTTTGTTACTGTTTCTAGGGTCAGAATATGTAACAATCCAATTCTTTGAACTAATTATAAAAGTTCGGGTTGAATTTGGAGTGTTTAGACACCACTTTTACCCATTTTGTCCCGAAACAGGCTAAAACCGAGAAAACATTGATTCGAAGCAGTAAACAGCTTTGTTACTGTTTCTGGGGTCAGAATGTGTGACAATCCAATGGATTTGACTAATTGTAAGAGTTCGGAATGAATTTGGAGTGTTTAAACAACACTTAAACCCGTTTTATCCTAAAACAGGCTTAAACCAAGAAAACAGGCTAAAACCGAGAGAACACATTGATTCGAAGCAGTAAACAGCTTTGTTACTGTTTCTAGGGTCAGAATGTTTGATAATACAATGCATTTGACTAATTGTAAGTGTTCGGGATGAATTTGGAGTGTTTAGACAACACCTAAACCCGTTTAATCCTAAAACAGGCTTAATCCTAGAAAACAGGCTAAAACCGAAATAAAACATTGATTCGAAGCAGTAAACAGCTTTGTTACTGTTTCTAGGGTCAGAATCTGTGACAATCCAATGAATTTGACTAATTATAAGAGTTCGGAATGAATTTGGAGTGTTTAGACAACAATTAAACCCGTTTTATCCCAAAACAAGCTTAAATTGAGAAAACAGGCTAAAACCAAGAGAAAACATTGATTCGAAGCAATTAACAGCTATGTTACTCTTTTTAGGGTCAAAATATGTAACAATCCAATTCTTTGAACTAATTATAAAAGTTCGGGTTGAATATGGAGTGTTTAGACACCACTTTTACCCATTTTGTCCCGAAACAGGCTAAAACCGAGAAAACATTGATTCGAAGCAGTAAACAGCTTTGTTACTGTTTCTAGGGTCAGAATGTGTGACAATCCAATGGTTTTGGCTAATTGTAAGAGTTCGGAATGAATTTGGAGTGTTTAAACAACACTTAAACCCGTTTTATCCTAAAACAGGCTTACACCAAGAAAACAGGCGAAAACCGAAGGAACACATTGATTCGAAGCAGTAAACAGCTATGTTACTGTTTCTAGGGTCAAAATGTTTGACAATACAATGCATTTGACTAATTGTAAGTGTTCAGGATGAATTTCGAGTGTTTAGACAACACTTAAACCCGTTTTATCCCAAAAGAGGCTTAAACCGAGAAAACCGGCTAAAACCGAGAGAAAACATTGATTCGAAGCAGTAAACAGCTTTGTTACTGTTTCTAGAGTCAGAATGTATGACAATCCAATGGATTTGACTAATTGTAAGAGTTCGGAATGAATTTGGAGTGTTTAAACAACACTTAAACCCGTTTTATCCTAAAACAGGCTTAAACCGAGAAAACAGGCTAAAACCGAGAGAACACATTGATTCGAAGCAGTAAACAGCTTTGTTACTGTTTCTAGGGTCAGAATGTTTGATAATACAATGCATTTGACTAATTGTAAGTGTTCGGGATGAATTTGGAGTGTTTAGACAACACTTAAACCCGTTTAATCCTAAAACAGGCTTAAACCTAGAAAACAGGCTAAAACCGAGAGAACACATTGATTCGAAGCAGTAAACAGCTTTGTTACTGTTTCTAGGGTCAGAATGTTTGATAATACAATGCATTTGACTAATTGTAAGTGTTCGGGATGAATTTGGAGTGTTTAGACAACACTTAAACCCGTTTTATCCTAAAACAGGCTTAAACCTAGAAAACAGGCTAAAACCGAAATAAAACATTGATTCGAAGCAGTAAACAGCTTTGTTACTGTTTCTAGGGTCAGAATCTGTGACAATCCAATGAATTTGACTAATTATAAGAGTTCGGAATGAATTTGGAGTGTTTAGACAACAATTAAACCCGTTTTATCCCAAAACAAGCTTAAATTGAGAAAACAGGCTAAAACCAAGAGAAAACATTGATTCGAAGCAATTAACAGCTATGTTACTCTTTCTAGGGTCAAAATATGTAACAATCCAATTCTTTGAACTAATTATAAAAGTTCGGGTTGAATTTGGAGTGTTTAGACACCACTTTTACCCATTTTGTCCCGAAACAGGCTAAAACCGAGAAAACATTGATTCGAAGCAGTAAACAGCTTTGTTACTGTTTCTAGGGTCAGAATGTGTGACAACCCAATGGATTTGACTAATTGTAAGAGTTCGGAATGAATTTGGAGTGTTTAAACAACACTTAAACCCGTTTTATCCTAAAACAGGCTTAAACCAAGAGAACAGGCGAAAACCGAGGGAACACATTGATTCGAAGCAGTAAACAGCTATGTTACTGTTTCTAGGGTCCGAATGTTTGACAATACAATGCATTTGACTAATTGTAAGTGTTCAGGATAAATTTCGAGTGTTTAGACAACACTTAAACCCGTTTTATCCCAAAAGAGGCTTAAACCGAGAAAACCGGCTAAAACCGAGAGAAAACATTGATTCGAAGCAGTAAACAGCTTTGTTACTGTTTCTAGAGTCAGAATGTATGACAATCCAATGGATTTGACTAATTGTAAGAGTTCGGAATGAATTTGGAGTGTTTAAACAACACTTAAACCCGTTTTATCCTAAAACAGGCTTAAACCGAGAAAACAGGCTAAAACCGAGAGAACACATTGATTCGAAGCAGTAAACAGCTTTGTTACTGTTTCTAGGGTCAGAATGTTTGATAATACAATGCATTTGACTAATTGTAAGTGTTCGGGATGAATTTGGAGTGTTTAGACAACACTTAAACCCGTTTAATCCTAAAACAGACTTAAACCTAGAAAACAGGCTAAAACCGAAAGAAAACATTGATTCGAAGCAGTAAACAGCTTTGTTACTGTTTCTAGGGTCCGAATCTGTGACAATCCACTGAATTTGACTAATTATAAGAGTTCGGAATGAATTTGGAGTGTTTAGACAACAATTAAACCCGTTTTATCCCAAAACAAGCTTAAATTGAGAAAACAGGCTAAAACCAAGAGAAAACATTGATTCGAAGCAATTAACAGCTATGTTACTCTTTCTAGGGTCAAAATATGTAACAATCCAATTCTTTGAACTAATTATAAAAGTTCGGGTTGAATTTGGAGTGTTTTTACCCATTTTTACCCATTTTGTCCCGAAACAGGCTAAAACCGAGAAAACATTGATTCGAAGCAGTAAACAGATTTGTTACTGTTTCTAGGGTCAGAATGTGTGACAATCCAATGGATTTGACTAATTGTAAGAGTTCGGAATGAATTTGGAGTGTTTAAACAACACTTAAACCCGTTTAATCCCAAAACAGGCTTAAACCGAGAAAACAGGCTAAAACCGAGAGAAAACATTGATTCGAAGCAGTAAACAGCTTTGTTACTGTTTCTAGGGTCAGAATGTTTGATAATACAATGCATTTGACTAATTGTAAGTGTTCGGGATGAATTTGGAGTGTTTAGACAACACTTAAACCCGTTTAATCCCAAAACAGGCTTAAACCAAGAAAAGAGGCTAAAACCGAGGGAACACATTGATTCGAAGCAGTAAACAGCTATGTTACTGTTTCTAGGGTCAGAATGTTTGACAATACAATGCATTTGACTAATTGTAAGTGTTCAGGATGAATTTGGAGTGTTTAGACAGCACTTAAACCCGTTTAATCCCAAAACAGGCTTAAACCGATAAAACAGGCTAAAACCGAGAGAAAACATTGATTCGAAGCAGTAAACAGCTTTGTTACTGTTTCTAGGGTCAGAATATGTAACAATCCAATTCTTTGAACTAATTATAAAAGTTCGGGTTGAATTTGGAGTGTTTAGACACCACTTTTACCCATTTTGTCCCGAAACAGGCTAAAACCGAGAAAACATTGATTCGAAGCAGTAAACAGCTTTGTTACTGTTTCTGGGGTCAGAATGTGTGACAATCCAATGGATTTGACTAATTGTAAGAGTTCGGAATGAATTTGGAGTGTTTAAACAACACTTAAACCCGTTTTATCCTAAAACAGGCTTAAACCAAGAAAACAGGCTAAAACCGAGAGAACACATTGATTTGAAGCAGTAAACAGCTTTGTTACTGTTTCTAGGGTCAGAATGTTTGATAATACAATGCATTTGACTAATTGTAAGTGTTCGGGATGAATTTGGAGTGTTTAGACAACACTTAAACCCGTTTAATCCTAAAACAGGCTTAAACCTAGAAAACAGGCTAAAACCGAAATAAAACATTGATTCGAAGCAGTAAACAGCTTTGTTACTGTTTCTAGGGTCAGAATCTGTGACAATCCAATGAATTTGACTAATTATAAGAGTTCGGAATGAATTTGGAGTGTTTAGACAACAATTAAACCCGTTTTATCCCAAAACAAGCTTAAATTGAGAAAACAGGCTAAAACCAAGAGAAAACATTGATTCGAAGCAATTAACAGCTATGTTACTCTTTTTAGGGTCAAAATATGTAACAATCCAATTCTTTGAACTAATTATAAAAGTTCGGGTTGAATATGGAGTGTTTAGACACCACTTTTACCCATTTTGTCCCGAAACAGGCTAAAACCGAGAAAACATTGATTCGAAGCAGTAAACAGCTTTGTTACTGTTTCTAGGGTCAGAATGTGTGACAATCCAATGGTTTTGGCTAATTGTAAGAGTTCGGAATGAATTTGGAGTGTTTAAACAACACTTAAACCCGTTTTATCCTAAAACAGGCTTACACCAAGAAAACAGGCGAAAACCGAGGGAACACATTGATTCGAAGCAGTAAACAGCTATGTTACTGTTTCTAGGGTCAAAATGTTTGACAATACAATGCATTTGACTAATTGTAAGTGTTCAGGATGAATTTCGAGTGTTTAGACAACACTTAAACCCGTTTTATCCCAAAAGAGGCTTAAACCGAGAAAACCGGCTAAAACCGAGAGAAAACATTGATTCGAAGCAGTAAACAGCTTTGTTACTGTTTCTAGAGTCAGAATGTATGACAATCCAATGGATTTGACTAATTGTAAGAGTTCGGAATGAATTTGGAGTGTTTAAACAACACTTAAACCCGTTTTATCCTAAAACAGGCTTAAACCGAGAAAACAGGCTAAAACCGAGAGAACACATTGATTCGAAGCAGTAAACAGCTTTGTTACTGTTTCTAGGGTCAGAATGTTTGATAATACAATGCATTTGACTAATTGTAAGTGTTCGGGATGAATTTGGAGTGTTTAGACAACACTTAAACCCGTTTAATCCTAAAACAGGCTTAAACCTAGAAAACAGGCTAAAACCGAGAGAACACATTGATTCGAAGCAGTAAACAGCTTTGTTTCTGTTTCTAGGGTCAGAATGTTTGATAATACAATGCATTTGACTAATTGTAAGTGTTCGGGATGAATTTGGAGTGTTTAGACAACACTTAAACCCGTTTTATCCTAAAACAGGCTTAGACATAGAAAACAGGCTAAAACCGAAGTAAAACATTGATTCGAAGCAGTAAACAGCTTTGTTACTGTTTCTAGGGTCAGAATCTGTGACAATCCAATGAATTTGACTAATTATAAGAGTTCGGAATGAATTTGGAGTGTTTAGACAACAATTAAACCCGTTTTATCCCAAAACAAGCTTAAATTGAGAAAACAGGCTAAAACCAAGAGAAAACATTGATCCGAAGCAATTAACAGCTATGTTACTCTTTCTAGGGTCAAAATATGTAACAATCCAATTCTTTGAACTAATTATAAAAGTTCGGGTTGAATTTGGAGTGTTTAGACACCACTTTTACCCATTTTGTCCCGAAACAGGCTAAAACCGAGAAAACATTGATTCGAAGCAGTAAACAGCTTTGTTACTGTTTCTAGGGTCAGAATGTGTGACAACCCAATGGATTTGACCAATTGTAAGAGTTCGGAATGAATTTGGAGTGTTTAAACAACACTTAAACCCGTTTTATCCTAAAACAGGCTTAAACCAAGAGAACAGGCGAAAACCGAGGGAACACATTGATTCGAAGCAGTAAACAGCTATGTTACTGTTTCTAGGGTCAGAATGTTTGACAATACAATGCATTTGACTAATTGTAAGTGTTCAGGATGAATTTCGAGTGTTTAGACAACACTTAAACCCGTTTTATCCCAAAAGAGGCTTAAACCGAGAAAACCGGCTAAAACCGAGAGAAAACATTGATTCGAAGCAGTAAACAGCTTTGTTACTGTTTCTAGAGTCAGAATGTATGACAATCCAATGGATTTGACTAATTGTAAGAGTTCGGAATGAATTTGGAGTGTTTAAACAACACTTAAACCCGTTTTATCCTAAAACAGGCTTAAACCGAGAAAACAGGCTAAAACCGAGAGAACACATTGATTCGAAGCAGTAAACAGCTTTGTTACTGTTTCTAGGGTCAGAATGTTTGATAATACAATGCATTTGACTAATTGTAAGTGTTCGGGATGAATTTGGAGTGTTTAGACAACACTTAAACCCGTTTAATCCTAAAACAGGCTTAAACCTAGAAAACAGGCTAAAACCGAAAGAAAACATTGATTCGAAGCAGTAAACAGCTTTGTTACTGTTTCTAGGGTCCGAATCTGTGACAATCCACTGAATTTGACTAATTAGAAGAGTTCGGAATGAATTTGGAGTGTTTAGACAACAATTAAACCCGTTTTATCCCAAAACAAGCTTAAATTGAGAAAACAGGCTAAAACCAAGAGAAAACATTGATTCGAAGCAATTAACAGCTATGTTACTCTTTTTAGGGTCAAAATATGTAACAATCCAATTCTTTGAACTAATTATAAAAGTTCGGGTTGAATATGGAGTGTTTAGACACCACTTTTACCCATTTTGTCCCGAAACAGGCTAAAACCGAGAAAACATTGATTCGAAGCAGTAAACAGCTTTGTTACTGTTTCTAGGGTCAGAATGTGTGACAATCCAATGGTTTTGGCTAATTGTAAGAGTTCGGAATGAATTTGGAGTGTTTAAACAACACTTAAACCCGTTTTATCCTAAAACAGGCTTACACCAAGAAAACAGGCGAAAACCGAGGGAACACATTGATTCGAAGCAGTAAACAGCTATGTTACTGTTTCTAGGGTCAAAATGTTTGACAATACAATGCATTTGACTAATTGTAAGTGTTCAGGATGAATTTCGAGTGTTTAGACAACACTTAAACCCGTTTTATCCCAAAAGAGGCTTAAACCGAGAAAACCGGCTAAAACCGAGAGAAAACATTGATTCGAAGCAGTAAACAGCTTTGTTACTGTTTCTAGAGTCAGAATGTATGACAATCCAATGGATTTGACTAATTGTAAGAGTTCGGAATGAATTTGGAGTGTTTAAACAACACTTAAACCCGTTTTATCCTAAAACAGGCTTAAACCGAGAAAACAGGCTAAAACCGAGAGAACACATTGATTCGAAGCAGTAAACAGCTTTGTTACTGTTTCTAGGGTCAGAATGTTTGATAATACAATGCATTTGACTAATTGTAAGTGTTCGGGATGAATTTGGAGTGTTTAGACAACACTTAAACCCGTTTAATCCTAAAACAGGCTTAAACCTAGAAAACAGGCTAAAACCGAGAGAACACATTGATTCGAAGCAGTAAACAGCTTTGTTTCTGTTTCTAGGGTCAGAATGTTTGATAATACAATGCATTTGACTAATTGTAAGTGTTCGGGATGAATTTGGAGTGTTTAGACAACACTTAAACCCGTTTTATCCTAAAACAGGCTTAGACCTAGAAAACAGGCTAAAACCGAAGTAAAACATTGATTCGAAGCAGTAAACAGCTTTGTTACTGTTTCTAGGGTCAGAATCTGTGACAATCCAATGAATTTGACTAATTATAAGAGTTCGGAATGAATTTGGAGTGTTTAGACAACAATTAAACCCGTTTTATCCCAAAACAAGCTTAAATTGAGAAAACAGGCTAAAACCAAGAGAAAACATTGATTCGAAGCAATTAACAGCTATGTTACTCTTTCTAGGGTCAAAATATGTAACAATCCAATTCTTTGAACTAATTATAAAAGTTCGGGTTGAATTTGGAGTGTTTAGACACCACTTTTACCCATTTTGTCCCGAAACAGGCTAAAACCGAGAAAATATTGATTCGAAGCAGTAAACAGCTTTGTTACTGTTTCTAGGGTCAGAATGTGTGACAACCCAATGGATTTGACCAATTGTAAGAGTTCGGAATGAATTTGGAGTGTTTAAGCAACACTTAAACCCGTTTTATCCTAAAACAGGCTTAAACCAAGAGAACAGGCGAAAACCGAGGGAACACATTGATTCGAAGCTGTAAACAGCTATGTTACTGTTTCTAGGGTCAGAATGTTTGACAATACAATGCATTTGACTAATTGTAAGTGTTCAGGATGAATTTCGAGTGTTTAGACAACACTTAAACCCGTTTTATCCCAAAAGAGGCTTAAACCGAGAAAACCGGCTAAAACCGAGAGAAAACATTGATTCGAAGCAGTAAACAGCTTTGTTACTGTTTCTAGAGTCAGAATGTATGACAATCCAATGGATTTGACTAATTGTAAGAGTTCGGAATGAATTTGGAGTGTTTAAACAACACTTAAACCCGTTTTATCCTAAAACAGGCTTAAACCGAGAAAACAGGCTAAAACCGAGAGAACACATTGATTCGAAGCAGTAAACAGCTTTGTTACTGTTTCTAGGGTCAGAATGTTTGATAATACAATGCATTTGACTAATTGTAAGTGTTCGGGATGAATTTGGAGTGTTTAGACAACACTTAAACCCGTTTAATCCTAAAACAGGCTTAAACCTAGAAAACAGGCTAAAACCGAAAGAAAACATTGATTCGAAGCAGTAAACAGCTTTGTTACTGTTTCTAGGGTCCGAATCTGTGACAATCCACTGAATTTGACTAATTAGAAGAGTTCGGAATGAATTTGGAGTGTTTAGACAACAATTAAACCCGTTTTATCCCAAAACAAGCTTAAATTGAGAAAACAGGCTAAAACCAAGAGAAAACATTGATTCGAAGCAATTAACAGCTATGTTACTCTTTCTAGGGTCAAAATATGTAACAATCCAATTCTTTGAACTAATTATAAAAGTTCGGGTTGAATTGGAGTGTTTTTACCCATTTTTACCCATTTTGTCCCGAAACAGGCTAAAACCGAGAAAACATTGATTCGAAGCAGTAAACAGATTTGTTACTGTTTCTAGGGTCAGAATGTGTGACAATCCAATGGATTTGACTAATTGTAAGAGTTCGGAATGAATTTGGAGTGTTTAAACAACACTTAAACCCGTTTTATCCTAAAACAGGCTTAAACCAAGAAAACAGGCTAAAACCGAGAGAACACATTGATTCGAAGCAGTAAACAGCTTTGTTACTGTTTCTAGGGTCAGAATGTTTGATAATACAATGCATTTGACTAATTGTAAGTGTTCGGGATGAATTTGGAGTGTTTAGACAATACTTAAACCCGTTTTATCCTAAAACAGGCTTAAACCAAGAAAACATTGATTCGAAGCAGTAAACAGCTATGTTACTCTTTCTAGGGTCAAAATATGTAACAATCCAATTCTTTTAACTAATTATAAAAGTTCGGGTTGAATTTTGAGTGTTTAGACACCACTTTTACCCATTTTGTCCCGAAAGAGGCTAAAACCAAAAAAACATTGGTTCGAAGCAGTAAACAGCTATGTTACTCTTTATAGGGTCAAAATATGTAACAATCAAATACATTTGACTAATTATAAAAGTTCAAGTTGAATTTGGAGTGTTTAGACACCACTTTTACCTATTTTGTCCCGAAACAGGCTAAAACCAAGAAAACATTGATTCGAAGCAGTAAACAGTTTTGTTACTGTTTCTTGGGTCAGAATGTTTGACAATACAATGCATTTGACTAATTGTATGAATTCGGGATGAATTTGGAGTGTTTAGACAACACTTAAACCCGTTTTATCCCTAAATAGGCTTAAACCAAGAAAACAGGCTAAAACCGAGAGAAAACATTGATTCGAAGCAGTTAACAGCTATGTTACTGTTTCTAGGGTCAGAATGTTTGATAATACAATGCATTTGACTAATTGTAAGTGTTCGGGATGAATTTGGAGTGTTTAGACAACACTTAAACCCGTTTAATCCCAAAACAGGCTTAAACCGAGAAAAGAGGCTAAAACCAAGGGAACACATTGATTCGAAGCAGTAAACAGCTATGTTACTGTTTCTAGGGTCAGAATGTTTGACAATACAATGCATTTGACTAATTGTAAGTGTTCATGATGAATTTCGAGTGTTTAGACAGCACTTAAACCCGTTTAATCCCAAAACAAGCTTAAATTGAGAAAACAGGCTAAAACCAAGAGAAAACATTGATTCGAAGCAATTAACAGCTATGTTACTCTTTCTAGGGTCAAAATATGTAACAATCCAATTCTTTGAACTAATTATAAAAGTTCGGGTTGAATTTGGAGTGTTTAGACACCACTTTTACCCATTTTGTCCCGAAACAGGCTAAAACCGAGAAAACATTGATTCGAAGCAGTAAACAGCTTTGTTACTGTTTCTAGGGTCAGAATGTGTGACAATCCAATGGATTTGACTAATTGTAAGAGTTCGGAATGAATTTGGAGTGTTTAAACAACACTTAAACCCGTTTTATCCTAAAACAGGCTTAAACCAAGAAAACAGGCTAAAACCGAGAGAACACATTGATTCGAAGCAGTTAACAGCTATGTTACTGTTTCTAGGGTCAGAATGTTTGATAATACAATGCATTTGACTAATTGTAAGTGTTCGGGATGAATTTGGAGTGTTTAGACAACACTTAAACCCGTTTAATCCCAAAACAGGCTTAAATCGAGAAAAGAGGCTAAAACCAAGGGAACACATTGATTCGAAGCAGTAAACAGCTATGTTACTGTTTCTAGGGTCAGAATGTTTGACAATACAATGCATTTGACTAATTGTAAGTGTTCATGATGAATTTCGAGTGTTTAGACAGCACTTAAACCCGTTTAATCCCAAAACAAGCTTAAATTGAGAAAACAGGCTAAAACCAAGAGAAAACATTGATTCGAAGCAATTAACAGCTATGTTACTCTTTCTAGGGTCAAAATATGTAACAATCCAATTCTTTGAACTAATTATAAAAGTTCGGGTTGAATTTGGAGTGTTTAGACACCACTTTTACCCATTTTGTCCCGAAACAGGCTAAAACCGAGAAAACATTGATTCGAAGCAGTAAACAGCTTTGTTACTGTTTCTAGGGTCAGAATGTGTGACAATCCAATGGATTTGACTAATTGTAAGAGTTCGGAATGAATTTGGAGTGTTTAAACAACACTTAAACCCGTTTTATCCTAAAACAGGCTTAAACCAAGAAAACAGGCTAAAACCGAGAGAACACATTGATTCGAAGCAGTAAACAGCTTTGTTACTGTTTCTAGGGTCAGAATGTTTGATAATACAATGCATTTGACTAATTGTAAGTGTTCGGGATGAATTTGGAGTGTTTAGACAACACTTAAACCCGTTTAATCCTAAAACAGGCTTAAACCTAGAAAACAGGCTAAAACCGAAAGAAAACATTGATTCGAAGCAGTAAACAGCTTTGTTACTGTTTCTAGGGTTCAGAATCTGTGACAATCCAATGAATTTGACTAATTATAAGAGTTCGGAATGAATTTGGAGTGTTTAGACAACAATTAAACCCGTTTTATCCCAAAACAAGCTTAAATTGAGAAAACAGGCTAAAACCAAGAGAAAACATTGATTCGAAGCAATTAACAGCTCTGTTACTCTTTCTAGGGTCAAAATATGTAACAATCCAATTCTTTGAACTAATTATAAAAGTTCGGGTTGAATTTGGAGTGTTTAGACACCACTTTTACCCATTTTATCCCGAAACAGGCTAAAACCGAGAAAACATTGATTCGAAGCAGTAAACAGCTTTGTTACTGTTTCTAGGGTCAGAATGTGTGACAACCCAATGGATTTGACTAATTGTAAGAGTTCGGAATGAATTTGGAGTGTTTAAACAACACTTAAACCCGTTTTATCCTAAAACAGGCTTAAACCAAAAGAACAGGCGAAAACCGAGGGAACACATTGATTCGAAGCAGTAAACAGCTATGTTACTGTTTCTAGGGTCAGAATGTTTGACAATACAATGCATTTGACTACTTGTAAGTGTTCAGGATGAATTTCGAGTGTTTAGACAACACTTAAACCCGTTTTATCCCAAAAGAGGCTTAAACCGAGAAAACCGGCTAAAACCGAGAGAAAACATTGATTCGAAGCAGTAAACAGCTTTGTTACTGTTTCTAGAGTCAGAATGTATGACAATCCAATGGATTTGACTAATTGTAAGAGTTCGGAATGAATTTGGAGTGTTTAGACAACACTTAAACCCGTTTAATCCCAAAACAGGCTTAAACCGAGAAAAGAGGCTAAAACCGAGGGAACACATTGATTCGAAGCAGTAAACAGCTTTGTTACTGTTTCTAGGGTCAGAATGTTTGATAATACAATGCATTTGACTAATTGTAAGTGTTCGGGATGAATTTGGAGTGTTTAGACAACACTTAAACCCGTTTTATCCTAAAACAGGCTTAAACCTAGAAAACAGGCTAAAACCGAAATAAAACATTGATTCGAAGCAGTAAACAGCTTTGTTACTGTTTCTAGGGTCAGAATCTGTGACAATCCAATGAATTTGACTAATTATAAGAGTTCGGAATGAATTTGGAGTGTTTAAACAACACTTAAACCCGTTTTATCCTAAAACAGGCTTAAACCAAGAGAACAGGCGAAAACCGAGGGAACACATTGATTCGAAGCAGTAAACAGCTATGTTACTGTTTCTAGGGTCAGAATGTTTGACAATACAATGCATTTGACTACTTGTAAGTGTTCAGGATGAATTTCGAGTGTTTAGACAACACTTAAACCCGTTTTATCCCAAAAGAGGCTTAAACCGAGAAAACCGGCTAAAACCGAGAGAAAACATTGATTCGAAGCAGTAAACAGCTTTGTTACTGTTTCTAGAGTCAGAATGTATGACAATCCAATGGATTTGACTAATTGTAAGAGTTCGGAATGAATTTGGAGTGTTTAGACAACACTTAAACCCGTTTAATCCCAAAACAGGCTTAAACCGAGAAAAGAGGCTAAAACCGAGGGAACACATTGATTCGAAGCAGTAAACAGCTTTGTTACTGTTTCTAGGGTCAGAATGTTTGATAATACAATGCATTTGACTAATTGTAAGTGTTCGGGATGAATTTGGAGTGTTTAGACAACACTTAAACCCGTTTTATCCTAAAACAGGCTTAAACCTAGAAAACAGGCTAAAACCGAAATAAAACATTGATTCGAAGCAGTAAACAGCTTTGTTACTGTTTCTAGGGTCAGAATCTGTGACAATCCAATGAATTTGACTAATTATAAGAGTTCGGAATGAATTTGGAGTGTTTAAACAACACTTAAACCCGTTTTATCCTAAAACAGGCTTAAACCACGAAAACAGGCGAAAACCGAGGGAACACATTGATTCGAAGCAGTAAACAGCTATGTTACTGTTTCTAGGGTCAGAATGTTTGACAATACAATGCATTTGACTAATTGTAAGTGTTCAGGATGAATTTCTAGTGTTTAGACAACACTTAAACCCGTTTTATCCCAAAAGAGGCTTAAACCGAGAAAACCGGCTAAAACCGAGAGAAAACATTGATTCGAAGCAGTAAACAGCTTTGCTACTGTTTCTAGAGTCAGAATGTATGACAATCCAATGGATTTGACTAATTGTAAGAGTTCGGAATGAATTTGGAGTGTTTAAACAACACTTAAACCCGTTTTATCCTAAAACAGGCTTAAACCGAGAAAACAGGCTAAAACCGAGAGAACACATTGATTCGAAGCAGTAAACAGCTTTGTTACTGTTTCTAGGGTCAGAATGTTTGATAATACAATGCATTTGACTAATTGTAAGTGTTCGGGATGAATTTGGAGTGTTTAGACAACACTTAAACCCGTTTAATCCCAAAACAGGCTTAAACCGAGAAAAGAGGCTAAAACCGAGGGAACACATTGATTCGAAGCAGTAAACAGCTTTGTTACTGTTTCTAGGGTCAGAATGTTTGATAATACAATGCATTTGACTAATTGTAAGAGTTCGGAATGAATTTGGAGTGTTTAAACAACACTTAAACCCGTTTTATCCTAAAACAGGCTTAAACCAAGAGAACAGGCGAAAACCGAGGGAACACATTGATTCGAAGCAGTAAACAGCTATGTTACTGTTTCTAGGGTCAGAATGTTTGACAATACAATGCATTTGACTAATTGTAAGTGTTCAGGATGAATTTCGAGTGTTTAGACAACACTTAAACCCGTTTTATCCCAAAAGAGGCTTAAACCGAGAAAACCGGCTAAAACCGAGAGAAAACATTGATTCGAAGCAGTAAACAGCTTTGTTACTGTTTCTAGGGTCAGAATGTGTGACAATCCAATGGATTTGACTAATTGTAAGAGTTCGGAATGAATTTGGAGTGTTTAAACAACACTTAAACCCGTTTTATCCTAAAACAGGCTTAAACCAAGAAAACAGGCTAAAACCGAGAGAACACATTGATTCGAAGCAGTAAACAGCTTTGTTACTGTTTCTAGGGTCAGAATGTTTGATAATACAATGCATTTGACTAATTGTAAGTGTTCGGGATGAATTTGGAGTGTTTAGACAACACTTAAACCCGTTTAATCCTAAAACAGGCTTAAACCTAGAAAACAGGCTAAAACCGAAAGAAAACATTGATTCGAAGCAGTAAACAGCTTTGTTACTGTTTCTAGGGTCAGAATCTGTGACAATCCAATGAATTTGACTAATTATAAGAGTTCGGAATGAATTTGGAGTGTTTAGACAACAATTAAACCCGTTTTATCCCAAAACAAGCTTAAATTGAGAAAACAGGCTAAAACCAAGAGAAAACATTGATTCGAAGCAATTAACAGCTATGTTACTCTTTCTAGGGTCAAAATATGTAACAATCCAATTCTTTGAACTAATTATAAAAGTTCGGGTTGAATTTGGAGTGTTTAGACACCACTTTTACCCATTTTGTCCCGAAACAGGCTAAAACCGAGAAAACATTGATTCGAAGCAGTAAACAGCTTTGTTACTGTTTCTAGGGTCAGAATGTGTGACAACCCAATGGATTTGACTAATTGTAAGAGTTCGGAATGAATTTGGAGTGTTTAAACAACACTTAAACCCGTTTTATCCTAAAACAGGCTTAAACCAAGAGAACAGGCGAAAACCGAGGGAACACATTGATTCGAAGCAGTAAACAGCTATGTTACTGTTTCTAGGGTCAGAATGTTTGACAATACAATGCATTTGACTAATTGTAAGTGTTCAGGATGAATTTCGAGTGTTTAGACAACACTTAAACCCGTTTTATCCCAAAAGAGGCTTAAACCGAGAAAACCGGCTAAAACCGAGAGAAAACATTGATTCGAAGCAGTAAACAGCTTTGTTACTGTTTCTAGAGTCAGAATGTATGACAATCCAATGGATTTGACTAATTGTAAGAGTTCGGAATGAATTTGGAGTGTTTAAACAACACTTAAACCCGTTTTATCCTAAAACAGGCTTAAACCACGAAAACAGGCGAAAACCGAGGGAACACATTGATTCGAAGCAGTAAACAGCTATGTTACTGTTTCTAGGGTCAGAATGTTTGACAATACAATGCATTTGACTAATTGTAAGTGTTCAGGATGAATTTCTAGTGTTTAGACAACACTTAAACCCGTTTTATCCCAAAAGAGGCTTAAACCGAGAAAACCGGCTAAAACCGAGAGAAAACATTGATTCGAAGCAGTAAACAGCTTTGCTACTGTTTCTAGAGTCAGAATGTATGACAATCCAATGGATTTGACTAATTGTAAGAGTTCGGAATGAATTTGGAGTGTTTAAACAACACTTAAACCCGTTTTATCCTAAAACAGGCTTAAACCGAGAAAACAGGCTAAAACCGAGAGAACACATTGATTCGAAGCAGTAAACAGCTTTGTTACTGTTTCTAGGGTCAGAATGTTTGATAATACAATGCATTTGACTAATTGTAAGTGTTCGGGATGAATTTGGAGTGTTTAGACAACACTTAAACCCGTTTAATCCTAAAACAGGCTTAAACCGAGAAAAGAGGCTAAAACCGAGGGAACACATTGATTCGAAGCAGTAAACAGCTTTGCTACTGTTTCTAGGGTCAGAATGTTTGATAATACAATGCATTTGACTAATTGTAAGTGTTCGGGATGAATTTGGAGTGTTTAGACAACACTTAAACCCGTTTTATCCTAAAACAGGCTTAAACCTAGAAAACAGGCTAAAACCGAAATAAAACATTGATTCGAAGCAGTAAACAGCTTTGTTACTGTTTCTAGGGTCAGAATCTGTGACAATCCAATGAATTTGACTAATTATAAGAGTTCGGAATGAATTTGGAGTGTTTAGACAACAATTAAACCCGTTTTATCCCAAAACAAGCTTAAATTGAGAAAACAGGCTAAAACCAAGAGAAAACATTGATTCGAAGCAATTAACAGCTATGTTACTCTTTCTAGGGTCAAAATATGTAACAATCCAATTCTTTGAACTAATTATAAAAGTTCGGGTTGAATTTGGAGTGTTTAGACACCACTTTTACCCATTTTGTCCCGAAACAGGCTAAAACCGAGAAAACATTGATTCGAAGCAGTAAACAGCTTTGTTACTGTTTCTAGGGTCAGAATGTGTGACAACCCAATGGATTTGACTAATTGTAAGAGTTCGGAATGAATTTGGAGTGTTTAAACAACACTTAAACCCGTTTTATCCTAAAACAGGCTTAAACCAAGAGAACAGGCGAAAACCGAGGGAACACATTGATTCGAAGCAGTAAACAGCTATGTTACTGTTTCTAGGGTCAGAATGTTTGACAATACAATGCATTTGACTAATTGTAAGTGTTCAGGATGAATTTCGAGTGTTTAGACAACACTTAAACCCGTTTTATCCCAAAAGAGGCTTAAACCGAGAAAACCGGCTAAAACCGAGAGAAAACATTGATTCGAAGCAGTAAACAGCTTTGTTACTGTTTCTAGAGTCAGAATGTATGACAATCCAATGGATTTGACTAATTGTAAGAGTTCGGAATGAATTTGGAGTGTTTAAACAACACTTAAACCCGTTTTATCCTAAAACAGGCTTAAACCACGAAAACAGGCGAAAACCGAGGGAACACATTGATTCGAAGCAGTAAACAGCTATGTTACTGTTTCTAGGGTCAGAATGTTTGACAATACAATGCATTTGACTAATTGTAAGTGTTCAGGATGAATTTCTAGTGTTTAGACAACACTTAAACCCGTTTTATCCCAAAAGAGGCTTAAACCGAGAAAACCGGCTAAAACCGAGAGAAAACATTGATTCGAAGCAGTAAACAGCTTTGCTACTGTTTCTAGAGTCAGAATGTATGACAATCCAATGGATTTGACTAATTGTAAGAGTTCGGAATGAATTTGGAGTGTTTAAACAACACTTAAACCCGTTTTATCCTAAAACAGGCTTAAACCGAGAAAACAGGCTAAAACCGAGAGAACACATTGATTCGAAGCAGTAAACAGCTTTGTTACTGTTTCTAGGGTCAGAATGTTTGATAATACAATGCATTTGACTAATTGTAAGTGTTCGGGATGAATTTGGAGTGTTTAGACAACACTTAAACCCGTTTAATCCTAAAACAGGCTTAAACCGAGAAAAGAGGCTAAAACCGAGGGAACACATTGATTCGAAGCAGTAAACAGCTTTGCTACTGTTTCTAGGGTCAGAATGTTTGATAATACAATGCATTTGACTAATTGTAAGTGTTCGGGATGAATTTGGAGTGTTTAGACAACACTTAAACCCGTTTTATCCTAAAACAGGCTTAAACCTAGAAAACAGGCTAAAACCGAAATAAAACATTGATTCGAAGCAGTAAACAGCTTTGTTACTGTTTCTAGGGTCAGAATCTGTGACAATCCAATGAATTTGACTAATTATAAGAGTTCGGAATGAATTTGGAGTGTTTAGACAACAATTAAACCCGTTTTATCCCAAAACAAGCTTAAATTGAGAAAACAGGCTAAAACCAAGAGAAAACATTGATTCGAAGCAATTAACAGCTATGTTACTCTTTCTAGGGTCAAAATATGTAACAATCCAATTCTTTGAACTAATTATAAAAGTTCGGGTTGAATTTGGAGTGTTTAGACACCACTTTTACCCATTTTGTCCCGAAACAGGCTAAAACCGAGAAAACATTGATTCGAAGCAGTAAACAGCTTTGTTACTGTTTCTAGGGTCAGAATGTGTGACAACCCAATGGATTTGACTAATTGTAAGAGTTCGGAATGAATTTGGAGTGTTTAAACAACACTTAAACCCGTTTTATCCTAAAACAGGCTTAAACCAAGAGAACAGGCGAAAACCGAGGGAACACATTGATTCGAAGCAGTAAACAGCTATGTTACTGTTTCTAGGGTCAGAATGTTTGACAATACAATGCATTTGACTAATTGTAAGTGTTCAGGATGAATTTCGAGTGTTTAGACAACACTTAAACCCGTTTTATCCCAAAAGAGGCTTAAACCGAGAAAACCGGCTAAAACCGAGAGAAAACATTGATTCGAAGCAGTAAACAGCTTTGTTACTGTTTCTAGGGTCAGAATGTGTGACAATCCAATGGATTTGACTAATTGTAAGAGTTCGGAATGAATTTGGAGTGTTTAAACAACACTTAAACCCGTTTTATCCTAAAACAGGCTTAAACCAAGAAAACAGGCTAAAACCGAGAGAACACATTGATTCGAAGCAGTAAACAGCTTTGTTACTGTTTCTAGGGTCAGAATGTTTGATAATACAATGCATTTGACTAATTGTAAGTGTTCGGGATGAATTTGGAGTGTTTAGACAACACTTAAACCCGTTTAATCCTAAAACAGGCTTAAACCTAGAAAACAGGCTAAAACCGAAAGAAAACATTGATTCGAAGCAGTAAACAGCTTTGTTACTGTTTCTAGGGTCAGAATCTGTGACAATCCAATGAATTTGACTAATTATAAGAGTTCGGAATGAATTTGGAGTGTTTAGACAACAATTAAACCCGTTTTATCCCAAAACAAGCTTAAATTGAGAAAACAGGCTAAAACCAAGAGAAAACATTGATTCGAAGCAATTAACAGCTATGTTACTCTTTCTAGGGTCAAAATATGTAACAATCCAATTCTTTGAACTAATTATAAAAGTTCGGGTTGAATTTGGAGTGTTTAGACACCACTTTTACCCATTTTGTCCCGAAACAGGCTAAAACCGAGAAAACATTGATTCGAAGCAGTAAACAGCTTTGTTACTGTTTCTAGGGTCAGAATGTGTGACAACCCAATGGATTTGACTAATTGTAAGAGTTCGGAATGAATTTGGAGTGTTTAAACAACACTTAAACCCGTTTTATCCTAAAACAGGCTTAAACCAAGAGAACAGGCGAAAACCGAGGGAACACATTGATTCGAAGCAGTAAACAGCTATGTTACTGTTTCTAGGGTCAGAATGTTTGACAATACAATGCATTTGACTAATTGTAAGTGTTCAGGATGAATTTCGAGTGTTTAGACAACACTTAAACCCGTTTTATCCCAAAAGAGGCTTAAACCGAGAAAACCGGCTAAAACCGAGAGAAAACATTGATTCGAAGCAGTAAACAGCTTTGTTACTGTTTCTAGAGTCAGAATGTATGACAATCCAATGGATTTGACTAATTGTAAGAGTTCGGAATGAATTTGGAGTGTTTAAACAACACTTAAACCCGTTTTATCCTAAAACAGGCTTAAACCACGAAAACAGGCGAAAACCGAGGGAACACATTGATTCGAAGCAGTAAACAGCTATGTTACTGTTTCTAGGGTCAGAATGTTTGACAATACAATGCATTTGACTAATTGTAAGTGTTCAGGATGAATTTCTAGTGTTTAGACAACACTTAAACCCGTTTTATCCCAAAAGAGGCTTAAACCGAGAAAACCGGCTAAAACCGAGAGAAAACATTGATTTGAAGCAGTAAACAGCTTTGCTACTGTTTCTAGAGTCAGAATGTATGACAATCCAATGGATTTGACTAATTGTAAGAGTTCGGAATGAATTTGGAGTGTTTAAACAACACTTAAACCCGTTTTATCCTAAAACAGGCTTAAACCGAGAAAACAGGCTAAAACCGAGAGAACACATTGATTCGAAGCAGTAAACAGCTTTGTTACTGTTTCTAGGGTCAGAATGTTTGATAATACAATGCATTTGACTAATTGTAAGTGTTCGGGATGAATTTGGAGTGTTTAGACAACACTTAAACCCGTTTAATCCCAAAACAGGCTTAAACCGAGAAAAGAGGCTAAAACCGAGGGAACACATTGATTCGAAGCAGTAAACAGCTTTGTTACTGTTTCTAGGGTCAGAATGTTTGATAATACAATGCATTTGACTAATTGTAAGTGTTCGGGATGAATTTGGAGTGTTTAGACAACACTTAAACCCGTTTTATCCTAAAACAGGCTTAAACCTAGAAAACAGGCTAAAACCGAAATAAAACATTGATTCGAAGCAGTAAACAGCTTTGTTACTGTTTCTAGGGTCAGAATCTGTGACAATCCAATGAATTTGACTAATTATAAGAGTTCGGAATGAATTTGGAGTGTTTAGACAACAATTAAACCCGTTTTATCCCAAAACAAGCTTAAATTGAGAAAACAGGCTAAAACCAGGAGAAAACATTGATTCGAAGCAATTAACAGCTATGTTACTCTTTCTAGGGTCAAAATATGTAACAATCCAATTCTTTGAACTAATTATAAAAGTTCGGGTTGAATTTGGAGTGTTTAGACACCACTTTTACCCATTTTGTCCCGAAACAGGCTAAAACCGAGAAAACATTGATTCGAAGCAGTAAACAGCTTTGTTACTGTTTCTAGGGTCAGAATGTGTGACAACCCAATGGATTTGACTAATTGTAAGAGTTCGGAATGAATTTGGAGTGTTTAAACAACACTTAAACCCGTTTTATCCTAAAACAGGCTTAAACCAAGAGAACAGGCGAAAACCGAGGGAACACATTGATTCGAAGCAGTAAACAGCTATGTTACTGTTTCTAGGGTCAGAATGTTTGACAATACAATGCATTTGACTAATTGTAAGTGTTCAGGATGAATTTCGAGTGTTTAGACAACACTTAAACCCGTTTTATCCCAAAAGAGGCTTAAACCGAGAAAACCGGCTAAAACCGAGAGAAAACATTGATTCGAAGCAGTAAACAGCTTTGTTACTGTTTCTAGAGTCAGAATGTATGACAATCCAATGGATTTGACTAATTGTAAGAGTTCGGAATGAATTTGGAGTGTTTAAACAACACTTAAACCCGTTTTATCCTAAAACAGGCTTAAACCGAGAAAACAGGCTAAAACCGAGAGAACACATTGATTCGAAGCAGTAAACAGCTTTGTTACTGTTTCTAGGGTCAGAATGTTTGATAATACAATGCATTTGACTAATTGTAAGTGTTCGGGATGAATTTGGAGTGTTTAGACAACACTTAAACCCGTTTAATCCTAAAACAGGCTTAAACCTAGAAAACAGGCTAAAACCGAAAGAAAACATTGATTCGAAGCAGTAAACAGCTTTGTTACTGTTTCTAGGGTCCGAATCTGTGACAATCCACTGAATTTGACTAATTATAAGAGTTCGGAATGAATTTGGAGTGTTTAGACAACAATTAAACCCGTTTTATCCCAAAACAAGCTTAAATTGAGAAAACAGGCTAAAACCAAGAGAAAACATTGATTCGAAGCAATTAACAGCTATGTTACTCTTTCTAGGGTCAAAATATGTAACAATCCAATTCTTTGAACTAATTATAAAAGTTCGGGTTGAATTTGGAGTGTTTTTACCCATTTTTACCCATTTTGTCCCGAAACAGGCTAAAACCGAGAAAACATTGATTCGAAGCAGTAAACAGATTTGTTACTGTTTCTAGGGTCAGAATGTGTGACAATCCAATGGATTTGACTAATTGTAAGAGTTCGGAATGAATTTGGAGTGTTTAAACAACACTTAAACCCGTTTTATCCTAAAACAGGCTTAAACCAAGAAAACAGGCTAAAACCGAGAGAACACATTGATTCGAAGCAGTAAACAGCTTTGTTACTGTTTTTAGGGTCAGAATGTTTGATAATACAATGCATTTGACTAATTGTAAGTGTTCGGGATGAATTTGGAGTGTTTAGACAATACTTAAACCCGTTTTATCCTAAAACAGGCTTAAACCAAGAAAACATTGATTCGAAGCAGTAAACAGCTATGTTACTCTTTCTAGGGTCAAAATATGTAACAATCCAATTCTTTTAACTAATTATAAAAGTTCGGGTTGAATTTGGAGTGTTTAGACACCACTTTTACCCATTTTGTCCCGAAAGAGGCTAAAACCAAAAAAACATTGGTTCGAAGCAGTAAACAGCTATGTTACTCTTTATAGGGTCAAAATATGTAACAATCAAATACATTTGACTAATTATAAAAGTTCAAGTTGAATTTGGAGTGTTTAGACACCACTTTTACCTATTTTGTCCCGAAACAGGCTAAAACCAAGAAAACATTGATTCGAAGCAGTAAACAGTTTTGTTACTGTTTCTTGGGTCAGAATGTTTGACAATACAATGCATTTGACTAATTGCATGAATTCGGGATGAATTTGGAGTGTTTAGACAACACTTAAACCCGTTTTATCCCTAAACAGGCTTAAACCAAGAAAACAGGCTAAAACCGAGAGAACACATTGATTCGAAGCAGTAAACAGCTTTGTTACTGTTTCTAGGGTCAGAATGTTTGATAATACAATGCATTTGACTAATTGTAAGTGTTCGGGATGAATTTGGAGTGTTTAGACAACACTTAAACCCGTTTAATCCTAAAACAGGCTTAAACCTAGAAAACAGGCTAAAACCGAAAGAAAACATTGATTCGAAGCAGTAAACAGCTTTGTTACTGTTTCTAGGGTCCGAATCTGTGACAATCCACTGAATTTGACTAATTATAAGAGTTCGGAATGAATTTGGAGTGTTTAGACAACAATTAAACCCGTTTTATCCCAAAACAAGCTTAAATTGAGAAAACAGGCTAAAACCAAGAGAAAACATTGATTCGAAGCAATTAACAGCTATGTTACTCTTTCTAGGGTCAAAATATGTAACAATCCAATTCTTTGAACTAATTATAAAAGTTCGGGTTGAATTTGGAGTGTTTTTACCCATTTTTACCCATTTTGTCCCGAAACAGGCTAAAACCGAGAAAACATTGATTCGAAGCAGTAAACAGATTTGTTACTGTTTCTAGGGTCAGAATGTGTGACAATCCAATGGATTTGACTAATTGTAAGAGTTCGGAATGAATTTGGAGTGTTTAAACAACACTTAAACCCGTTTTATCCTAAAACAGGCTTAAACCAAGAAAACAGGCTAAAACCGAGAGAACACATTGATTCGAAGCAGTAAACAGCTTTGTTACTGTTTCTAGGGTCAGAATGTTTGATAATACAATGCATTTGACTAATTGTAAGTGTTCGGGATGAATTTGGAGTGTTTAGACAATACTTAAACCCGTTTTATCCTAAAACAGGCTTAAACCAAGAAAACATTGATTCGAAGCAGTAAACAGCTATGTTACTCTTTCTAGGGTCAAAATATGTAACAATCCAATTCTTTTAACTAATTATAAAAGTTCGGGTTGAATTTGGAGTGTTTAGACACCACTTTTACCCATTTTGTCCCGAAAGAGGCTAAAACCAAAAAAACATTGGTTCGAAGCAGTAAACAGCTATGTTACTCTTTATAGGGTCAAAATATGTAACAATCAAATACATTTGACTAATTATAAAAGTTCAAGTTGAATTTGGAGTGTTTAGACACCACTTTTACCTATTTTGTCCCGAAACAGGCTAAAACCAAGAAAACATTGATTCGAAGCAGTAAACAGTTTTGTTACTGTTTCTTGGGTCAGAATGTTTGACAATACAATGCATTTGACTAATTGTATGAATTCGGGATGAATTTGGAGTGTTTAGACAACACTTAAACCCGTTTTATCCCTAAACAGGCTTAAACCAAGAAAACAGGCTAAAACCGAGAGAAAACATTGATTCGAAGCAGTTAACAGCTATGTTACTGTTTCTAGGGTCAGAATGTTTGATAATACAATGCATTTGACTAATTGTAAGTGTTCGGGATGAATTTGGAGTGTTTAGACAACACTTAAACCCGTTTAATCCCAAAACAGGCTTAAACCGAGAAAAGAGGCTAAAACCGAGGGAACACATTGATTCGAAGCAGTAAACAGCTATGTTACTGTTTCTAGGGTCAGAATGTTTGACAATACAATGCATTTGACTAATTGTAAGTGTTCATGATGAATTTGGAGTGTTTAGACAGCACTTAAACCCGTTTAATCCCAAAAGAAGCTTAAATTGAGAAAACAGGCTAAAACCAAGAGAAAACATTGATTCGAAGCAATTAACAGCTATGTTACTCTTTCTAGGGTCAAAATATGTAACAATCCAATTCTTTGAACTAATTATAAATGTTCGGGTTGAATTTGGAGTGTTTAGACACCACTTTTACCCATTTTGTCCCGAAACAGGCTAAAACCGAGAAAACATTGATTCGAAGCAGTAAACAGCTTTGTTACTGTTTCTAGGGTCAGAATGTGTGACAATCCAATGGATTTGACTAATTGTAAGAGTTCGGAATGAATTTGGAGTGTTTAAACAACACTTAAACCCGTTTTATCCTAAAACAGGCTTAAACCAAGAAAACAGGCTAAAACCGAGAGAACACATTGATTCGAAGCAGTAAACAGCTTTGTTACTGTTTCTAGGGTCAGAATGTTTGATAATACAATGCATTTGACTAATTGTAAGTGTTCGGGATGAATTTGGAGTGTTTAGACAACACTTAAACCCGTTTAATCCTAAAACAGGCTTAAACCTAGAAAACAGGCTAAAACCGAAAGAAAACATTGATTCGAAGCAGTAAACAGCTTTGTTACTGTTTCTAGGGTCAGAATCTGTGACAATCCAATGAATTTGACTAATTATAAGAGTTCGGAATGAATTTGGAGTGTTTAGACAACAATTAAACCCGTTTTATCCCAAAACAAGCTTAAATTGAGAAAACAGGCTAAAACCAAGAGAAAACATTGATTCGAAGCAATTAACAGCTATGTTACTCTTTCTAGGGTCAAAATATTTAACAATCCAATTCTTTGAACTAATTATAAAAGTTCGGGTTGAATTTGGAGTGTTTAGACACCACTTTTACCCATTTTGTCCCGAAACAGGCTAAAACCGAGAAAACATTGATTCGAAGCAGTAAACAGCTTTGTTACTGTTTCTAGGGTCAGAATGTGTGACAACCCAATGGATTTGACTAATTGTAAGAGTTCGGAATGAATTTGGAGTGTTTAAACAACACTTAAACCCGTTTTATCCTAAAACAGGCTTAAACCAAGAGAACAGGCGAAAACCGAGGGAACACATTGATTCGAAGCAGTAAACAGCTATGTTACTGTTTCTAGGGTCAGAATGTTTGACAATACAATGCATTTGACTAATTGTAAGTGTTCAGGATGAATTTCGAGTGTTTAGACAACACTTAAACCCGTTTTATCCCAAAAGAGGCTTAAACCGAGAAAACCGGCTAAAACCGAGAGAAAACATTGATTCGAAGCAGTAAACAGCTTTGTTACTGTTTCTAGAGTCAGAATGTATGACAATCCAATGGATTTGACTAATTGTAAGAGTTCGGAATGAATTTGGAGTGTTTAAACAACACTTAAACCCGTTTTATCCTAAAACAGGCTTAAACCACGAAAACAGGCGAAAACCGAGGGAACACATTGATTCGAAGCAGTAAACAGCTATGTTACTGTTTCTAGGGTCAGAATGTTTGACAATACAATGCATTTGACTAATGGTAAGTGTTCAGGATGAATTTCTAGTGTTTAGACAACACTTAAACCCGTTTTATCCCAAAAGAGGCTTAAACCGAGAAAACCGGCTAAAACCGAGAGAAAACATTGATTCGAAGCAGTAAACAGCTTTGCTACTGTTTCTAGAGTCAGAATGTATGACAATCCAATGGATTTGACTAATTGTAAGAGTTCGGAATGAATTTGGAGTGTTTAAACAACACTTAAACCCGTTTTATCCTAAAACAGGCTTAAACCGAGAAAACAGGCTAAAACCGAGAGAACACATTGATTCGAAGCAGTAAACAGCTTTGTTACTGTTTCTTGGGTCAGAATGTTTGCCAATACAATGCATTTGACTAATTGTAAGTGTTCAGGATGAATTTGGAGTGTTTAGACAACACTTAAACCCGTTTTATCCCTAAACAGGCTTAAACCAAGAAAACAGGCTAAAACCGAGAGAACACATTGATTCGAAGCAGTAAACAGCTTTGTTACTGTTTCTAGGGTCAGAATGTTTGATAATACAATGCATTTGACTAATTGTAAGTGTTCGGGATGAATTTGGAGTGTTTAGACAACACTTAAACCCGTTTAATCCTAAAACAGGCTTAAACCTAGAAAACAGGCTAAAACCGAAAGAAAACATTGATTCGAAGCAGTAAACAGCTTTGTTACTGTTTCTAGGGTCCGAATCTGTGACAATCCACTGAATTTGACTAATTATAAGAGTTCGGAATGAATTTGGAGTGTTTAGACAACAATTAAACCCGTTTTATCCCAAAACAAGCTTAAATTGAGAAAACAGGCTAAAACCAAGAGAAAACATTGATTCGAAGCAATTAACAGCTATGTTACTCTTTCTAGGGTCAAAATATGTAACAATCCAATTCTTTGAACTAATTATAAAAGTTCGGGTTGAATTTGGAGTGTTTTTACCCATTTTTACCCATTTTGTCCCGAAACAGGCTAAAACCGAGAAAACATTGATTCGAAGCAGTAAACAGATTTGTTACTGTTTCTAGGGTCAGAATGTGTGACAATCCAATGGATTTGACTAATTGTAAGAGTTCGGAATGAATTTGGAGTGTTTAAACAACACTTAAACCCGTTTTATCCTAAAACAGGCTTAAACCAAGAAAACAGGCTAAAACCGAGAGAACACATTGATTCGAAGCAGTAAACAGCTTTGTTACTGTTTCTAGGGTCAGAATGTTTGATAATACAATGCATTTGACTAATTGTAAGTGTTCGGGATGAATTTGGAGTGTTTAGACAATACTTAAACCCGTTTTATCCTAAAACAGGCTTAAACCAAGAAAACATTGATTCGAAGCAGTAAACAGCTATGTTACTCTTTCTAGGGTCAAAATATGTAACAATCCAATTCTTTTAACTAATTATAAAAGTTCGGGTTGAATTTGGAGTGTTTAGACACCACTTTTACCCATTTTGTCCCGAAAGAGGCTAAAACCAAAAAAACATTGGTTCGAAGCAGTAAACAGCTATGTTACTCTTTATAGGGTCAAAATATGTAACAATCAAATACATTTGACTAATTATAAAAGTTCAAGTTGAATTTGGAGTGTTTAGACACCACTTTTACCTATTTTGTCCCGAAACAGGCTAAAACCAAGAAAACATTGATTCGAAGCAGTAAACAGTTTTGTTACTGTTTCTTGGGTCAGAATGTTTGACAATACAATGCATTTGACTAATTGTATGAATTCGGGATGAATTTGGAGTGTTTAGACAACACTTAAACCCGTTTTATCCCTAAACAGGCTTAAACCAAGAAAACAGGCTAAAACCGAGAGAAAACATTGATTCGAAGCAGTTAACAGCTATGTTACTGTTTCTAGGGTCAGAATGTTTGATAATACAATGCATTTGACTAATTGTAAGTGTTCGGGATGAATTTGGAGTGTTTAGACAACACTTAAACCCGTTTAATCCCAAAACAGGCTTAAACCGAGAAAAGAGGCTAAAACCGAGGGAACACATTGATTCGAAGCAGTAAACAGCTATGTTACTGTTTCTAGGGTCAGAATGTTTGACAATACAATGCATTTGACTAATTGTAAGTGTTCATGATGAATTTGGAGTGTTTAGACAGCACTTAAACCCGTTTAATCCCAAAAGAAGCTTAAATTGAGAAAACAGGCTAAAACCAAGAGAAAACATTGATTCGAAGCAATTAACAGCTATGTTACTCTTTCTAGGGTCAAAATATGTAACAATCCAATTCTTTGAACTAATTATAAATGTTCGGGTTGAATTTGGAGTGTTTAGACACCACTTTTACCCATTTTGTCCCGAAACAGGCTAAAACCGAGAAAACATTGATTCGAAGCAGTAAACAGCTTTGTTACTGTTTCTAGGGTCAGAATGTGTGACAATCCAATGGATTTGACTAATTGTAAGAGTTCGGAATGAATTTGGAGTGTTTAAACAACACTTAAACCCGTTTTATCCTAAAACAGGCTTAAACCAAGAAAACAGGCTAAAACCGAGAGAACACATTGATTCGAAGCAGTAAACAGCTTTGTTACTGTTTCTAGGGTCAGAATGTTTGATAATACAATGCATTTGACTAATTGTAAGTGTTCGGGATGAATTTGGAGTGTTTAGACAACACTTAAACCCGTTTAATCCTAAAACAGGCTTAAACCTAGAAAACAGGCTAAAACCGAAAGAAAACATTGATTCGAAGCAGTAAACAGCTTTGTTACTGTTTCTAGGGTCAGAATCTGTGACAATCCAATGAATTTGACTAATTATAAGAGTTCGGAATGAATTTGGAGTGTTTAGACAACAATTAAACCCGTTTTATCCCAAAACAAGCTTAAATTGAGAAAACAGGCTAAAACCAAGAGAAAACATTGATTCGAAGCAATTAACAGCTATGTTACTCTTTCTAGGGTCAAAATATGTAACAATCCAATTCTTTGAACTAATTATAAAAGTTCGGGTTGAATTTGGAGTGTTTAGACACCACTTTTACCCATTTTGTCCCGAAACAGGCTAAAACCGAGAAAACATTGATTCGAAGCAGTAAACAGCTTTGTTACTGTTTCTAGGGTCAGAATGTGTGACAACCCAATGGATTTGACTAATTGTAAGAGTTCGGAATGAATTTGGAGTGTTTAAACAACACTTAAACCCGTTTTATCCTAAAACAGGCTTAAACCAAGAGAACAGGCGAAAACCGAGGGAACACATTGATTCGAAGCAGTAAACAGCTATGTTACTGTTTCTAGGGTCAGAATGTTTGACAATACAATGCATTTGACTAATTGTAAGTGTTCAGGATGAATTTCGAGTGTTTAGACAACACTTAAACCCGTTTTATCCCAAAAGAGGCTTAAACCGAGAAAACCGGCTAAAACCGAGAGAAAACATTGATTCGAAGCAGTAAACAGCTTTGTTACTGTTTCTAGAGTCAGAATGTATGACAATCCAATGGATTTGACTAATTGTAAGAGTTCGGAATGAATTTGGAGTGTTTAAACAACACTTAAACCCGTTTTATCCTAAAACAGGCTTAAACCACGAAAACAGGCGAAAACCGAGGGAACACATTGATTCGAAGCAGTAAACAGCTATGTTACTGTTTCTAGGGTCAGAATGTTTGACAATACAATGCATTTGACTAATGGTAAGTGTTCAGGATGAATTTCTAGTGTTTAGACAACACTTAAACCCGTTTTATCCCAAAAGAGGCTTAAACCGAGAAAACCGGCTAAAACCGAGAGAAAACATTGATTCGAAGCAGTAAACAGCTTTGCTACTGTTTCTAGAGTCAGAATGTATGACAATCCAATGGATTTGACTAATTGTAAGAGTTCGGAATGAATTTGGAGTGTTTAAACAACACTTAAACCCGTTTTATCCTAAAACAGGCTTAAACCGAGAAAACAGGCTAAAACCGAGAGAACACATTGATTCGAAGCAGTAAACAGCTTTGTTACTGTTTCTAGGGTCATAATGTTTGCCAATACAATGCATTTGACTAATTGTAAGTGTTCAGGATGAATTTGGAGTGTTTAGACAACACTTAAACCCGTTTAATCCCAAAAGAGGCTTAAACCGAGAAAACAGGCTAAAACCGAAAGAAAACATTGATTCGAAGCAGTAAACAGCTTTGTTACTGTTTCTAGGGTCCGAATCTGTGACAATCCACTGAATTTGACTAATTATAAGAGTTCGGAATGAATTTGGAGTGTTTAGACAACAATTAAACCCGTTTTATCCCAAAACAAGCTTAAATTGAGAAAACAGGCTAAAACCAAGAGAAAACATTGATTCGAAGCAATTAACAGCTATGTTACTCTTTCTAGGGTCAAAATATGTAACAATCCAATTCTTTGAACTAATTATAAAAGTTCGGGTTGAATTTGGAGTGTTTTTACCCATTTTTACCCATTTTGTCCCGAAACAGGCTAAAACCGAGAAAACATTGATTCGAAGCAGTAAACAGATTTGTTACTGTTTCTAGGGTCAGAATGTGTGACAATCCAATGGATTTGACTAATTGTAAGAGTTCGGAATGAATTTGGAGTGTTTAAACAACACTTAAACCCGTTTTATCCTAAAACAGGCTTAAACCAAGAAAACAGGCTAAAACCAAGAGAACACATTGATTCGAAGCAGTAAACAGCTTTGTTACTGTTTCTAGGGTCAGAATGTTTGATAATACAATGCATTTGACTAATTGTAAGTGTTCGGGATGAATTTGGAGTGTTTAGACAATACTTAAACCCGTTTTATCCTAAAACAGGCTTAAACCAAGAAAACATTGATTCGAAGCAGTAAACAGCTATGTTACTCTTTCTAGGGTCAAAATATGTAACAATCCAATTCTTTTAACTAATTATAAAAGTTCGGGTTGAATTTGGAGTGTTTAGACACCACTTTTACCCATTTTGTCCCGAAAGAGGCTAAAACCAAAAAAACATTGGTTCGAAGCAGTAAACAGCTATGTTACTCTTTATAGGGTCAAAATATGTAACAATCAAATACATTTGACTAATTATAAAAGTTCAAGTTGAATTTGGAGTGTTTAGACACCACTTTTACCTATTTTGTCCCGAAACAGGCTAAAACCAAGAAAACATTGATTCGAAGCAGTAAACAGTTTTGTTACTGTTTCTTGGGTCAGAATGTTTGAAAATACAATGCATTTGACTAATTGTATGAATTCGGGATGAATTTGGAGTGTTTAGACAACACTTAAACCCGTTTTATCCCTAAACAGGCTTAAACCAAGAAAACAGGCTAAAACCGAGAGAAAACATTGATTCGAAGCAGTTAACAGCTATGTTACTGTTTCTAGCGTCAGAATGTTTGATAATACAATGCATTTGACTAATTGTAAGTGTTCGGGATGAATTTGGAGTGTTTAGACAACACTTAAACCCGTTTAATCCCAAAACAGGCTTAAACCGAGAAAAGAGGCTAAAACCGAGGGAACACATTGATTCGAAGCAGTAAACAGCTATGTTACTGTTTCTAGGGTCAGAATGTTTGACAATACAATGCATTTGACTAATTGTAAGTGTTCATGATGAATTTGGAGTGTTTAGACAGCACTTAAACCCGTTTAATCCCAAAACAAGCTTAAATTGAGAAAACAGGCTAAAACCAAGAGAAAACATTGATTCGAAGCAATTAACAGCTATGTTACTCTTTCTAGGGTCAAAATATGTAACAATCCAATTCTTTGAACTAATTATAAAAGTTCGGGTTGAATTTGGAGTGTTTAGACACCACTTTTACCCATTTTGTCCCGAAACAGGCTAAAACCGAGAAAACATTGATTCGAAGCAGTAAACAGCTTTGTTACTGTTTCTAGGGTCAGAATGTGTGACAATCCAATGGATTTGACTAATTGTAAGAGTTCGGAATGAATTTGGAGTGTTTAAACAACACTTAAACCCGTTTTATCCTAAAACAGGCTTAAACCAAGAAAACAGGCTAAAACCGAGAGAACACATTGATTCGAAGCAGTAAACAGCTTTGTTACTGTTTCTAGGGTCAGAATGTTTGATAATACAATGCATTTGACTAATTGTAAGTGTTCGGGATGAATTTGGAGTGTTTAGACAACACTTAAACCCGTTTAATCCTAAAACAGGCTTAAACCTAGAAAACAGGCTAAAACCGAAAGAAAACATTGATTCGAAGCAGTAAACAGCTTTGTTACTGTTTCTAGGGTCAGAATCTGTGACAATCCAATGAATTTGACTAATTATAAGAGTTCGGAATGAATTTGGAGTGTTTAGACAACAATTAAACCCGTTTTATCCCAAAACAAGCTTAAATTGAGAAAACAGGCTAAAACCAAGAGAAAACATTGATTCGAAGCAATTAACAGCTATGTTACTCTTTCTAGGGTCAAAATATGTAACAATCCAATTCTTTGAACTAATTATAAAAGTTCGGGTTGAATTTGGAGTGTTTAGACACCACTTTTACCCATTTTGTCCCGAAACAGGCTAAAACCGAGAAAACATTGATTCGAAGCAGTAAACAGCTTTGTTACTGTTTCTAGGGTCAGAATGTGTGACAACCCAATGGATTTGACTAATTGTAAGAGGTCGGAATGAATTTGGAGTGTTTAAACAACACTTAAACCCGTTTTATCCTAAAACAGGCTTAAACCAAGAGAACAGGCGAAAACCGAGGGAACACATTGATTCGAAGCAGTAAACAGCTATGTTACTGTTTCTAGGGTCAGAATGTTTGACAATACAATGCATTTGACTAATTGTAAGTGTTCAGGATGAATTTCGAGTGTTTAGACAACACTTAAACCCGTTTTATCCCAAAAGAGGCTTAAACCGAGAAAACCGGCTAAAACCGAGAGAAAACATTGATTCGAAGCAGTAAACAGCTTTGTTACTTATTCTAGAGTCAGAATGTATGACAATCCAATGGATTTGACTAATTGTAAGAGTTCGGAATGAATTTGGAGTGTTTAAACAACACTTAAACCCGTTTTATCCTAAAACAGGCTTAAACCACGAAAACAGGCGAAAACCGAGGGAACACATTGATTCGAAGCAGTAAACAGCTATGTTACTGTTTCTAGGGTCAGAATGTTTGACAATACAATGCATTTGACTAATTGTAAGTGTTCAGGATGAATTTCTAGTGTTTAGACAACACTTAAACCCGTTTTATCCCAAAAGAGGCTTAAACCGAGAAAACCGGCTAAAACCGAGAGAAAACATTGATTCGAAGCAGTAAACAGCTTTGCTACTGTTTCTAGAGTCAGAATGTATGACAATCCAATGGATTTGACTAATTGTAAGAGTTCGGAATGAATTTGGAGTGTTTAAATAACACTTAAACCCGTTTTATCCTAAAACAGGCTTAAACCGAGAAAACAGGCTAAAACCGAGAGAACACATTGATTCGAAGCAGTAAACAGCTTTGTTACTGTTTCTAGGGTCAGAATGTTTGATAATACAATGCATTTGACTAATTGTAAGTGTTCGGGATGAATTTGGAGTGTTTAGACAACACTTAAACCCGTTTAATCCCAAAACAGGCTTAAACCGAGAAAAGAGGCTAAAACCGAGGGAACACATTGATTCGAAGCAGTAAACAGCTTTGTTACTGTTTCTAGGGTTAGAATCTGTGACAATCCAATGAATTTGACTAATTATAAGAGTTCGGAATGAATTTGGAGTGTTTAGACAACAATTAAACCCGTTTTATCCCAAAACAAGCTTAAATTGAGAAAACAGGCTAAAACCAAGAGAAAACATTGATTCGAAGCAATTAACAGCTATGTTACTCTTTCTAGGGTCAAAATATGTAACAATCCAATTCTTTGAACTAATTATAAAAGTTCGGGTTGAATTTGGAGTGTTTAGACACCACTTTTACCCATTTTGTCCCGAAACAGGCTAAAACCGAGAAAACATTGATTCGAAGCAGTAAACAGCTTTGTTACTGTTTCTAGGGTCAGAATGTGTGACAACCCAATAGATTTGACTAATTGTAAGAGTTCGGAATGAATTTGGAGTGTTTAAACAACACTTAAACCCGTTTTATCCTAAAACAGGCTTAAACCAAGAGAACAGGCGAAAACCGAGGGAACACATTGATTCGAAGCAGTAAACAGCTATGTTACTGTTTCTAGGGTCAGAATGTTTGACAATACAATGCATTTGACTAATTGTAAGTGTTCAGGATGAATTTCGAGTGTTTAGACAACACTTAAACCCGTTTTATCCCAAAAGAGGCTTAAACCGAGAAAACCGGCTAAAACCGAGAGAAAACATTGATTCGAAGCAGTAAACAGCTTTGTTACTGTTTCTAGAGTCAGAATGTATGACACTCCAATGGATTTGACTAATTGTAAGAGTTCGGAATGAATTTGGAGTGTTTAAACAACACTTAAACCCGTTTTATCCTAAAACAGGCTTAAACCGAGAAAACAGGCTAAAACCGAGAGAACACATTGATTCGAAGCAGTAAACAGCTTTGTTACTGTTTCTAGGGTCAGAATGTTTGATAATACAACGCATTTGACTAATTGTAAGTGTTCGGGATGAATTTGGAGTGTTTAGACAACACTTAAACCCGTTTAATCCTAAAACAGGCTTAAACCTAGAAAACAGGCTAAAACCGAAAGAAAACATTGATTCGAAGCAGTAAACAGCTTTGTTACTGTTTCTAGGGTCAGAATCTGTGACAATCCAATGAATTTGACTAATTATAAGAGTTCGGAATGAATTTGGAGTGTTTAGACAACAATTAAACCCGTTTTATCCCAAAACAAGCTTAAATTGAGAAAACAGGCTAAAACCAAGAGAAAACATTGATTCGAAGCAATTAACAGCTATGTTACTCTTTCTAGGGTCAAAATATGTAACAATCCAATTCTTTGAACTAATTATAAAATTTCGGGTTGAATTTGGAGTGTTTAGACACCACTTTTACCCATTTTGTCCCGAAACAGGCTAAAACCGAGAAAACATTGATTCGAAGCAGTAAACAGCTTTGTTACTGTTTCTAGGGTCAGAATGTGTGACAATCCAATGGATTTGACTAATTGTAAGAGTTTGGAATGAATTTGGAGGGTTTAAACAACACTTAAACCCGTTTTATCCTAAAACAGGCTTAAACCAAGAAAACAGGCGAAAACCAAGGGAACACATTGATTCGAAGCAGTAAGCAGCTATGTTACTGTTTCTAGGGTCAGAATGTTTGATAATACAATGCATATGACTAATTGTAAGTGTTCGGGATGAATTTGGAGTGTTTAGACAACACTTAAACCCGTTTAATCCCAAAACAGGCTTAAACCGAGAAAAGAGGCTAAAACCGAGGGAACACATTGATTCGAAGCAGTAAACAGCTATGTTACTGTTTCTAGGGTCTGAATGTTTGACAATACAATGCATTTGACTAATTGTAAGTGTTCAGGATGAATTTGGAGTGTTTAGACAGCACTTAAACCCGTTTAATCCCAAAACAGGCTTAAACCGATAAAACAGGCTAAAACCGAGAGAAAACATTGATTCGAAGCAGTAAACAGCTTTGTTACTGTTTCTAGGGTCAGAATGTTTGACAATCCAATGGATTTGACTAATTGTAAGAGTTCGGAATGAATTTGGAGTGTTTAGACAACACTTAAACCCGTTTAATCCCAATACCGGCTTAAACCGAGAAAACAGGCTAAAACCGAGAGAAAACATTGATTCGAAGCAGTACACAGCTATATTACTGTTTCTAGGGTCAAAATGTTTGATAATACAATGCATTTCACTAATTGAAAGTGTTCGGGATGAATTTGGAGTGTTTAGACAACACTTTTACCCATTTTGTCCCGAAAGAGGCTAAAACCGAGAAAACATTGATTCGAAGCAGTAAACAGCTTTGTTACTGTTTCTAGGGTCAGAATGTTTGACAATACATTGCATTTGACTAATTGTAAGTGTTCGGGATGAATTTGGAGTGTTTAGACAACACTTAAACCCGTTTAATCCCAAAACAGGCTTAAACCGAGAAAACAGGCTAAAACCGAGAGAAAACATTGATTCGAAGCAGTAAACAGCTTTGTTACTGTTTCTAGGGTCAGAATGTATGACAATACAATGCATTTGACTAATTGTAAGAGTTCGGAATGAATTTGGAGTGTTTAAACAACACTTAAACCCGTTTTATCCTAAAACAGGCTTAAACCGAGAAAACAGGCTAAAACCGAGAGAACACATTGATTCGAAGCAGTAAACAGCTTTGTTACTGTTTCTAGGGTCAGAATGTTTGATAATACAATGCATTTGACTAATTGTAAGTGTTCGGGATGAATTTGGAGTGTTTAGACAACACTTAAACCCGTTTAATCCCAAAACAGGCTTAAACCAAGAAAAGAGGCTAAAACCGAGGGAACACATTGATTCGAAGCAGTAAACAGCTATGTTACTGTTTCTAGGGTCAGAATGTTTGACAATACAATGCATTTGACTAATTGTAAGTGTTCAGGATGAATTTGGAGTGTTTAGACAGCACTTAAACCCGTTTAATCCCAAAACAGGCTTAAACCGATAAAACAGGCTAGAACCGAGAGAAAACATTGATTCGAAGCAGTAAACAGCTTTGTTACTGTTTCTAGGGTCAGAATATGTAACAATCCAATTCTTTGAACTAATTATAAAAGTTCGGGTTGAATTTGGAGTGTTTAGACACCACTTTTACCCATTTTGTCCCGAAACAGGCTAAAACCGAGAAAACATTGATTCGAAGCAGTAAACAGCTTTGTTACTGTTTCTGGGGTCAGAATGTGTGACAATCCAATGGATTTGACTAATTGTAAGAGTTCGGAATGAATTTGGAGTGTTTAAACAACACTTAAACCCGTTTTTTCCTAAAACAGGCTTAAACCAAGAAAACAGGCTAAAACCGAGAGAACACATTGATTCGAAGCAGTAAACAGCTTTGTTACTGTTTCTAGGGTCAGAATGTTTGATAATACAATGCATTTGACTAATTGTAAGTGTTCGGGATGAATTTGGAGTGTTTAGACAACACTTAAACCCGTTTAATCCGAAAACAGGCTTAAACCTAGAAAACAGGCTAAAACCGAAAGAAAACATTGATTCGAAGCAGTAAACAGCTTTGTTACTGTTTCTAGGGTCAGAATCTGTGACAATCCAATGAATTTGACTAATTATAAGAGTTCGGAATGAATTTGGAGTGTTTAGACAACAATTAAACCCGTTTTATCCCAAAACAAGCTTAAATTGAGAAAACAGACTAAAACCAAGAGAAAACATTGATTCGAAGCAATTAACAGCTATGTTACTCTTTCTAGGGTCAAAATATGTAACAATCCAATTCTTTGAACTAATTATAAAAGTTCGGGTTGAATTTGGAGTGTTTAGACACCACTTTTACCCATTTTGTCCCGAAACAGGCTAAAACCGAGAAAACATTGATTCGAAGCAGTAAACAGCTTTGTTACTGTTTCTAGGGTCAGAATGTGTGACAACCCAATGGATTTGACTAATTGTAAGAGTTCGGAATGAATTTGGAGTGTTTAAACAACACTTAAACCCGTTTTATCCTAAAACAGGCTTAAACCAAGAGAACAGGCGAAAACCGAGGGAACACATTGATTCGAAGCAGTAAACAGCTATGTTACTGTTTCTAGGGTCAGAATGTTTGACAATACAATGCATTTGACTAATTGTAAGTGTTCAGGATGAATTTCGAGTGTTTAGACAACACTTAAACCCGTTTTATCCCAAAAGAGGCTTAAACCGAGAAAACCGGCTAAAACCGAGAGAAAACATTGATTCGAAGCAGTAAACAGCTTTGTTACTGTTTCTAGAGTCAGAATGTATGACAATCCAATGGATTTGACTAATTGTAAGAGTTCGGAATGAATTTGGAGTGTTTAAACAACACTTAAACCCGTTTTATCCTAAAACAGGCTTAATCCGAGAAAACAGGCTAAAACCGAGAGAACACATTGATTCGAAGCAGTAAACAGCTTTGTTACTGTTTCTAGGGTCAGAATGTTTGATAATACAATGCATTTGACTAATTGTAAGTGTTCGGGATGAATTTGGAGTGTTTAGACAACACTTAAACCCGTTTAATCCTAAAACAGGCTTAAACCTAGAAAACAGGCTAAAACCGAAAGAAAACATTGATTCGAAGCAGTAAACAGCTTTGTTACTGTTTCTAGGGTCAGAATCAGTGACAATCTAATGAATTTGACTAATTATAAGAGTTCGGAATGAATTTGGTGTGTTTAGACAACAATTAAACCCGTTTTATCCCAAAACAAGCTTAAATTGAGAAAACAGGCTAAAACCAAGAGAAAACATTGATTCGAAGCAATTAACAGCTATGTTACTCTTTCTAGGGTCAAAATATGTAACAATCCAATTCTTTGAACTAATTATAAAAGTTCGGGTTGAATTTGGAGTGTTTAGACACCACTTTTACCCATTTTGTCCCGAAACAGGCTAAAACCGAGAAAACATTGATTCGAAGCAGTAAACAGCTTTGTTACTGTTTCTAGGGTCAGAATGTGTGACAACCCAATGGATTTGACTAATTGTAAGAGGTCGGAATGAATTTGGAGTGTTTAAACAACACTTAAACCCGTTTTATCCTAAAACAGGCTTAAACCAAGAGAACAGGCGAAAACCGAGGGAACACATTGATTCGAAGCAGTAAACAGCTATGTTACTGTTTCTAGGGTCAGAATGTTTGACAATACAATGCATTTGACTAATTGTAAGTGTTCAGGATGAATTTCGAGTGTTTAGACAACACTTAAACCCGTTTTATCCCAAAAGAGGCTTAAACCGAGAAAACCGGCTAAAACCGAGAGAAAACATTGATTCGAAGCAGTAAACAGCTTTGTTACTGTTTCTAGAGTCAGAATGTATGACAATCCAATGGATTTGACTAATTGTAAGAGTTCGGAATGAATTTGGAGTGTTTAAACAACACTTAAACCCGTTTTATCCTAAAACAGGCTTAAACCGAGAAAACAGGCTAAAACCGAGAGAACACATTGATTCGAAGCAGTAAACAGCTTTGTTACTGTTTCTAGGGTCAGAATGTTTGATAATACAATGCATTTGACTAATTGTAAGTGTTCGGGATGAATTTGGAGTGTTTAGACAACACTTAAACCCGTTTAATCCTAAAACAGGCTTAAACCTAGAAAACAGGCTAAAACCGAAAGAAAACATTGATTCGAAGCAGTAAACAGCTTTGTTACTGTTTCTAGGGTCAGAATCAGTGACAATCTAATGAATTTGACTAATTATAAGAGTTCGGAATGAATTTGGAGTGTTTAGACAACAATTAAACCCGTTTTATCCCAAAACAAGCTTAAATTGAGAAAACAGGCTAAAACCAAGAGAAAACATTGATTCGAAGCAATTAACAGCTATGTTACTCTTTCTAGGGTCAAAATATGTAACAATCCAATTCTTTGAACTAATTATAAAAGTTCGGGTTGAATTTGGAGTGTTTAGACACCACTTTTACCCATTTTGTCCCGAAACAGGCTAAAACCGAGAAAACATTGATTCGAAGCAGTAAACAGCTTTGTTACTGTTTCAAGGGTCAGAATGTGTGACAATCCAATGGTTTTGGCGAATTGTAAGAGTTCGGAATGAATTTGGAGTGTTTAAACAACACTTAAACCCGTTTTATCCTAAAACAGGCTTAAACCAAGAGAACAGGCGAAAACCGAGGGAACACATTGATTCGAAGCAGTAAACAGCTATGTTACTGTTTCTAGGGTCAGAATGTTTGACAATACAATGCATTTGACTAATTGTAAGTGTTCAGGATGAATTTGGAGTGTTTAGACAGCACTTAAACCCGTTTAATCCCAAAACAGGCTTAAACCGATAAAACAGGCTAAAACCGAGAGAAAACATTGATTCGAAGCAGTAAACAGCTTTGTTACTGTTTCTAGGGTCAGAATATGTAACAATCCAATTCTTTGAACTAATTATAAAAGTTCGGGTTGAATTTGGAGTGTTTAGACACCACTTTTACCCATTTTGTCCCGAAACAGGCTAAAACCGAGAAAACATTGATTCGAAGCAGTAAACAGCTTTGTTACTGTTTCTAGGGTCAGAATGTGTGACAACCCAATGGATTTGACTAATTGTAAGAGTTCGGAATGAATTTGGAGTGTTTAAACAACACTTAAACCCGTTTTATCCTAAAACAGGCTTAAACCAAGAGAACAGGCGAAAACCGAGGGAACACATTGATTCGAAGCAGTAAACAGCTATGTTACTGTTTCTAGGGTCAGAATGTTTGACAATACAATGCATTTGACTAATTGTAAGTGTTCAGGATGAATTTAGAGTGTTTAGACAACACTTAAACCCGTTTTATCCCAAAAGAGGCTTAAACCGAGAAAACCGGCTAAAACCGAGAGAAAACATTGATTCGAAGCAGTAAACAGCTTTGTTACTGTTTCTAGAGTCAGAATGTATGACAATCCAATGGATTTGACTAATTGTAAGAGTTCGGAATGAATTTGGAGTGTTTAAACAACACTTAAACCCGTTTTATCCTAAAACAGGCTTAAACCACGAAAACAGGCGAAAACCGAGGGAACACATTGATTCGAAGCAGTAAACAGCTATGTTACTGTTTCTAGGGTCAGAATGTTTGACAATACAATGCATTTGACTAATGGTAAGTGTTCAGGATGAATTTCTAGTGTTTAGACAACACTTAAACCCGTTTTATCCCAAAAGAGGCTTAAACCGAGAAAACCGGCTAAAACCGAGAGAAAACATTGATTCGAAGCAGTAAACAGCTTTGCTACTGTTTCTAGAGTCAGAATGTATGACAATCCAATGGATTTGACTAATTGTAAGAGTTCGGAATGAATTTGGAGTGTTTAAACAACACTTAAACCCGTTTTATCCTAAAACAGGCTTAAACCGAGAAAACAGGCTAAAACCGAGAGAACACATTGATTCGAAGCAGTAAACAGCTTTGTTACTGTTTCTAGGGTCAGAATGTTTGATAATACAATGCATTTGACTAATTGTAAGTGTTCGGGATGAATTTGGAGTGTTTAGACAACACTTAAACCCGTTTAATCCCAAAACAGGCTTAAACCGAGAAAAGAGGCTAAAACCGAGGGAACACATTGATTCGAAGCAGTAAACAGCTTTGTTACTGTTTCTAGGGTCAGAATCTGTGACAATCCAATGAATTTGACTAATTATAAGAGTTCGGAATGAATTTGGAGTGTTTAGACAACAATTAAACCCGTTTTATCCCAAAACAAGCTTAAATTGAGAAAACAGGCTAAAACCAAGAGAAAACATTGATTCGAAGCAATTAACAGCTATGTTACTCTTTCTAGGGTCAAAATATGTAACAATCCAATTCTTTGAACTAATTATAAAAGTTCGGGTTGAATTTGGAGTGTTTAGACACCACTTTTACCCATTTTGTCCCGAAACAGGCTAAAACCGAGAAAACATTGATTCGAAGCAGTAAACAGCTTTGTTACTGTTTCTAGGGTCAGAATGTGTGACAACCCAATGGATTTGACTAATTGTAAGAGGTCGGAATGAATTTGGAGTGTTTAAACAACACTTAAACCCGTTTTATCCTAAAACAGGCTTAAACCAAGAGAACAGGCGAAAACCGAGGGAACACATTGATTCGAAGCAGTAAACAGCTATGTTACTGTTTCTAGGGTCAGAATGTTTGACAATACAATGCATTTGACTAATTGTAAGTGTTCAGGATGAATTTCGAGTGTTTAGACAACACTTAAACCCGTTTTATCCCAAAAGAGGCTTAAACCGAGAAAACCGGCTAAAACCGAGAGAAAACATTGATTCGAAGCAGTAAACAGCTTTGTTACTTATTCTAGAGTCAGAATGTATGACAATCCAATGGATTTGACTAATTGTAAGAGTTCGGAATGAATTTGGAGTGTTTAAACAACACTTAAACCCGTTTTATCCTAAAACAGGCTTAAACCACGAAAACAGGCGAAAACCGAGGGAACACATTGATTCGAAGCAGTAAACAGCTATGTTACTGTTTCTAGGGTCAGAATGTTTGACAATACAATGCATTTGACTAATTGTAAGTGTTCAGGATGAATTTCTAGTGTTTAGACAACACTTAAACCCGTTTTATCCCAAAAGAGGCTTAAACCGAGAAAACCGGCTAAAACCGAGAGAAAACATTGATTCGAAGCAGTAAACAGCTTTGCTACTGTTTCTAGAGTCAGAATGTATGACAATCCAATGGATTTGACTAATTGTAAGAGTTCGGAATGAATTTGGAGTGTTTAAACAACACTTAAACCCGTTTTATCCTAAAACAGGCTTAAACCGAGAAAACAGGCTAAAACCGAGAGAACACATTGATTCGAAGCAGTAAACAGCTTTGTTACTGTTTCTAGGGTCAGAATGTTTGATAATACAATGCATTTGACTAATTGTAAGTGTTCGGGATGAATTTGGAGTGTTTAGACAACACTTAAACCCGTTTAATCCCAAAACAGGCTTAAACCGAGAAAAGAGGCTAAAACCGAGGGAACACATTGATTCGAAGCAGTAAACAGCTTTGTTACTGTTTCTAGGGTCAGAATTTGTGACAATCCAATGAATTTGACTAATTATAAGAGTTCGGAATGAATTTGGAGTGTTTAGACAACAATTAAACCCGTTTTATCCCAAAACAAGCTTAAATTGAGAAAACAGGCTAAAACCAAGAGAAAACATTGATTCGAAGCAATTAACAGCTATGTTACTCTTTCTAGGGTCAAAATATGTAACAATCCAATTCTTTGAACTAATTATAAAAGTTCGGGTTGAATTTGGAGTGTTTAGACACCACTTTTACCCATTTTGTCCCGAAACAGGCTAAAACCGAGAAAACATTGATTCGAAGCAGTAAACAGCTTTGTTACTGTTTCTAGGGTCAGAATGTGTGACAACCCAATAGATATGACTAATTGTAAGAGTTCGGAATGAATTTGGAGTGTTTAAACAACACTTAAACCCGTTTTATCCTAAAACAGGCTTAAACCAAGAGAACAGGCGAAAACCGAGGGAACACATTGATTCGAAGCAGTAAACAGCTATGTTACTGTTTCTAGGGTCAGAATGTTTGACAATACAATGCATTTGACTAATTGTAAGTGTTCAGGATGAATTTCGAGTGTTTAGACAACACTTAAACCCGTTTTATCCCAAAAGAGGCTTAAACCGAGAAAACCGGCTAAAACCGAGAGAAAACATTGATTCGAAGCAGTAAACAGCTTTGTTACTGTTTCTAGAGTCAGAATGTATGACAATCCAATGGATTTGACTAATTGTAAGAGTTCGGAATGAATTTGGAGTGTTTAAACAACACTTAAACCCGTTTTATCCTAAAACAGGCTTAAACCACGAAAACAGGCGAAAACCGAGGGAACACATTGATTCGAAGCAGTAAACAGCTATGTTACTGTTTCTAGGGTCAGAATGTTTGACAATACAATGCATTTGACTAATGGTAAGTGTTCAGGATGAATTTCTAGTGTTTAGACAACACTTAAACCCGTTTTATCCCAAAAGAGGCTTAAACCGAGAAAACCGGCTAAAACCGAGAGAAAACATTGATTCGAAGCAGTAAACAGCTTTGCTACTGTTTCTAGAGTCAGAATGTATGACAATCCAATGGATTTGACTAATTGTAAGAGTTCGGAATGAATTTGGAGTGTTTAAACAACACTTAAACCCGTTTTATCCTAAAACAGGCTTAAACCGAGAAAACAGGCTAAAACCGAGAGAACACATTGATTCGAAGCAGTAAACAGCTTTGTTACTGTTTCTAGGGTCAGAATGTTTGATAATACAATGCATTTGACTAATTGTAAGTGTTCGGGATGAATTTGGAGTGTTTAGACAACACTTAAACCCGTTTAATCCCAAAACAGGCTTAAACCGAGAAAAGAGGCTAAAACCGAGGGAACACATTGATTCGAAGCAGTAAACAGCTTTGTTACTGTTTCTAGGGTCAGAATCTGTGACAATCCAATGAATTTGACTAATTATAAGAGTTCGGAATGAATTTGGAGTGTTTAGACAACAATTAAACCCGTTTCATCCCAAAACAAGCTTAAATTGAGAAAACAGGCTAAAACCAAGAGAAAACATTGATTCGAAGCAATTAACAGCTATGTTACTCTTTCTAGGGTCAAAATATGTAACAATCCAATTCTTTGAACTAATTATAAAAGTTCGGGTTGAATTTGGAGTGTTTAGACACCACTTTTACCCATTTTGTCCCGAAACAGGCTAAAACCGAGAAAACATTGATTCGAAGCAGTAAACAGCTTTGTTACTGTTTCTAGGGTCAGAATGTGTGACAACCCAATGGATTTGACTAATTGTAAGAGGTCGGAATGAATTTGGAGTGTTTAAACAACCCTTAAACCCGTTTTATCCTAAAACAGGCTTAAACCAAGAGAACAGGCGAAAACCGAGGGAACACATTGATTCGAAGCAGTAAACAGCTATGTTACTGTTTCTAGGGTCAGAATGTTTGACAATACAATGCATTTGACTAATTGTAAGTGTTCAGGATGAATTTCGAGTGTTTAGACAACACTTAAACCCGTTTTATCCCAAAAGAGGCTTAAACCGAGAAAACCGGCTAAAACCGAGAGAAAACATTGATTCGAAGCAGTAAACAGCTTTGTTACTTATTCTAGAGTCAGAATGTATGACAATCCAATGGATTTGACTAATTGTAAGAGTTCGAAATGAATTTGGAGTGTTTAAACAACACTTAAACCCGTTTTATCCTAAAACAGGCTTAAACCACGAAAACAGGCGAAAACCGAGGGAACACATTGATTCGAAGCAGTAAACAGCTATGTTACTGTTTCTAGGGTCAGAATGTTTGACAATACAATGCATTTGACTAATTGTAAGTGTTCAGGATGAATTTCTAGTGTTTAGACAACACTTAAACCCGTTTTATCCCAAAAGAGGCTTAAACCGAGAAAACCGGCTAAAACCGAGAGAAAACATTGATTCGAAGCAGTAAACAGCTTTGCTACTGTTTCTAGAGTCAGAATGTATGACAATCCAATGGATTTGACTAATTGTAAGAGTTCGGAATGAATTTGGAGTGTTTAAACAACACTTAAACCCGTTTTATCCTAAAACAGGCTTAAACCGAGAAAACAGGCTAAAACCGAGAGAACACATTGATTCGAAGCAGTAAACAGCTTTGTTACTGTTTCTAGGGTCAGAATGTTTGATAATACAATGCATTTGACTAATTGTAAGTGTTCGGGATGAATTTGGAGTGTTTAGACAACACTTAAACCCGTTTAATCCCAAAACAGGCTTAAACCGAGAAAAGAGGCTAAAACCGAGGGAACACATTGATTCGAAGCAGTAAACAGCTTTGTTACTGTTTCTAGGGTCAGAATCTGTGACAATCCAATGAATTTGACTAATTATAAGAGTTCGGAATGAATTTGGAGTGTTTAGACAACAATTAAACCCGTTTCATCCCAAAACAAGCTTAAATTGAGAAAACAGGCTAAAACCAAGAGAAAACATTGATTCGAAGCAATTAACAGCTATGTTACTCTTTCTAGGGTCAAAATATGTAACAATCCAATTCTTTGAACTAATTATAAAAGTTCGGGTTGAATTTGGAGTGTTTAGACACCACTTTTACCCATTTTGTCCCGAAACAGGCTAAAACCGAGAAAACATTGATTCGAAGCAGTAAACAGCTTTGTTACTGTTTCTAGGGTCAGAATGTGTGACAACCCAATGGATTTGACTAATTGTAAGAGGTCGGAATGAATTTGGAGTGTTTAAACAACCCTTAAACCCGTTTTATCCTAAAACAGGCTTAAACCAAGAGAACAGGCGAAAACCGAGGGAACACATTGATTCGAAGCAGTAAACAGCTATGTTACTGTTTCTAGGGTCAGAATGTTTGACAATACAATGCATTTGACTAATTGTAAGTGTTCAGGATGAATTTCGAGTGTTTAGACAACACTTAAACCCGTTTTATCCCAAAAGAGGCTTAAACCGAGAAAACCTGCTAAAACCGAGAGAAAACATTGATTCGAAGCAGTAAACAGCTTTGTTACTTATTCTAGAGTCAGAATGTATGACAATCCAATGGATTTGACTAATTGTAAGAGTTCGAAATGAATTTGGAGTGTTTAAACAACACTTAAACCCGTTTTATCCTAAAACAGGCTTAAACCACGAAAACAGGCGAAAACCGAGGGAACACATTGATTCGAAGCAGTAAACAGCTATGTTACTGTTTCTAGGGTCAGAATGTTTGACAATACAATGCATTTGACTAATTGTAAGTGTTCAGGATGAATTTCTAGTGTTTAGACAACACTTAAACCCGTTTTATCCCAAAAGAGGCTTAAACCGAGAAAACCGGCTAAAACCGAGAGAAAACATTGATTCGAAGCAGTAAACAGCTTTGCTACTGTTTCTAGAGTCAGAATGTATGACAATCCAATGGATTTGACTAATTGTAAGAGTTCGGAATGAATTTGGAGTGTTTAAACAACACTTAAACCCGTTTTATCCTAAAACAGGCTTAAACCGAGAAAACAGGCTAAAACCGAGAGAACACATTGATTCGAAGCAGTAAACAGCTTTGTTACTGTTTCTAGGGTCAGAATGTTTGATAATACAATGCATTTGACTAATTGTAAGTGTTCGGGATGAATTTGGAGTGTTTAGACAACACTTAAACCCGTTTAATCCCAAAACAGGCTTAAACCGAGAAAAGAGGCTAAAACCGAGGGAACACATTGATTCGAAGCAGTAAACAGCTTTGTTACTGTTTCTAGGGTCAGAATTTGTGACAATCCAATGAATTTGACTAATTATAAGAGTTCGGAATGAATTTGGAGTGTTTAGACAACAATTAAACCCGTTTTATCCCAAAACAAGCTTAAATTGAGAAAACAGGCTAAAACCAAGAGAAAACATTGATTCGAAGCAATTAACAGCTATGTTACTCTTTCTAGGGTCAAAATATGTAACAATCCAATTCTTTGAACTAATTATAAAAGTTCGGGTTGAATTTGGAGTGTTTAGACACCACTTTTACCCATTTTGTCCCGAAACAGGCTAAAACCGAGAAAACATTGATTCGAAGCAGTAAACAGCTTTGTTACTGTTTCTAGGGTCAGAATGTGTGACAACCCAATAGATTTGACTAATTGTAAGAGTTCGGAATGAATTTGGAGTGTTTAAACAACACTTAAACCCGTTTTATCCTAAAACAGGCTTAAACCAAGAGAACAGGCGAAAACCGAGGGAACACATTGATTCGAAGCAGTAAACAGCTATGTTACTGTTTCTAGGGTCAGAATGTTTGACAATACAATGCATTTGACTAATTGTAAGTGTTCAGGATGAATTTCGAGTGTTTAGACAACACTTAAACCCGTTTTATCCCAAAAGAGGCTTAAACCGAGAAAACCGGCTAAAACCGAGAGAAAACATTGATTCGAAGCAGTAAACAGCTTTGTTACTGTTTCTAGAGTCAGAATGTATGACACTCCAATGGATTTGACTAATTGTAAGAGTTCGGAATGAATTTGGAGTGTTTAAACAACACTTAAACCCGTTTTATCCTAAAACAGGCTTAAACCGAGAAAACAGGCTAAAACCGAGAGAACACATTGATTCGAAGCAGTAAACAGCTTTGTTACTGTTTCTAGGGTCAGAATGTTTGATAATACAACGCATTTGACTAATTGTAAGTGTTCGGGATGAATTTGGAGTGTTTAGACAACACTTAAACCCGTTTAATCCTAAAACAGGCTTAAACCTAGAAAACAGGCTAAAACCGAAAGAAAACATTGATTCGAAGCAGTAAACAGCTTTGTTACTGTTTCTAGGGTCAGAATCTGTGACAATCTAATGAATTTGACTAATTATAAGAGTTCGGAATGAATTTGGAGTGTTTAGACAACAATTAAACCCGTTTTATCCCAAAACAAGCTTAAATTGAGAAAACAGGCTAAAACCAAGAGAAAACATTGATTCGAAGCAATTAACAGCTATGTTACTCTTTCTAGGGTCAAAATATGTAACAATCCAATTCTTTGAACTAATTATAAAATTTCGGGTTGAATTTGGAGTGTTTAGACACCACTTTTACCCATTTTGTCCCGAAACAGGCTAAAACCGAGAAAACATTGATTCGAAGCAGTAAACAGCTTTGTTACTGTTTCTAGGGTCAGAATGTGTGACAATCCAATGGATTTGACTAATTGTAAGAGTTTGGAATGAATTTGGAGGGTTTAAACAACACTTAAACCCGTTTTATCCTAAAACAGGCTTAAACCAAGAAAACAGGCGAAAACCAAGGGAACACATTGATTCGAAGCAGTAAGCAGCTATGTTACTGTTTCTAGGGTCAGAATGTTTGATAATACAATGCATATGACTAATTGTAAGTGTTCGGGATGAATTTGGAGTGTTTAGACAACACTTAAACCCGTTTAATCCCAAAACAGGCTTAAACCGAGAAAAGAGGCTAAAACCGAGGGAACACATTGATTCGAAGCAGTAAACAGCTATGTTACTGTTTCTAGGGTCTGAATGTTTGACAATACAATGCATTTGACTAATTGTAAGTGTTCAGGATGAATTTGGAGTGTTTAGACAGCACTTAAACCCGTTTAATCCCAAAACAGGCTTAAACCGATAAAACAGGCTAAAACCGAGAGAAAACATTGATTCGAAGCAGTAAACAGCTTTGTTACTGTTTCTAGGGTCAGAATGTTTGACAATCCAATGGATTTGACTAATTGTAAGAGTTCGGAATGAATTTGGAGTGTTTAGACAACACTTAAACCCGTTTAATCCCAATACCGGCTTAAACCGAGAAAACAGGCTAAAACCGAGAGAAAACATTGATTCGAAGCAGTACACAGCTATATTACTGTTTCTAGGGTCAAAATGTTTGATAATACAATGCATTTCACTAATTGTAAGTGTTCGGGATGAATTTGGAGTGTTTAGACAACACTTTTACCCATTTTGTCCCGAAAGAGGCTAAAACCGAGAAAACATTGATTCGAAGCAGTAAACAGCTTTGTTACTGTTTCTAGGGTCAGAATGTTTGACAATACATTGCATTTGACTAATTGTAAGTGTTCGGGATGAATTTGGAGTGTTTAGACAACACTTAAACCCGTTTAATCCCAAAACAGGCTTAAACCGAGAAAACAGGCTAAAACCGAGAGAAAACATTGATTCGAAGCAGTAAACAGCTTTGTTACTGTTTCTAGGGTCAGAATGTATGACAATACAATGCATTTGACTAATTGTAAGAGTTCGGAATGAATTTGGAGTGTTTAAACAACACTTAAACCCGTTTTATCCTAAAACAGGCTTAAACCGAGAAAACAGGCTAAAACCGAGAGAACACATTGATTCGAAGCAGTAAACAGCTTTGTTACTGTTTCTAGGGTCAGAATGTTTGATAATACAATGCATTTGACTAATTGTAAGTGTTCGGGATGAATTTGGAGTGTTTAGACAACACTTAAACCCGTTTAATCCCAAAACAGGCTTAAACCAAGAAAAGAGGCTAAAACCGAGGGAACACATTGATTCGAAGCAGTAAACAGCTATGTTACTGTTTCTAGGGTCAGAATGTTTGACAATACAATGCATTTGACTAATTGTAAGTGTTCAGGATGAATTTGGAGTGTTTAGACAGCACTTAAACCCGTTTAATCCCAAAACAGGCTTAAACCGATAAAACAGGCTAAAACCGAGAGAAAACATTGATTCGAAGCAGTAAACAGCTTTGTTACTGTTTCTAGGGTCAGAATATGTAACAATCCAATTCTTTGAACTAATTATAAAAGTTCGGGTTGAATTTGGAGTGTTTAGACACCACTTTTACCCATTTTGTCCCGAAACAGGCTAAAACCGAGAAAACATTGATTCGAAGCAGTAAACAGCTTTGTTACTGTTTCTGGGGTCAGAATGTGTGACAATCCAATGGATTTGACTAATTGTAAGAGTTCGGAATGAATTTGGAGTGTTTAAGCAACACTTAAACCCGTTTTTTCCTAAAACAGGCTTAAACCGAGAAAACAGGCTAAAACCGAGAGAACACATTGATTCGAAGCAGTAAACAGCTTTGTTACTGTTTCTAGGGTCAGAATGTTTGATAATACAACGCATTTGACTAATTGTAAGTGTTCGGGATGAATTTGGAGTGTTTAGACAACACTTAAACCCGTTTAATCCTAAAACAGGCTTAAACCTAGAAAACAGGCTAAAACCGAAAGAAAACATTGATTCGAAGCAGTAAACAGCTTTGTTACTGTTTCTAGGGTCAGAATCTGTGACAATCCAATGAATTTGACTAATTATAAGAGTTCGGAATGAATTTGGAGTGTTTAGACAACAATTAAACCCGTTTTATCCCAAAACAAGCTTAAATTGAGAAAACAGGCTAAAACCAAGAGAAAACATTGATTCGAAGCAATTAACAGCTATGTTACTCTTTCTAGGGTCAAAATATGTAACAATCCAATTCTTTGAACTAATTATAAAATTTCGGGTTGAATTTGGAGTGTTTAGACACCACTTTTACCCATTTTGTCCCGAAACAGGCTAAAACCGAGAAAACATTGATTCGAAGCAGTAAACAGCTTTGTTACTGTTTCTAGGGTCAGAATGTGTGACAATCCAATGGATTTGACTAATTGTAAGAGTTTGGAATGAATTTGGAGGGTTTAAACAACACTTAAACCCGTTTTATCCTAAAACAGGCTTAAACCAAGAAAACAGGCGAAAACCAAGGGAACACATTGATTCGAAGCAGTAAGCAGCTATGTTACTGTTTCTAGGGTCAGAATGTTTGATAATACAATGCATATGACTAATTGTAAGTGTTCGGGATGAATTTGGAGTGTTTAGACAACACTTAAACCCGTTTAATCCCAAAACAGGCTTAAACCGAGAAAAGAGGCTAAAACCGAGGGAACACATTGATTCGAAGCAGTAAACAGCTATGTTACTGTTTCTAGGGTCTGAATGTTTGACAATACAATGCATTTGACTAATTGTAAGTGTTCAGGATGAATTTGGAGTGTTTAGACAGCACTTAAACCCGTTTAATCCCAAAACAGGCTTAAACCGATAAAACAGGCTAAAACCGAGAGAAAACATTGATTCGAAGCAGTAAACAGCTTTGTTACTGTTTCTAGGGTCAGAATGTTTGACAATCCAATGGATTTGACTAATTGTAAGAGTTCGGAATGAATTTGGAGTGTTTAGACAACACTTAAACCCGTTTAATCCCAATACCGGCTTAAACCGAGAAAACAGGCTAAAACCGAGAGAAAACATTGATTCGAAGCAGTACACAGCTATATTACTGTTTCTAGGGTCAAAATGTTTGATAATACAATGCATTTCACTAATTGTAAGTGTTCGGGATGAATTTGGAGTGTTTAGACAACACTTTTACCCATTTTGTCCCGAAAGAGGCTAAAACCGAGAAAACATTGATTCGAAGCAGTAAACAGCTTTGTTACTGTTTCTAGGGTCAGAATGTTTGACAATACATTGCATTTGACTAATTGTAAGTGTTCGGGATGAATTTGGAGTGTTTAGACAACACTTAAACCCGTTTAATCCCAAAACAGGCTTAAACCGAGAAAACAGGCTAAAACCGAGAGAAAACATTGATTCGAAGCAGTAAACAGCTTTGTTACTGTTTCTAGGGTCAGAATGTATGACAATACAATGCATTTGACTAATTGTAAGAGTTCGGAATGAATTTGGAGTGTTTAAACAACACTTAAACCCGTTTTATCCTAAAACAGGCTTAAACCGAGAAAACAGGCTAAAACCGAGAGAACACATTGATTCGAAGCAGTAAACAGCTTTGTTACTGTTTCTAGGGTCAGAATGTTTGATAATACAATGCATTTGACTAATTGTAAGTGTTCGGGATGAATTTGGAGTGTTTAGACAACACTTAAACCCGTTTAATCCCAAAACAGGCTTAAACCAAGAAAAGAGGCTAAAACCGAGGGAACACATTGATTCGAAGCAGTAAACAGCTATGTTACTGTTTCTAGGGTCAGAATGTTTGACAATACAATGCATTTGACTAATTGTAAGTGTTCAGGATGAATTTGGAGTGTTTAGACAGCACTTAAACCCGTTTAATCCCAAAACAGGCTTAAACCGATAAAACAGGCTAAAACCGAGAGAAAACATTGATTCGAAGCAGTAAACAGCTTTGTTACTGTTTCTAGGGTCAGAATATGTAACAATCCAATTCTTTGAACTAATTATAAAAGTTCGGGTTGAATTTGGAGTGTTTAGACACCACTTTTACCCATTTTGTCCCGAAACAGGCTAAAACCGAGAAAACATTGATTCGAAGCAGTAAACAGCTTTGTTACTGTTTCTGGGGTCAGAATGTGTGACAATCCAATGGATTTGACTAATTGTAAGAGTTCGGAATGAATTTGGAGTGTTTAAACAACACTTAAACCCGTTTTTTCCTAAAACAGGCTTAAACCGAGAAAACAGGCTAAAACCGAGAGAACACATTGATTCGAAGCAGTAAACAGCTTTGTTACTGTTTCTAGGGTCAGAATGTTTGATAATACAATGCATTTGACTAATTGTAAGTGTTCGGGATGAATTTGGAGTGTTTAGACAACACTTAAACCCGTTTAATCCTAAAACAGGCTTAAACCTAGAAAACAGGCTAAAACCGAGAGAACACATTGATTCGAAGCAGTAAACAGCTTTGTTACTGTTTCTAGGGTCAGAATGTTTGATAATACAATGCATTTGACTAATTGTAAGTGTTCGGGATGAATTTGGAGTGTTTAGACAACACTTAAACCCGTTTTATCCTAAAACAGGCTTAAACCTAGAAAACAGGCTAAAACCGAAATAAAACATTGATTCGAAGCAGTAAACAGTTTTGTTACTGTTTCTAGGGTCAGAATCTGTGACAATCCAATGAATTTGACTAATTATAAGAGTTCGGAATGAATTTGGAGTGTTTAGACAACAATTAAACCCGTTTTATCCCAAAACAAGCTTAAATTGAGAAAACAGGCTAAAACCAAGAGAAAACAAATATTCGAAGCAATTAACAGCTATGTTACTCTTTCTAGGGTCAAAATATGTAACAATCCAATTCTTTGAACTAATTATAAAAGTTCGGGTTGAATTTGGAGTGTTTAGACACCACTTTTACCCATTTTGTCCCGAAACAGGCTAAAATCGAGAAAACATTGATTCGAAGCAGTAAACAGCTTTGTTACTGTTTCTAGGGTCAGAATGTGTGACAACCCAATGGATTTGACTAATTGTAAGAGTTCGGAATGAATTTGGAGTGTTTAAACAACACTTAAACCCGTTTTATCCTAAAACAGGCTTAAACCAAGAGAACAGGCGAAAACCGAGGGAACACATTGATTCGAAGCAGTAAACAGCTATGTTACTGTTTCTAGGGTCAGAATGTTTGACAATACAATGCATTTGACTAATTGTAAGTGTTCAGGATGAATTTCGAGTGTTTAGACAACACTTAAACCCGTTTTATCCCAAAAGAGGCTTAAACCGAGAAAACCGGCTAAAACCGAGAGAAAACATTGATTCGAAGCAGTAAACAGCTTTGTTACTGTTTCTAGGGTCAGAATCTATGACAATCCAATGGATTTGACTAATTGTAAGAGTTCAGAATGAATTTGGAGTGTTTAAACAACACTTAAACCCGTTTTATCCTAAAACAGGCTTAAACCGAGAAAACAGGCTAAAACCGAGAGAACACATTGATTCGAAGCAGTAAACAGCTTTGTTACTGTTTCTAGGGTCAGAATGTTTGATAATACAATGCATTTGACTAATTGTAAGTGTTCGGGATGAATTTGGAGTGTTTAGACAACACTTAAACCCGTTTAATCCCAAAACAGGCTTAAACCAAGAAAAGAGGCTAAAACCGAGGGAACACATTGATTCGAAGCAGTAAACAGCTATGTTACTGTTTCTAGGGTCAGAATGTTTGACAATACAATGCATTTGACTAATTGTAAGTGTTCAGGATGAATTTGGAGTGTTTAGACAGCACTTAAACCCGTTTAATCCCAAAACAGGCTTAAACCGATAAAACAGGCTAAAACCGAGAGAAAACATTGATTCGAAGCAGTAAACAGCTTTGTTACTGTTTCTAGGGTCAGAATATGTAACAATCCAATTCTTTGAACTAATTATAAAAGTTCGGGTTGAATTTGGAGTGTTTAGACACCACTTTTACCCATTTTGTCCCGAAACAGGCTAAAACCGAGAAAACATTGATTCGAAGCAGTAAACAGCTTTGTTACTGTTTCTAGGGTCAGAATGTGTGACAACCCAATGGATTTGACTAATTGTAAGAGTTCGGAATGAATTTGGAGTGTTTAAACAACACTTAAACCCGTTTTATCCTAAAACAGGCTTAAACCAAGAGAACAGGCGAAAACCGAGGGAACACATTGATTCGAAGCAGTAAACAGCTATGTTACTGTTTCTAGGGTCAGAATGTTTGACAATACAATGCATTTGACTAATTGTAAGTGTTCAGGATGAATTTCGAGTGTTTAGACAACACTTAAACCCGTTTTATCCCAAAAGAGGCTTAAACCGAGAAAACCGGCTAAAACCGAGAGAAAACATTGATTCGAAGCAGTAAACAGCTTTGTTACTGTTTCTAGGGTCAGAATCTATGACAATCCAATGGATTTGACTAATTGTAAGAGTTCAGAATGAATTTGGAGTGTTTAAACAACACTTAAACCCGTTTTATCCTAAAACAGGCTTAAACCGAGAAAACAGGCTAAAACCGAGAGAACACATTGATTCGAAGCAGTAAACAGCTTTGTTACTGTTTCTAGGGTCAGAATGTTTGATAATACAATGCATTTGACTAATTGTAAGTGTTCGGGATGAATTTGGAGTGTTTAGACAACACTTAAACCCGTTTAATCCCAAAACAGGCTTAAACCAAGAAAAGAGGCTAAAACCGAGGGAACACATTGATTCGAAGCAGTAAACAGCTATGTTACTGTTTCTAGGGTCAGAATGTTTGACAATACAATGCATTTGACTAATTGTAAGTGTTCAGGATGAATTTGGAGTGTTTAGACAGCACTTAAACCCGTTTAATCCCAAAACAGGCTTAAACCGATAAAACAGGCTAAAACCGAGAGAAAACATTGATTCGAAGCAGTAAACAGCTTTGTTACTGTTTCTAGGGTCAGAATATGTAACAATCCAATTCTTTGAACTAATTATAAAAGTTCGGGTTGAATTTGGAGTGTTTAGACACCACTTTTACCCATTTTGTCCCGAAACAGGCTAAAACCGAGAAAACATTGATTCGAAGCAGTAAACAGCTTTGTTACTGTTTCTAGGGTCAGAATGTGTGACAACCCAATGGATTTGACTAATTGTAAGAGTTCGGAATGAATTTGGAGTGTTTAAACAACACTTAAACCCGTTTTATCCCAAAAGAGGCTTAAACCGAGAAAACCGGCTAAAACCGAGAGAAAACATTGATTCGAAGCAGTAAACAGCTTTGTTACTGTTTCTAGGGTCAGAATCTATGACAATCCAATGGATTTGACTAATTGTAAGAGTTCAGAATGAATTTGGAGTGTTTAAACAACACTTAAACCCGTTTTATCCTAAAACAGGCTTAAACCGAGAAAACAGGCTAAAACCGAGAGAACACATTGATTCGAAGCAGTAAACAGCTTTGTTACTGTTTCTAGGGTCAGAATGTTTGATAATACAATGCATTTGACTAATTGTAAGTGTTCGGGATGAATTTGGAGTGTTTAGACAACACTTAAACCCGTTTAATCCCAAAACAGGCTTAAACCAAGAAAAGAGGCTAAAACCGAGGGAACACATTGATTCGAAGCAGTAAACAGCTATGTTACTGTTTCTAGGGTCAGAATGTTTGACAATACAATGCATTTGACTAATTGTAAGTGTTCAGGATGAATTTGGAGTGTTTAGACAGCACTTAAACCCGTTTAATCCCAAAACAGGCTTAAACCGATAAAACAGGCTAAAACCGAGAGAAAACATTGATTCGAAGCAGTAAACAGCTTTGTTACTGTTTCTAGGGTCAGAATATGTAACAATCCAATTCTTTGAACTAATTATAAAAGTTCGGGTTGAATTTGGAGTGTTTAGACACCACTTTTACCCATTTTGTCCCGAAACAGGCTAAAACCGAGAAAACATTGATTCGAAGCAGTAAACAGCTTTGTTACTGTTTCTGGGGTCAGAATGTGTGACAATCCAATGGATTTGACTAATTGTAAGAGTTCGGAATGAATTTGGAGTGTTTAAACAACACTTAAACCCGTTTTTTCCTAAAACAGGCTTAAACCGAGAAAACAGGCTAAAACCGAGAGAACACATTGATTCGAAGCAGTAAACAGCTTTGTTACTGTTTCTAGGGTCAGAATGTTTGATAATACAATGCATTTGACTAATTGTAAGTGTTCGGGATGAATTTGGAGTGTTTAGACAACACTTAAACCCGTTTAATCCTAAAACAGGCTTAAACCTAGAAAACAGGCTAAAACCGAGAGAACACATTGATTCGAAGCAGTAAACAGCTTTGTTACTGTTTCTAGGGTCAGAATGTTTGATAATACAATGCATTTGACTAATTGTAAGTGTTCGGGATGAATTTGGAGTGTTTAGACAACACTTAAACCCGTTTTATCCTAAAACAGGCTTAAACCTTGAAAACAGGCTAAAACCGAAATAAAACATTGATTCGAAGCAGTAAACAGCTTTGTTACTGTTTCTAGGGTCAGAATCTGTGACAATCCAATGAATTTGACTAATTATAAGAGTTCGGAATGAATTTGGAGTGTTTAGACAACAATTAAACCCGTTTTATCCCAAAACAAGCTTAAATTGAGAAAACAGGCTAAAACCAAGAGAAAACAAATATTCGAAGCAATTAACAGCTATGTTACTCTTTCTAGGGTCAAAATATGTAACAATCCAATTCTTTGAACTAATTATAAAAGTTCGGGTTGAATTTGGAGTGTTTAGACACCACTTTTACCCATTTTGTCCCGAAACAGGCTAAAATCGAGAAAACATTGATTCGAAGCAGTAAACAGCTTTGTTACTGTTTCTAGGGTCAGAATGTGTGACAACCCAATGGATTTGACTAATTGTAAGAGTTCGGAATGAATTTGGAGTGTTTAAACAACACTTAAACCCGTTTTATCCTAAAACAGGCTTAAACCAAGAGAACAGGCGAAAACCGAGGGAACACATTGATTCGAAGCAGTAAACAGCTATGTTACTGTTTCTAGGGTCAGAATGTTTGACAATACAATGCATTTGACTAATTGTAAGTGTTCAGGATGAATTTCGAGTGTTTAGACAACACTTAAACCCGTTTTATCCCAAAAGAGGCTTAAACCGAGAAAACCGGCTAAAACCGAGAGAAAACATTGATTCGAAGCAGTAAACAGCTTTATTACTGTTTCTAGAGTCAGAATGTATGACAATCCAATGGATTTGACTAATTGTAAGAGTTCGGAATGAATTTGGAGTGTTTAAACAACACTTAAACCCGTTTTATCCTAAAACAGGCTTAAACCGAGAAAACAGGCTAAAACCGAGAGAACACATTGATTCGAAGCAGTAAACAGCTTTGTTACTGTTTCTAGGGTCAGAATGTTTGATAATACAATGCATTTGACTAATTGTAAGTGTTCGGGATGAATTTGGAGTGTTTAGACAACACTTAAACCCGTTTAATCCTAAAACAGGCTTAAACCTAGAAAACAGGCTAAAACCGAAAGAAAACATTGATTCGAAGCAGTAAACAGCTTTGTTACTGTTTCTAGGGTCAGAATCTGTGACAATCTAATGAATTTGACTAATTATAAGAGTTCGGAATGAATTTGGAGTGTTTAGACAACAATTAAACCCGTTTTATCCCAAAACAAGCTTAAATTGAGAAAACAGGCTAAAACCAAGAGAAAACATTGATTCGAAGCAATTAACAGCTATGTTACTCTTTCTAGGGTCAAAATATGTAACAATCCAATTCTTTGAACTAATTATAAAAGTTCGGGTTGAATTTGGAGTGTTTAGACACCACTTTTACCCATTTTGTCCCGAAACAGGCTAAAACCGAGAAAACATTGATTCGAAGCAGTAAACAGCTTTGTTACTGTTTCTAGGGTCAGAATGTGTGACAACCCAATGGATTTGACTAATTGTAAGAGTTCGGAATGAATTTGGAGTGTTTAAACAACACTTAAAAACGTTTTATCCTAAAACAGGCTTAAACCAAGAGAACAGGCGAAAACCGAGGGAACACATTGATTCGAAGCAGTAAACAGCTATGTTTTTGTTTCTAGGGTCAGAATGTTTGACAATACAATGCATTTGACTAATTGTAAGTGTTCAGGATGAATTTCGAGTGTTTAGACAACACTTAAACCCGTTTTATCCCAAAAGAGGCTTAAACCGAGAAAACCGGCTAAAACCGAGAGAAAACATTGATTCGAAGCAGTAAACAGCTTTGTTACTGTTTCTAGAGTCAGAATGTATGACAATCCAATGGATTTGACTAATTGTAAGAGTTCGGAATGAATTTGGAGTGTTTAAACAACACTTAAACCCGTTTTATCCTAAAACAGGCTTAAACCGAGAAAACAGGCTAAAACCGAGAGAACACATTGATTCGAAGCAGTAAACAGCTTTGTTACTGTTTCTAGGGTCAGAATGTTTGATAATACAATGCATTTGACTAATTGTAAGTGTTCGGGATGAATTTGGAGTGTTTAGACAACACTTAAACCCGTTTAATCCTAAAACAGGCTTAAACCTAGAAAACAGGCTAAAACCGAAAGAAAACATTGATTCGAAGCAGTAAACAGCTTTGTTACTGTTTCTAGGGTCAGAATCTGTGACAATCTAATGAATTTGACTAATTATAAGAGTTCGGAATGAATTTGGAGTGTTTAGACAACAATTAAACCCGTTTTATCCCAAAACAAGCTTAAATTGAGAAAACAGGCTAAAACCAAGAGAAAACATTGATTCGAAGCAATTAACAGCTATGTTACTCTTTCTAGGGTCAAAATATGTAACAATCCAATTCTTTGAACTAATTATAAAAGTTCGGGTTGAATTTGGAGTGTTTAGACACCACTTTTACCCATTTTGTCCCGAAACAGACTAAAACCGAGAAAACATTGATTCGAAGCAGTAAACAGCTTTGTTACTGTTTCAAGGGTCAGAATGTGTGACAATCCAATGGTTTTGGCGAATTGTAAGAGTTCGGAATGAATTTGGAGTGTTTAAACAACACTTAAAACCGTTTTATCCTAAAACAGGCTTACACCAAGAAAACAGGCGAAAACCGAGGGAACACATTGATTCGAAGCAGTAAACAGCTATGTTACTGTTTCTAGGGTCAGAATGTTTGACAATACAATGCATTTGACTAATTGTAAGTGTTCAGGATGAATTTCGAGTGTTTAGACAACACTTAAACCCGTTTTATCCCAAAAGAGGCTTAAACCGAGAAAACCGGCTAAAACCGAGAGAAAACATTGATTCGAAGCAGTAAACAGCTTTGTTACTGTTTCTAGAGTCAGAATGTATGACAATCCAATGGATTTAACTAATTGTAAGAGTTCGGAATGAATTTGGAGTGTTTAAACAACACTTAAACCCGTTTTATCCTAAAACAGGCATAAACCGAGAAAACAGGCTAAAACCGAGAGAACACATTGATTCGAAGCAGTAAACAGCTTTGTTACTGTTTCTAGGGTCAGAATGTTTGATAATACAATGCATTTGACTAATTGTAAGTGTTCGGGATGAATTTGGAGTGTTTAGACAACACTTAAACCCGTTTAATCCCAAAACAGGCTTAAACCGAGAAAAGAGGCTAAAACCGAGGGAACACATTGATTCGAAGCAGTAAACAGCTATGTTACTGTTTCTAGGGTCAGAATGTTTGACAATACAATGCATTTGACTAATTGTAAGTGTTCAGGATGAATTTGGAGTGTTTAGACAGCACTTAAACCCGTTTAATCCCAAAACAGGCTTAAACCGATAAAACAGGCTAAAACCGAGAGAAAACATTGATTCGAAGCAGTAAACAGCTTTGTTACTGTTTCTAGGGTCAGAATATGTAACAATCCAATTCTTTGAACTAATTATAAAAGTTCGGGTTGAATTTGGAGTGTTTAGACACCACTTTTACCCATTTTGTCCCGAAACAGGCTAAAACCGAGAAAACATTGATTCGAAGCAGTAAACAGCTTTGTTACTGTTTCTAGGGTCCGAATGTGTGACAATCCAATGGATTTGACTAATTGTAAGAGTTCAGAATGAATTTGGAGTGTTTAAACAACACTTAAACCCGTTTTATCCTAAAACAGGCTTAAACCAAGAAAACAGGCTAAAACCGAGAGAACACATTGATTCGAAGCAGTAAACAGCTTTGTTACTGTTTCTAGGGTCAGAATGTTTGATAATACAATGCATTTGACTAATTGTAAGTGTTCGGGATGAATTTGGAGTGTTTAGACAACACTTAAACCCGTTTAATCCGAAAACAGGCTTAAACCTAGAAAACAGGCTAAAACCGAAATAAAACATTGATTCGAAGCAGTAAACAGCTTTGTTACTGTTTCTAGGGTCAGAATCTGTGACAATCCAATGAATTTGACTAATTATAAGAGTTCGGAATGAATTTGGAGTGTTTAGACAACAATTAAACCCGTTTTATCCCAAAACAAGCTTAAATTGAGAAAACAGGCTAAAACCAAGAGAAAACATTGATTCGAAGCAATTAACAGCTATGTTACTCTTTCTAGGGTCAAAATATGTAACAATCCAATTCTTTGAACTAATTATAAAAGTTCAAGTTGAATTTGGAGTGTTTAGACACCACTTTTACCTATTTTGTCCCGAAACAGGCTAAAACCGAGAAAACATTGATTCGAAGCAGTAAACAGTTTTGTTACTGTTTCTTGGGTCAGAATGTTTGACAATACAATGCATTTGACTAATTGTATGAATTCGGGATGAATTTGGAGTGTTTAGACAACACTTAAACCCGTTTTATCCCTAAACAGGCTTAAACCAAGAAAACAGGCTAAAACCGAGAGAAAACATTGATTCGAAGCAGTTAACAGCTATGTTACTGTTTCTAGGGTCAGAATGTTTGATAATACAATGCATTTGACTAATTGTAAGTGTTCGGGATGAATTTGGAGTGTTTAGACAACACTTAAACCCGTTTAATCCCAAAACAGGCTTAAACCGAGAAAAGAGGCTAAAACCGAGGGAACACATTGATTCGAAGCAGTAAACAGCTATGTTACTGTTTCTAGGGTCAGAATGTTTGACAATACAATGCATTTGACTAATTGTAAGTGTTCATGATGAATTTGGAGTGTTTAGACAGCACTTAAACCCGTTTAATCCCAAAACAAGCTTAAATTGAGAAAACAGGCTAAAACCAAGAGAAAACATTGATTCGAAGCAATTAACAGCTATGTTACTCTTTCTAGGGTCAAAATATGTAATAATCCAATTCTTTGAACTAATTATAAAAGTTCGGGTTGAATTTGGAGTGTTTAGACACCACTTTTACCCATTTTGTCCCGAAACAGGCTAAAACCGAGAAAACATTGATTCGAAGCAGTAAACAGCTTTGTTACTGTTTCTAGGGTCAGAATGTGTGACAATCCAATGGATTTGACTAATTGTAAGAGTTCGGAATGAATTTGGAGTGTTTAAACAACACTTAAACCCGTTTTATCCTAAAACAGGCTTAAACCAAGAAAACAGGCTAAAACCGAGAGAACACATTGATTCGAAGCAGTAAACAGCTTTGTTACTGTTTCTAGGGTCAGAATGTTTGATAATACAATGCATTTGACTAATTGTAAGTGTTCGGGATGAATTTGGAGTGTTTAGACAACACTTAAACCCGTTTAATCCGAAAACAGGCTTAAACCTAGAAAACAGGCTAAAACCGAAAGAAAACATTGATTCGAAGCAGTAAACAGCTTTGTTACTGTTTCTAGGGTCAGAATCTGTGACAATCCAATGAATTTGACTAATTGTAAGAGTTCGGAATGAATTTGGAGTGTTTAAACAACACTTAAACCCGTTTTATCCTAAAACAGGCATAAACCGAGAAAACAGGCTAAAACCGAGAGAACACATTGATTCGAAGCAGTAAACAGCTTTGTTACTGTTTCTAGGGTCAGAATGTTTGATAATACAATGCATTTGACTAATTGTAAGTGTTCGGGATGAATTTGGAGTGTTTAGACACCACTTTTACCCATTTTGTCCCGAAACAGGCTAAAACCGAGAAAACATTGATTCGAAGCAGTAAACAGCTTTGTTACTGTTTCTAGGGTCAGAATGTGTGACAACCCAATGGATTTGACTAATTGTAAGAGTTCGGAATGAATTTGGAGTGTTTAAACAACACTTAAACCCGTTTTATCCTAAAACAGGCTTAAACCAAGAGAACAGGCGAAAACCGAGGGAACACATTGATTCGAAGCAGTAAACAGCTATGTTACTGTTTCTAGGGTCAGAATGTTTGACAATACAATGCATTTGACTAATTGTAAGTGTTCAGGATGAATTTCGAGTGTTTAGACAACACTTAAACCCGTTTTATCCCAAAAGAGGCTTAAACCGAGAAAACCGGCTAAAACCGAGAGAAAACATTGATTCGAAGCAGTAAACAGCTTTGTTACTGTTTCTAGAGTCAGAATGTATGACAATCCAATGGATTTGACTAATTTTAAGAGTTCGGAATGAATTTGGAGTGTTTAAACAACACTTAAACCCGTTTTATCCTAAAACAGGCTTAAACCGAGAAAACAGGCTAAAACCGAGAGAACACATTGATTCGAAGCAGTAAACAGCTTTGTTACTGTTTCTAGGGTCAGAATGTTTGATAATACAATGCATTTGACTAATTGTAAGTGTTCGGGATGAATTTGGAGTGTTTAGACAACACTTAAACCCGTTTAATCCTAAAACAGGCTTAAACCTAGAAAACAGGCTAAAACCGAGAGAACACATTGATTCGAAGCAGTAAACAGCTTTGTTACTGTTTCTAGGGTCAGAATGTTTGATAATACAATGCATTTGACTAATTGTAAGTGTTCGGGATGAATTTGGAGTGTTTAGACAACACTTAAACCCGTTTTATCCTAAAACAGGCTTAAACCTAGAAAACAGGCTAAAACCGAAATAAAACATTGATTCGAAGCAGTAAACAGCTTTGTTACTGTTTCTAGGGTCAGAATCTGTGACAATCCAATGAATTTGACTAATTATAAGAGTTCGGAATGAATTTGGAGTGTTTAGACAACAATTAAACCCGTTTTATCCCAAAACAAGCTTAAATTGAGAAAACAGGCTAAAACCAAGAGAAAACATTGATTCGAAGCAATTAACAGCTATGTTACTCTTTCTAGGGTCAAAATATGTAACAATCCAATTCTTTGAACTAATTATAAAAGTTCGGGTTGAATTTGGAGTGTTTAGACACCACTTTTACCCATTTTGTCCCGAAACAGGCTAAAACCGAGAAAACATTGATTCGAAGCAGTAAACAGCTTTGTTACTGTTTCTAGGGTCAGAATGTGTGACAACCCAATGGATTTGACTAATTGTAAGAGTTCGGAATGAATTTGGAGTGTTTAAACAACACTTAAACCCGTTTTATCCTAAAACAGGCTTAAACCAAGAGAACAGGCGAAAACCGAGGGAACACATTGATTCGAAGCAGTAAACAGCTATGTTACTGTTTCTAGAGTCAGAATGTTTGACAATACAATGCATTTGACTAATTGTAAGTGTTCAGGATGAATTTCGAGTGTTTAGACAACACTTAAACCCGTTTTATCCCAAAAGAGGCTTAAACCGAGAAAACAGGCTAAAACCGAGAGAAAACATTGATTCGAAGCAGTAAACAGCTTTGTTACTGTTTCTAGAGTCAGAATGTATGACAATCCAATGGATTTGACTAATTGTAAGAGTTCGGAATGAATTTGGAGTGTTTAAACAACACTTAAACCCGTTTTATCCTAAAACAGGCTTAAACCGAGAAAACAGGCTAAAACCGAGAGAACACATTGATTCGAAGCAGTAAACAGCTTTGTTACTGTTTCTAGGGTCAGAATGTTTGATAATACAATGCATTTGACTAATTGTAAGTGTTCGGGATGAATTTGGAGTGTTTAGACAACACTTAAACCCGTTTAATCCTAAAACAGGCTTAAACCTAGAAAACAGGCTAAAACCGAAAGAAAACATTGATTCGAAGCAGTAAACAGCTTTGTTACTGTTTCTAGGGTCAGAATCTGTGACAATCTAATGAATTTGACTAATTATAAGAGTTCGGAATGAATTTGGAGTGTTTAGACAACAATTAAACCCGTTTTATCCCAAAACAAGCTTAAATTGAGAAAACAGGCTAAAACCAAGAGAAAACATTGATTCGAAGCAATTAACAGCTATGTTACTCTTTCTAGGGTCAAAATATGTAACAATCCAATTCTTTGAACTAATTATAAAAGTTCGGGTTGAATTTGGAGTGTTTAGACACCACTTTTACCCATTTTGTCCCGAAACAGGCTAAAACCGAGAAAACATTGATTCGAAGCAGTAAACAGCTTTGTTACTGTTTCAAGGGTCAGAATGTGTGACAATCCAATGGTTTTGGCGAATTGTAAGAGTTCGGAATGAATTTGGGGTGTTTAAACAACACTTAAAACCGTTTTATCCTAAAACAGGCTTACACCAAGAAAACAGGCGAAAACCGAGGGAACACATTGATTCGAAGCAGTAAACAGCTATGTTACTGTTTCTAGGGTCAGAATGTTTGACAATACAATGCATTTGACTAATTGTAAGTGTTCAGGATGAATTTCGAGTGTTTAGACAACACTTAAACCCGTTTTATCCCAAAAGAGGCTTAAACCGAGAAAACCGGCTAAAACCGAGAGAAAACATTGATTCGAAGCAGTAAACAGCTTTGTTACTGTTTCTAGAGTCAGAATGTATGACAATCCAATGGATTTAACTAATTGTAAGAGTTCGGAATGAATTTGGAGTGTTTAAACAACACTTAAACCCGTTTTATCCTAAAACAGGCATAAACCGAGAAAACAGGCTAAAACCGAGAGAACACATTGATTCGAAGCAGTAAACAGCTTTGTTACTGTTTCTAGGGTCAGAATGTTTGATAATACAATGCATTTGACTAATTGTAAGTGTTCGGGATGAATTTGGAGTGTTTAGACAACACTTAAACCCGTTTAATCCCAAAACAGGCTTAAACCGAGAAAAGAGGCTAAAACCGAGGGAACACATTGATTCGAAGCAGTAAACAGCTATGTTACTGTTTCTAGGGTCAGAATGTTTGACAATACAATGCATTTGACTAATTGTAAGTGTTCAGGATGAATTTAGAGTGTTTAGACAGCACTTAAACCCGTTTAATCCCAAAACAGGCTTAAACCGATAAAACAGGCTAAAACCGAGAGAAAACATTGATTCGAAGCAGTAAACAGCTTTGTTACTGTTTCTAGGGTCAGAATATGTAACAATCCAATTCTTTGAACTAATTATAAAAGTTCGGGTTGAATTTGGAGTGTTTAGACACCACTTTTACCCATTTTGTCCCGAAACAGGCTAAAACCGAGAAAACATTGATTCGAAGCAGTAAACAGCTTTGTTACTGTTTCTAGGGTCCGAATGTGTGACAATCCAATGGATTTGACTAATTGTAAGAGTTCAGAATGAATTTGGAGTGTTTAAACAACACTTAAACCCGTTTTATCCTAAAACAGGCTTAAACCAAGAAAACAGGCTAAAACCGAGAGAACACATTGATTCGAAGCAGTAAACAGCTTTGTTACTGTTTCTAGGGTCAGAATGTTTGATAATACAATGCATTTGACTAATTGTAAGTGTTCGGGATGAATTTGGAGTGTTTAGACAACACTTAAACCCGTTTAATCCGAAAACAGGCTTAAACCTAGAAAACAGGCTAAAACCGAAATAAAACATTGATTCGAAGCAGTAAACAGCTTTGTTACTGTTTCTAGGGTCAGAATCTGTGACAATCCAATGAATTTGACTAATTATAAGAGTTCGGAATGAATTTGGAGTGTTTAGACAACAATTAAACCCGTTTTATCCCAAAACAAGCTTAAATTGAGAAAACAGGCTAAAACCAAGAGAAAACATTGATTCGAAGCAATTAACAGCTATGTTACTCTTTCTAGGGTCAAAATATGTAACAATCCAATTCTTTGAACTAATTATAAAAGTTCGGGTTGAATTTGGAGTGTTTAGACACCACTTGGCGAAAACCGAGGGAACACATTGATTCGAAGCAGTAAACAGCTTTGTTACTGTTTCTAGGGTCAGAATGTTTGACAATACAATGCATTTGACTAATTGTAAGTGTTCAGGATGAATTTCGATTGTTTAGACAACACTTAAACCCGTTTTATCCCAAAAGAGGCTTAAACCGAGAAAACCGGCTAAAACCGAGAGAAAACATTGATTCGAAGCAGTAAACAGCTTTGTTACTGTTTCTAGAGTCAGAATGTATGACAATCCAATGGATTTGACTAATTGTAAGAGTTCGGAATGAATTTGGAGTGTTTAAACAACACTTAAACCCGTTTTATCCTAAAACAGGCATAAACCAAGAAAACAGGCTAAAACCGAGAGAAAACATTGATTCGAAGCAGTTAACAGCTATGTTACTGTTTCTAGGGTCAGAATGTTTGATAATACAATGCATTTGACTAATTGTAAGTGTTCGGGATGAATTTGGAGTGTTTAAACAACACTTAAACCCGTTTAATCCCAAAACAGGCTTAAACCAAGAAAACAGGCTAAAACCGAGAGAACACATTGATTCGAAGCAGTAAACAGCTTTGTTACTGTTTCTAGGGTCAGAATGTTTGATAATACAATGCATTTGACTAATTGTAAGTGTTCGGGATGAATTTGGAGTGTTTAGACAACACTTAAACCCGTTTAATCCGAAAACAGGCTTAAACCTAGAAAACAGGCTAAAACCGAAATAAAACATTGATTCGAAGCAGTAAACAGCTTTGTTACTGTTTCTAGGGTCAGAATCTGTGACAATCCAATGAATTTGACTAATTATAAGAGTTCGGAATGAATTTGGAGTGTTTAGACAACAATTAAACCCGTTTTATCCCAAAACAAGCTTAAATTGAGAAAACAGGCTAAAACCAAGAGAAAACATTGATTCGAAGCAATTAACAGCTATGTTACTCTTTCTAGGGTCAAAATATGTAACAATCCAATTCTTTGAACTAATTATAAAAGTTCAAGTTGAATTTGGAGTGTTTAGACACCACTTTTACCTATTTTGTCCCGAAACAGGCTAAAACCGAGAAAACATTGATTCGAAGCAGTAAACAGTTTTGTTACTGTTTCTTGGGTCAGAATGTTTGACAATACAATGCATTTGACTAATTGTATGAATTCGGGATGAATTTGGAGTGTTTAGACAACACTTAAACCCGTTTTATCCCTAAACAGGCTTAAACCAAGAAAACAGGCTAAAACCGAGAGAAAACATTGATTCGAAGCAGTTAACAGCTATGTTACTGTTTCTAGGGTCAGAATGTTTGATAATACAATGCATTTGACTAATTGTAAGTGTTCGGGATGAATTTGGAGTGTTTAGACAACACTTAAACCCGTTTAATCCCAAAACAGGCTTAAACCGAGAAAAGAGGCTAAAACCGAGGGAACACATTGATTCGAAGCAGTAAACAGCTTTGTTACTGTTTCTAGGGTCAGAATCTGTGACAATCTAATGAATTTGACTAATTATAAGAGTTCGGAATGAATTTGGAGTGTTTAGACAACAATTAAACCCGTTTTATCCCAAAACAAGCTTAAATTGAGAAAACAGGCTAAAACCAAGAGAAAACATTGATTCGAAGCAATTAACAGCTATGTTACTCTTTCTAGGGTCAAAATATGTAACAATCCAATTCTTTGAACTAATTATAAAAGTTCGGGTTGAATTTGGAGTGTTTAGACACCACTTTTACCCATTTTGTCCCGAAACAGGCTAAAACCGAGAAAACATTGATTCGAAGCAGTAAACAGCTTTGTTACTGTTTCAAGGGTCAGAATGTGTGACAATCCAATGGTTTTGGCGAATTGTAAGAGTTCGGAATGAATTTGGGGTGTTTAAACAACACTTAAAACCGTTTTATCCTAAAACAGGCTTACACCAAGAAAACAGGCGAAAACCGAGGGAACACATTGATTCGAAGCAGTAAACAGCTATGTTACTGTTTCTAGGGTCAGAATGTTTGACAATACAATGCATTTGACTAATTGTAAGTGTTCAGGATGAATTTCGAGTGTTTAGACAACACTTAAACCCGTTTTATCCCAAAAGAGGCTTAAACCGAGAAAACCGGCTAAAACCGAGAGAAAACATTGATTCGAAGCAGTAAACAGCTTTGTTACTGTTTCTAGAGTCAGAATGTATGACAATCCAATGGATTTAACTAATTGTAAGAGTTCGGAATGAATTTGGAGTGTTTAAACAACACTTAAACCCGTTTTATCCTCAAACAGGCATAAACCGAGAAAACAGGCTAAAACCGAGAGAACACATTGATTCGAAGCAGTAAACAGCTTTGTTACTGTTTCTAGGGTCAGAATGTTTGATAATACAATGCATTTGACTAATTGTAAGTGTTCGGGATGAATTTGGAGTGTTTAGACAACACTTAAACCCGTTTAATCCCAAAACAGGCTTAAACCGAGAAAAGAGGCTAAAACCGAGGGAACACATTGATTCGAAGCAGTAAACAGCTATGTTACTGTTTCTAGGGTCAGAATGTTTGACAATACAATGCATTTGACTAATTGTAAGTGTTCAGGATGAATTTGGAGTGTTTAGACAGCACTTAAACCCGTTTAATCCCAAAACAGGCTTAAACCGATAAAACAGGCTAAAACCGAGAGAAAACATTGATTCGAAGCAGTAAACAGCTTTGTTACTGTTTCTAGGGTCAGAATATGTAACAATCCAATTCTTTGAACTAATTATAAAAGTTCGGGTTGAATTTGGAGTGTTTAGACACCACTTTTACCCATTTTGTCCCGAAACAGGCTAAAACCGAGAAAACATTGATTCGAAGCAGTAAACAGCTTTGTTACTGTTTCTAGGGTCCGAATGTGTGACAATCCAATGGATTTGACTAATTGTAAGAGTTCAGAATGAATTTGGAGTGTTTAAACAACACTTAAACCCGTTTTATCCTAAAACAGGCTTAAACCAAGAAAACAGGCTAAAACCGAGAGAACACATTGATTCGAAGCAGTAAACAGCTTTGTTACTGTTTCTAGGGTCAGAATGTTTGATAATACAATGCATTTGACTAATTGTAAGTGTTCGGGATGAATTTGGAGTGTTTAGACAACACTTAAACCCGTTTAATCCGAAAACAGGCTTAAACCTAGAAAACAGGCTAAAACCGAAATAAAACATTGATTCGAAGCAGTAAACAGCTTTGTTACTGTTTCTAGGGTCAGAATCTGTGACAATCCAATGAATTTGACTAATTATAAGAGTTCGGAATGAATTTGGAGTGTTTAGACAACAATTAAACCCGTTTTATCCCAAAACAAGCTTAAATTGAGAAAACAGGCTAAAACCAAGAGAAAACATTGATTCGAAGCAATTAACAGCTATGTTACTCTTTCTAGGGTCAAAATATGTAACAATCCAATTCTTTGAACTAATTATAAAAGTTCGGGTTGAATTTGGAGTGTTTAGACACCACTTGGCGAAAACCGAGGGAACACATTGATTCGAAGCAGTAAACAGCTTTGTTACTGTTTCTAGGGTCAGAATGTTTGACAATACAATGCATTTGACTAATTGTAAGTGTTCAGGATGAATTTCGAGTGTTTAGACAACACTTAAACCCGTTTTATCCCAAAAGAGGCTTAAACCGAGAAAACCGGCTAAAACCGAGAGAAAACATTGATTCGAAGCAGTAAACAGCTTTGTTACTGTTTCTAGAGTCAGAATGTATGACAATCCAATGGATTTGACTAATTGTAAGAGTTCGGAATGAATTTGGAGTGTTTAAACAACACTTAAACCCGTTTTATCCTAAAACAGGCATAAACCAAGAAAACAGGCTAAAACCGAGAGAAAACATTGATTCGAAGCAGTTAACAGCTATGTTACTGTTTCTAGGGTCAGAATGTTTGATAATACAATGCATTTGACTAATTGTAAGTGTTCGGGATGAATTTGGAGTGTTTAAACAACACTTAAACCCGTTTAATCCCAAAACAGGCTTAAACCAAGAAAACAGGCTAAAACCGAGAGAACACATTGATTCGAAGCAGTAAACAGCTTTGTTACTGTTTCTAGGGTCAGAATGTTTGATAATACAATGCATTTGACTAATTGTAAGTGTTCGGGATGAATTTGGAGTGTTTAGACAACACTTAAACCCGTTTAATCCGAAAACAGGCTTAAACCTAGAAAACAGGCTAAAACCGAAATAAAACATTGATTCGAAGCAGTAAACAGCTTTGTTACTGTTTCTAGGGTCAGAATCTGTGACAATCCAATGAATTTGACTAATTATAAGAGTTCGGAATGAATTTGGAGTGTTTAGACAACAATTAAACCCGTTTTATCCCAAAACAAGCTTAAATTGAGAAAACAGGCTAAAACCAAGAGAAAACATTGATTCGAAGCAATTAACAGCTATGTTACTCTTTCTAGGGTCAAAATATGTAACAATCCAATTCTTTGAACTAATTATAAAAGTTCAAGTTGAATTTGGAGTGTTTAGACACCACTTTTACCTATTTTGTCCCGAAACAGGCTAAAACCGAGAAAACATTGATTCGAAGCAGTAAACAGTTTTGTTACTGTTTCTTGGGTCAGAATGTTTGACAATACAATGCATTTGACTAATTGTATGAATTCGGGATGAATTTGGAGTGTTTAGACAACACTTAAACCCGTTTTATCCCTAAACAGGCTTAAACCAAGAAAACAGGCTAAAACCGAGAGAAAACATTGATTCGAAGCAGTTAACAGCTATGTTACTGTTTCTAGGGTCAGAATGTTTGATAATACAATGCATTTGACTAATTGTAAGTGTTCGGGATGAATTTGGAGTGTTTAGACAACACTTAAACCCGTTTAATCCCAAAACAGGCTTAAACCGAGAAAAGAGGCTAAAACCGAGGGAACACATTGATTCGAAGCAGTAAACAGCTATGTTACTGTTTCTAGGGTCAGAATGTTTGACAATACAATGCATTTGACTAATTGTAAGTGTTCATGATGAATTTGGAGTGTTTAGACAGCACTTAAACCCGTTTAATCCCAAAACAAGCTTAAATTGAGAAAACAGGCTAAAACCAAGAGAAAACATTGATTCGAAGCAATTAACAGCTATGTTACTCTTTCTAGGGTCAAAATATGTAATAATCCAATTCTTTGAACTAATTATAAAAGTTCGGGTTGAATTTGGAGTGTTTAGACACCACTTTTACCCATTTTGTCCCGAAACAGGCTAAAACCGAGAAAACATTGATTCGAAGCAGTAAACAGCTTTGTTACTGTTTCTAGGGTCAGAATGTGTGACAATCCAATGGATTTGACTAATTGTAAGAGTTCAGAATGAATTTGGAGTGTTTAAACAACACTTAAACCCGTTTTATCCTAAAACATGCTTAAACCAAGAAAACAGGCTAAAACCGAGAGAACACATTGATTTGAAGCAGTAAACAGCTTTGTTACTGTTTCTAGGGTCAGAATGTTTGATAATACAATGCATTTGACTAATTGTAAGTGTTCGGGATGAATTTGGAGTGTTTAGACAACACTTAAACCCGTTTAATCCTAAAACAGGCTTAAACCTAGAAAACAGGCTAAAACCGAAATAAAACATTGATTCGAAGCAGTAAACAGCTTTGTTACTGTTTCTAGGGTCAGAATCTGTGACAATCCAATGAATTTGACTAATTATAAGAGTTCGGAATGAATTTGGAGTGTTTAGACAACAATTAAACCCGTTTTATCCCAAAACAAGCTTAAATTGAGAAAACAGGCTAAAACCAAGAGAAAACATTGATTCGAAGCAATTAACAGCTATGTTACTCTTTCTAGGGTCAAAATATGTAACAATCCAATTCTTTGAACTAATTATAAAAGTTCGGGTTGAATTTGGAGTGTTTAGACACCACTTTTACCCATTTTGTCCCGAAACAGGCTAAAACCGAGAAAACATTGATTCGAAGCAGTAAACAGCTTTGTTACTGTTTCAAGGGTCAGAATGTGTGACAATCCAATGGTTTTGGCTAATTGTAAGAGTTCGGAATGAATTTGGAGTGTTTAAACAACACTTAAACCCTTTTTATCCTAAAACAGGCTTACACCAAGAAAACAGGCGAAAACCGAGGGAACACATTGATTCGAAGCAGTAAACAGCTTTGTTACTGTTTCTAGGGTCAGAATGTTTGACAATACAATGCATTTGACTAATTGTAAGTGTTCAGGATGAATTTCGAGTGTTTAGACAACACTTAAACCCGTTTTATCCCAAAAGAGGCTTAAACCGAGAAAACCGGCTAAAACCGAGAGAAAACATTGATTCGAAGCAGTAAACAGCTTTGTTACTGTTTCTAGAGTCAGAATGTATGACAATCCAATGGATTTGACTAATTGTAAGAGTTCGGAATGAATTTGGAGTGTTTAAACAACACTTAAACCCGTTTTATCCTAAAACAGGCATAAACCGAGAAAACAGGCTAAAACCGAGAGAACACATTGATTCGAAGCAGTAAACAGCTTTGTTACTGTTTCTAGGGTCAGAATGTTTGATAATACAATGCATTTGACTAATTGTAAGTGTTCGGGATGAATTTGGAGTGTTTAGACAACACTTAAACCCGTTTAATCCCAAAACAGGCTTAAACCGAGAAAAGAGGCTAAAACCGAGGGAACACATTGATTCGAAGCAGTAAACAGCTATGTTACTGTTTCTAGGGTCAGAATGTTTGACAATACAATGCATTTGACTAATTGTAAGTGTTCAGGATGAATTTGGAGTGTTTAGACAGCACTTAAACCCGTTTAATCCCAAAACAGGCTTAAACCGATAAAACAGGCTAAAACCGAGAGAAAACATTGATTCGAAGCAGTAAACAGCTTTGTTACTGTTTCTAGGGTCAGAATATGTAACAATCCAATTCTTTGAACTAATTAAAAGTTCGGGTTGAATTTGGAGTGTTTAGACACCACTTTTACCCATTTTGTCCCGAAACAGGCTAAAACCGAGAAAACATTGATTCGAAGCAGTAAACAGCTTTGTTACTGTTTCTAGGGTCCGAATGTGTGACAATCCAATGGATTTGACTAATTGTAAGTGTTCAGAATGAATTTGGAGTGTTTAAACAACACTTAAACCCGTTTTATCCTAAAACAGGCTTAAACCAAGAAAACAGGCTAAAACCGAGAGAACACATTGATTCGAAGCAGTAAACAGCTTTGTTACTGTTTCTAGGGTCAGAATGTTTGACAATACAATGCATTTGACTAATTGTAAGTGTTCAGGATGAATTTCGAGTGTTTAGACAACACTTAAACCCGTTTTATCCCAAAAGAGGCTTAAACCGAGAAAACCGGCTAAAACCGAGAGAAAACATTGATTCGAAGCAGTAAACAGCTTTGTTACTGTTTCTAGAGTCAGAATGTATGACAATCCAATGGATTTGACTAATTGTAAGAGTTCGGAATGAATTTGGAGTGTTTAAACAACACTTAAACCCGTTTTATCCTAAAACAGGCATAAACCGAGAAAACAGGCTAAAACCGAGAGAACACATTGATTCGAAGCAGTAAACAGCTTTGTTACTGTTTCTAGGGTCAGAATGTTTGATAATACAATGCATTTGACTAATTGTAAGTGTTCGGGATGAATTTGGAGTGTTTAGACAACACTTAAACCCGTTTAATCCCAAAACAGGCTTAAACCGAGAAAAGAGGCTAAAACCGAGGGAACACATTGATTCGAAGCAGTAAACAGCTATGTTACTGTTTCTAGGGTCAGAATGTTTGACAATACAATGCATTTGACTAATTGTAAGTGTTCAGGATGAATTTGGAGTGTTTAGACAGCACTTAAACCCGTTTAATCCCAAAACAGGCTTAAACCGATAAAACAGGCTAAAACCGAGAGAAAACATTGATTCGAAGCAGTAAACAGCTTTGTTACTGTTTCTAGGGTCAGAATATGTAACAATCCAATTCTTTGAACTAATTAAAAGTTCGGGTTGAATTTGGAGTGTTTAGACACCACTTTTACCCATTTTGTCCCGAAACAGGCTAAAACCGAGAAAACATTGATTCGAAGCAGTAAACAGCTTTGTTACTGTTTCTAGGGTCCGAATGTGTGACAATCCAATGGATTTGACTAATTGTAAGAGTTCAGAATGAATTTGGAGTGTTTAAACAACACTTAAACCCGTTTTATCCTAAAACAGGCTTAAACCAAGAAAACAGGCTAAAACCGAGAGAACACATTGATTCGAAGCAGTAAACAGCTTTGTTACTGTTTCTAGGGTCAGAATGTTTGATAATACAATGCATTTGACTAATTGTAAGTGTTCGGGATGAATTTGGAGTGTTTAGACAACACTTAAACCCGTTTAATCCGAAAACAAGCTTAAACCTAGAAAACAGGCTAAAACCGAAATAAAACATTGATTCGAAGCAGTAAACAGCTTTGTTACTGTTTCTAGGGTCAGAATCTGTGACAATCCAATGAATTTGACTAATTATAAGAGTTCGGAATGAATTTGGAGTGTTTAGACAACAATTAAACCCGTTTTATCCCAAAACAAGCTTAAATTGAGAAAACAGGCTAAAACCAAGAGAAAACATTGATTCGAAGCAATTAACAGCTATGTTACTCTTTCTAGGGTCAAAATATGTAACAATCCAATTCTTTGAACTAATTATAAAAGTTCAAGTTGAATTTGGAGTGTTTAGACACCACTTTTACCTATTTTGTCCCGAAACAGGCTAAAACCGAGAAAACATTGATTCGAAGCAGTAAACAGTTTTGTTACTGTTTCTTGGGTCAGAATGTTTGACAATACAATGCATTTGACTAATTGTATGAATTCGGGATGAATTTGGAGTGTTTAGACAACACTTAAACCCGTTTTATCCCTAAACAGGCTTAAACCAAGAAAACAGGCTAAAACCGAGAGAAAACATTGATTCGAAGCAGTTAACAGCTATGTTACTGTTTCTAGGGTCAGAATGTTTGATAATACAATGCATTTGACTAATTGTAAGTGTTCGGGATGAATTTGGAGTGTTTAGACAACACTTAAACCCGTTTAATCCCAAAACAGGCTTAAACCGAGAAAAGAGGCTAAAACCGAGGGAACACATTGATTCGAAGCAGTAAACAGCTATGTTACTGTTTCTAGGGTCAGAATGTTTGACAATACAATGCATTTGACTAATTGTAAGTGTTCATGATGAATTTGGAGTGTTTAGACAGCACTTAAACCCGTTTAATCCCAAAACAAGCTTAAATTGAGAAAACAGGCTAAAACCAAGAGAAAACATTGATTCGAAGCAATTAACAGCTATGTTACTCTTTCTAGGGTCAAAATATGTAATAATCCAATTCTTTGAACTAATTATAAAAGTTCGGGTTGAATTTGGAGTGTTTAGACACCACTTTTACCCATTTTGTCCCGAAACAGGCTAAAACCGAGAAAACATTGATTCGAAGCAGTAAACAGCTTTGTTACTGTTTCTAGGGTCAGAATGTGTGACAATCCAATGGATTTGACTAATTGTAAGAGTTCGGAATGAATTTGGAGTGTTTAAACAACACTTAAACCCGTTTAATCCCAAAACAGGCTTAAACCGAGAAAAGAGGCTAAAACCGAGGGAACACATTGATTCGAAGCAGTAAACAGCTATGTTACTGTTTCTAGGGTCAGAATGTTTGACAATACAATGCATTTGACTAATTGTAAGTGTTCAGGATGAATTTGGAGTGTTTAGACAGCACTTAAACCCGTTTAATCCCAAAACAGGCTTAAACCAAGAAAACAGGCTAAAACCGAGAGAAAACATTGATTCGAAGCAGTTAACAGCTATGTTACTGTTTCTAGGGTCAGAATGTTTGATAATACAATGCATTTGACTAATTGTAAGTGTTCGGGATGAATTTGGAGTGTTTAGACAACACTTAAACCCGTTTAATCCCAAAACAGGCTTAAACCGAGAAAAGAGGCTAAAACCGAGGGAACACATTGATTCGAAGCAGTAAACAGCTTTGTTACTGTTTCTAGGGTCAGAATCTGTGACAATCTAATGAATTTGACTAATTATAAGAGTTCGGAATGAATTTGGAGTGTTTAGACAACAATTAAACCCGTTTTATCCCAAAACAAGCTTAAATTGAGAAAACAGGCTAAAACCAAGAGAAAACATTGATTCGAAGCAATTAACAGCTATGTTACTCTTTCTAGGGTCAAAATATGTAACAATCCAATTCTTTGAACTAATTATAAAAGTTCGGGTTGAATTTGGAGTGTTTAGACACCACTTTTACCCATTTTGTCCCGAAACAGGCTAAAACCGAGAAAACATTGATTCGAAGCAGTAAACAGCTTTGTTACTGTTTCAAGGGTCAGAATGTGTGACAATCCAATGGTTTTGGCGAATTGTAAGAGTTCGGAATGAATTTGGGGTGTTTAAACAACACTTAAAACCGTTTTATCCTAAAACAGGCTTACACCAAGAAAACAGGCGAAAACCGAGGGAACACATTGATTCGAAGCAGTAAACAGCTATGTTACTGTTTCTAGGGTCAGAATGTTTGACAATACAATGCATTTGACTAATTGTAAGTGTTCAGGATGAATTTCGAGTGTTTAGACAACACTTAAACCCGTTTTATCCCAAAAGAGGCTTAAACCGAGAAAACCGGCTAAAACCGAGAGAAAACATTGATTCGAAGCAGTAAACAGCTTTGTTACTGTTTCTAGAGTCAGAATGTATGACAATCCAATGGATTTAACTAATTGTAAGAGTTCGGAATGAATTTGGAGTGTTTAAACAACACTTAAACCCGTTTTATCCTAAAACAGGCATAAACCGAGAAAACAGGCTAAAACCGAGAGAACACATTGATTCGAAGCAGTAAACAGCTTTGTTACTGTTTCTAGGGTCAGAATGTTTGATAATACAATGCATTTGACTAATTGTAAGTGTTCGGGATGAATTTGGAGTGTTTAGACAACACTTAAACCCGTTTAATCCCAAAACAGGCTTAAACCGAGAAAAGAGGCTAAAACCGAGGGAACACATTGATTCGAAGCAGTAAACAGCTATGTTACTGTTTCTAGGGTCAGAATGTTTGACAATACAATGCATTTGACTAATTGTAAGTGTTCAGGATGAATTTGGAGTGTTTAGACAGCACTTAAACCCGTTTAATCCCAAAACAGGCTTAAACCGATAAAACAGGCTAAAACCGAGAGAAAACATTGATTCGAAGCAGTAAACAGCTTTGTTACTGTTTCTAGGGTCAGAATATGTAACAATCCAATTCTTTGAACTAATTATAAAAGTTCGGGTTGAATTTGGAGTGTTTAGACACCACTTTTACCCATTTTGTCCCGAAACAGGCTAAAACCGAGAAAACATTGATTCGAAGCAGTAAACAGCTTTGTTACTGTTTCTAGGGTCCGAATGTGTGACAATCCAATGGATTTGACTAATTGTAAGAGTTCAGAATGAATTTGGAGTGTTTAAACAACACTTAAACCCGTTTTATCCTAAAACAGGCTTAAACCAAGAAAACAGGCTAAAACCGAGAGAACACATTGATTCGAAGCAGTAAACAGCTTTGTTACTGTTTCTAGGGTCAGAATGTTTGATAATACAATGCATTTGACTAATTGTAAGTGTTCGGGATGAATTTGGAGTGTTTAGACAACACTTAAACCCGTTTAATCCGAAAACAGGCTTAAACCTAGAAAACAGGCTAAAACCGAAATAAAACATTGATTCGAAGCAGTAAACAGCTTTGTTACTGTTTCTAGGGTCAGAATCTGTGACAATCCAATGAATTTGACTAATTATAAGAGTTCGGAATGAATTTGGAGTGTTTAGACAACAATTAAACCCGTTTTATCCCAAAACAAGCTTAAATTGAGAAAACAGGCTAAAACCAAGAGAAAACATTGATTCGAAGCAATTAACAGCTATGTTACTCTTTCTAGGGTCAAAATATGTAACAATCCAATTCTTTGAACTAATTATAAAAGTTCGGGTTGAATTTGGAGTGTTTAGACACCACTTGGCGAAAACCGAGGGAACACATTGATTCGAAGCAGTAAACAGCTTTGTTACTGTTTCTAGGGTCAGAATGTTTGACAATACAATGCATTTGACTAATTGTAAGTGTTCAGGATGAATTTCGAGTGTTTAGACAACACTTAAACCCGTTTTATCCCAAAAGAGGCTTAAACCGAGAAAACCGGCTAAAACCGAGAGAAAACATTGATTCGAAGCAGTAAACAGCTTTGTTACTGTTTCTAGAGTCAGAATGTATGACAATCCAATGGATTTGACTAATTGTAAGAGTTCGGAATGAATTTGGAGTGTTTAAACAACACTTAAACCCGTTTTATCCTAAAACAGGCATAAACCAAGAAAACAGGCTAAAACCGAGAGAAAACATTGATTCGAAGCAGTTAACAGCTATGTTACTGTTTCTAGGGTCAGAATGTTTGATAATACAATGCATTTGACTAATTGTAAGTGTTCGGGATGAATTTGGAGTGTTTAAACAACACTTAAACCCGTTTAATCCCAAAACAGGCTTAAACCAAGAAAACAGGCTAAAACCGAGAGAACACATTGATTCGAAGCAGTAAACAGCTTTGTTACTGTTTCTAGGGTCAGAATGTTTGATAATACAATGCATTTGACTAATTGTAAGTGTTCGGGATGAATTTGGAGTGTTTAGACAACACTTAAACCCGTTTAATCCGAAAACAGGCTTAAACCTAGAAAACAGGCTAAAACCGAAATAAAACATTGATTCGAAGCAGTAAACAGCTTTGTTACTGTTTCTAGGGTCAGAATCTGTGACAATCCAATAAATTTGACTAATTATAAGAGTTCGGAATGAATTTGGAGTGTTTAGACAACAATTAAACCCGTTTTATCCCAAAACAAGCTTAAATTGAGAAAACAGGCTAAAACCAAGAGAAAACATTGATTCGAAGCAATTAACAGCTATGTTACTCTTTCTAGGGTCAAAATATGTAACAATCCAATTCTTTGAACTAATTATAAAAGTTCAAGTTGAATTTGGAGTGTTTAGACACCACTTTTACCTATTTTGTCCCGAAACAGGCTAAAACCGAGAAAACATTGATTCGAAGCAGTAAACAGTTTTGTTACTGTTTCTTGGGTCAGAATGTTTGACAATACAATGCATTTGACTAATTGTATGAATTCGGGATGAATTTGGAGTGTTTAGACAACACTTAAACCCGTTTTATCCCTAAACAGGCTTAAACCAAGAAAACAGGCTAAAACCGAGAGAAAACATTGATTCGAAGCAGTTAACAGCTATGTTACTGTTTCTAGGGTCAGAATGTTTGATAATACAATGCATTTGACTAATTGTAAGTGTTCGGGATGAATTTGGAGTGTTTAGACAACACTTAAACCCGTTTAATCCCAAAACAGGCTTAAACCGAGAAAAGAGGCTAAAACCGAGGGAACACATTGATTCGAAGCAGTAAACAGCTTTGTTACTGTTTCTAGGGTCAGAATCTGTGACAATCTAATGAATTTGACTAATTATAAGAGTTCGGAATGAATTTGGAGTGTTTAGACAACAATTAAACCCGTTTTATCCCAAAACAAGCTTAAATTGAGAAAACAGGCTAAAACCAAGAGAAAACATTGATTCGAAGCAATTAACAGCTATGTTACTCTTTCTAGGGTCAAAATATGTAACAATCCAATTCGTTGAACTAATTATAAAAGTTCGGGTTGAATTTGGAGTGTTTAGACACCACTTTTACCCATTTTGTCCCGAAACAGGCTAAAACCGAGAAAACATTGATTCGAAGCAGTAAACAGCTTTGTTACTGTTTCAAGGGTCAGAATGTGTGACAATCCAATGGTTTTGGCGAATTGTAAGAGTTCGGAATGAAATTGGGGTGTTTAAACAACACTTAAAACCGTTTTATCCTAAAACAGGCTTACACCAAGAAAACAGGCGAAAACCGAGGGAACACATTGATTCGAAGCAGTAAACAGCTATGTTACTGTTTCTAGGGTCAGAATGTTTGACAATACAATGCATTTGACTAATTGTAAGTGTTCAGGATGAATTTCGAGTGTTTAGACAACACTTAAACCCGTTTTATCCCAAAAGAGGCTTAAACCGAGAAAACCGGCTAAAACCGAGAGAAAACATTGATTCGAAGCAGTAAACAGCTTTGTTACTGTTTCTAGAGTCAGAATGTATGACAATCCAATGGATTTAACTAATTGTAAGAGTTCGGAATGAATTTGGAGTGTTTAAACAACACTTAAACCCGTTTTATCCTAAAACAGGCATAAACCGAGAAAACAGGCTAAAACCGAGAGAACACATTGATTCGAAGCAGTAAACAGCTTTGTTACTGTTTCTAGGGTCAGAATGTTTGATAATACAATGCATTTGACTAATTGTAAGTGTTCGGGATGAATTTGGAGTGTTTAGACAACACTTAAACCCGTTTAATCCTAAAACAGGCTTAAACCTAGAAAACAGGCTAAAACCGAGAGAACACATTAATTCGAAGCAGTAAACAGCTTTGTTACTGTTTCTAGGGTCAGAATGTTTGATAATACAATGCATTTGACTAATTGTAAGTGTTCGGGATGAATTTGGAGTGTTTAGACAACACTTAAACCCGTTTTATCCTAAAACAGGCTTAAACCTAGAAAACAGGCTAAAACCGAAATAAAACATTGATTCGAAGCAGTAAACAGCTTTGTTACTGTTTCTAGGGTCAGAATCTGTGACAATCCAATGAATTTGACTAATTATAAGAGTTCGGAATGAATTTGGAGTGTTTAGACAACAATTAAACCCGTTTTATCCCAAAACAAGCTTAAATTGAGAAAACAGGCTAAAACCAAGAGAAAACATTGATTCGAAGCAATTAACAGCTATGTTACTCTTTCTAGGGTCAAAATATGTAACAATCCAATTCTTTGAACTAATTATAAAAGTTCGGGTTGAATTTGGAGTGTTTAGACACCACTTTTACCCATTTTGTCCCGAAACAGGCTAAAACCGAGAAAACATTGATTCGAAGCAGTAAACAGCTTTGTTACTGTTTCTAGGGTCAGAATGTGTGACAACCCAATGGATTTGACTAATTGTAAGAGTTCGGAATGAATTTGGAGTGTTTAAACAACACTTAAACCCGTTTTATCCTAAAACAGGCTTAAACCAAGAGAACAGGCGAAAACCGAGGGAACACATTGATTCGAAGCAGTAAACAGCTATGTTACTGTTTCTAGAGTCAGAATGTTTGACAATACAATGCATTTGACTAATTGTAAGTGTTCAGGATGAATTTCGAGTGTTTAGACAACACTTAAACCCGTTTTATCCCAAAAGAGGCTTAAACCGAGAAAACAGGCTAAAACCGAGAGAAAACATTGATTCGAAGCAGTAAACAGCTTTGTTACTGTTTCTAGAGTCAGAATGTATGACAATCCAATGGATTTGACTAATTGTAAGAGTTCGGAATGAATTTGGAGTGTTTAAACAACACTTAAACCCGTTTTATCCTAAAACAGGCTTAAACCGAGAAAACAGGCTAAAACCGAGAGAACACATTGATTCGAAGCAGTAAACAGCTTTGTTACTGTTTCTAGGGTCAGAATGTTTGATAATACAATGCATTTGACTAATTGTAAGTGTTCGGGATGAATTTGGAGTGTTTAGACAACACTTAAACCCGTTTAATCCTAAAACAGGCTTAAACCTAGAAAACAGGCTAAAACCGAAAGAAAACATTGATTCGAAGCAGTAAACAGCTTTGTTACTGTTTCTAGGGTCAGAATCTGTGACAATCTAATGAATTTGACTAATTATAAGAGTTCGGAATGAATTTGGAGTGTTTAGACAACAATTAAACCCGTTTTATCCCAAAACAAGCTTAAATTGAGAAAACAGGCTAAAACCAAGAGAAAACATTGATTCGAAGCAATTAACAGCTATGTTACTCTTTCTAGGGTCAAAATATGTAACAATCCAATTCTTTGAACTAATTATAAAAGTTCGGGTTGAATTTGGAGTGTTTAGACACCACTTTTACCCATTTTGTCCCGAAACAGGCTAAAACCGAGAAAACATTGATTCGAAGCAGTAAACAGCTTTGTTACTGTTTCAAGGGTCAGAATGTGTGACAATCCAATGGTTTTGGCGAATTGTAAGAGTTCGGAATGAATTTGGGGTGTTTAAACAACACTTAAAACCGTTTTATCCTAAAACAGGCTTACACCAAGAAAACAGGCGAAAACCGAGGGAACACATTGATTCGAAGCAGTAAACAGCTATGTTACTGTTTCTAGGGTCAGAATGTTTGACAATACAATGCATTTGACTAATTGTAAGTGTTCAGGATGAATTTCGAGTGTTTAGACAACACTTAAACCCGTTTTATCCCAAAAGAGGCTTAAACCGAGAAAACCGGCTAAAACCGAGAGAAAACATTGATTCGAAGCAGTAAACAGCTTTGTTACTGTTTCTAGAGTCAGAATGTATGACAATCCAATGGATTTAACTAATTGTAAGAGTTCGGAATGAATTTGGAGTGTTTAAACAACACTTAAACCCGTTTTATCCTAAAACAGGCATAAACCGAGAAAACAGGCTAAAACCGAGAGAACACATTGATTCGAAGCAGTAAACAGCTTTGTTACTGTTTCTAGGGTCAGAATGTTTGATAATACAATGCATTTGACTAATTGTAAGTGTTCGGGATGAATTTGGAGTGTTTTGACAACACTTAAACCCGTTTAATCCCAAAACAGGCTTAAACCGAGAAAAGAGGCTAAAACCGAGGGAACACATTGATTCGAAGCAGTAAACAGCTATGTTACTGTTTCTAGGGTCAGAATGTTTGACAATACAATGCATTTGACTAATTGTAAGTGTTCAGGATGAATTTGGAGTGTTTAGACAGCACTTAAACCCGTTTAATCCCAGAACAGGCTTAAACCGATAAAACAGGCTAAAACCGAGAGAAAACATTGATTCGAAGCAGTAAACAGCTTTGTTACTGTTTCTAGGGTCAGAATATGTAACAATCCAATTCTTTGAACTAATTATAAAAGTTCGGGTTGAATTTGGAGTGTTTAGACACCACTTTTACCCATTTTGTCCCGAAACAGGCTAAAACCGAGAAAACATTGATTCGAAGCAGTAAACAGCTTTGTTACTGTTTCTAGGGTCCGAATGTGTGACAATCCAATGGATTTGACTAATTGTAAGAGTTCAGAATGAATTTGGAGTGTTTAAACAACACTTAAACCCGTTTTATCCTAAAACAGGCTTAAACCAAGAAAACAGGCTAAAACCGAGAGAACACATTGATTCGAAGCAGTAAACAGCTTTGTTACTGTTTCTAGGGTCAGAATGTTTGATAATACAATGCATTTGACTAATTGTAAGTGTTCGGGATGAATTTGGAGTGTTTAGACAACACTTAAACCCGTTTAATCCGAAAACAGGCTTAAACCTAGAAAACAGGCTAAAACCGAAATAAAACATTGATTCGAAGCAGTAAACAGCTTTGTTACTGTTTCTAGGGTCAGAATCTGTGACAATCCAATGAATTTGACTAATTATAAGAGTTCGGAATGAATTTGGAGTGTTTAGACAACAATTAAACCCGTTTTATCCCAAAACAAGCTTAAATTGAGAAAACAGGCTAAAACCAAGAGAAAACATTGATTCGAAGCAATTAACAGCTATGTTACTCTTTCTAGGGTCAAAATATGTAACAATCCAATTCTTTGAACTAATTATAAAAGTTCGGGTTGAATTTGGAGTGTTTAGACACCACTTGGCGAAAACCGAGGGAACACATTGATTCGAAGCAGTAAACAGCTTTGTTACTGTTTCTAGGGTCAGAATGTTTGACAATACAATGCATTTGACTAATTGTAAGTGTTCAGGATGAATTTCGAGTGTTTAGACAACACTTAAACCCGTTTTATCCCAAAAGAGGCTTAAACCGAGAAAACCGGCTAAAACCGAGAGAAAACATTGATTCGAAGCAGTAAACAGCTTTGTTACTGTTTCTAGAGTCAGAATGTATGACAATCCAATGGATTTGACTAATTGTAAGAGTTCGGAATGAATTTGGAGTGTTTAAACAACACTTAAACCCGTTTTATCCTAAAACAGGCATAAACCAAGAAAACAGGCTAAAACCGAGAGAAAACATTGATTCGAAGCAGTTAACAGCTATGTTACTGTTTCTAGGGTCAGAATGTTTGATAATACAATGCATTTGACTAATTGTAAGTGTTCGGGATGAATTTGGAGTGTTTAAACAACACTTAAACCCGTTTAATCCCAAAACAGGCTTAAACCAAGAAAACAGGCTAAAACCGAGAGAACACATTGATTCGAAGCAGTAAACAGCTTTGTTACTGTTTCTAGGGTCAGAATGTTTGATAATACAATGCATTTGACTAATTGTAAGTGTTCGGGATGAATTTGGAGTGTTTAGACAACACTTAAACCCGTTTAATCCGAAAACAGGCTTAAACCTAGAAAACAGGCTAAAACCGAAATAAAACATTGATTCGAAGCAGTAAACAGCTTTGTTACTGTTTCTAGGGTCAGAATCTGTGACAATCCAATGAATTTGACTAATTATAAGAGTTCGGAATGAATTTGGAGTGTTTAGACAACAATTAAACCCGTTTTATCCCAAAACAAGCTTAAATTGAGAAAACAGGCTAAAACCAAGAGAAAACATTGATTCGAAGCAATTAACAGCTATGTTACTCTTTCTAGGGTCAAAATATGTAACAATCCAATTCTTTGAACTAATTATAAAAGTTCAAGTTGAATTTGGAGTGTTTAGACACCACTTTTACCTATTTTGTCCCGAAACAGGCTAAAACCGAGAAAACATTGATTCGAAGCAGTAAACAGTTTTGTTACTGTTTCTTGGGTCAGAATGTTTGACAATACAATGCATTTGACTAATTGTATGAATTCGGGATGAATTTGGAGTGTTTAGACAACACTTAAACCCGTTTTATCCCTAAACAGGCTTAAACCAAGAAAACAGGCTAAAACCGAGAGAAAACATTGATTCGAAGCAGTTAACAGCTATGTTACTGTTTCTAGGGTCAGAATGTTTGATAATACAATGCATTTGACTAATTGTAAGTGTTCGGGATGAATTTGGAGTGTTTAGACAACACTTAAACCCGTTTAATCCCAAAACAGGCTTAAACCGAGAAAAGAGGCTAAAACCGAGGGAACACATTGATTCGAAGCAGTAAACAGCTTTGTTACTGTTTCTAGGGTCAGAATCTGTGACAATCTAATGAATTTGACTAATTATAAGAGTTCGGAATGAATTTGGAGTGTTTAGACAACAATTAAACCCGTTTTATCCCAAAACAAGCTTAAATTGAGAAAACAGGCTAAAACCAAGAGAAAACATTGATTCGAAGCAATTAACAGCTATGTTACTCTTTCTAGGGTCAAAATATGTAACAATCCAATTCGTTGAACTAATTATAAAAGTTCGGGTTGAATTTGGAGTGTTTAGACACCACTTTTACCCATTTTGTCCCGAAACAGGCTAAAACCGAGAAAACATTGATTCGAAGCAGTAAACAGCTTTGTTACTGTTTCAAGGGTCAGAATGTGTGACAATCCAATGGTTTTGGCGAATTGTAAGAGTTCGGAATGAATTTGGGGTGTTTAAACAACACTTAAAACCGTTTTATCCTAAAACAGGCTTACACCAAGAAAACAGGCGAAAACCGAGGGAACACATTGATTCGAAGCAGTAAACAGCTATGTTACTGTTTCTAGGGTCAGAATGTTTGACAATACAATGCATTTGACTAATTGTAAGTGTTCAGGATGAATTTCGAGTGTTTAGACAACACTTAAACCCGTTTTATCCCAAAAGAGGCTTAAACCGAGAAAACCGGCTAAAACCGAGAGAAAACATTGATTCGAAGCAGTAAACAGCTTTGTTACTGTTTCTAGAGTCAGAATGTATGACAATCCAATGGATTTAACTAATTGTAAGAGTTCGGAATGAATTTGGAGTGTTTAAACAACACTTAAACCCGTTTTATCCTAAAACAGGCATAAACCGAGAAAACAGGCTAAAACCGAGAGAACACATTGATTCGAAGCAGTAAACAGCTTTGTTACTGTTTCTAGGGTCAGAATGTTTGATAATACAATGCATTTGACTAATTGTAAGTGTTCGGGATGAATTTGGAGTGTTTAGACAACACTTAAACCCGTTTAATCCCAAAACAGGCTTAAACCGAGAAAAGAGGCTAAAACCGAGGGAACACATTGATTCGAAGCAGTAAACAGCTATGTTACTGTTTCTAGGGTCAGAATGTTTGACAATACAATGCATTTGACTAATTGTAAGTGTTCAGGATGAATTTGGAGTGTTTAGACAGCACTTAAACCCGTTTAATCCCAAAACAGGCTTAAACCGATAAAACAGGCTAAAACCGAGAGAAAACATTGATTCGAAGCAGTAAACAGCTTTGTTACTGTTTCTAGGGTCAGAATATGTAACAATCCAATTCTTTGAACTAATTATAAAAGTTCGGGTTGAATTTGGAGTGTTTAGACACCACTTTTACCCATTTTGTCCCGAAACAGGCTAAAACCGAGAAAACATTGATTCGAAGCAGTAAACAGCTTTGTTACTGTTTCTAGGGTCCGAATGTGTGACAATCCAATGGATTTGACTAATTGTAAGAGTTCAGAATGAATTTGGAGTGTTTAAACAACACTTAAACCCGTTTTATCCTAAAACAGGCTTAAACCAAGAAAACAGGCTAAAACCGAGAGAACACATTGATTCGAAGCAGTAAACAGCTTTGTTACTGTTTCTAGGGTCAGAATGTTTGATAATACAATGCATTTGACTAATTGTAAGTGTTCGGGATGAATTTGGAGTGTTTAGACAACACTTAAACCCGTTTAATCCGAAAACAGGCTTAAACCTAGAAAACAGGCTAAAACCGAAATAAAACATTGATTCGAAGCAGTAAACAGCTTTGTTACTGTTTCTAGGGTCAGAATCTGTGACAATCCAATGAATTTGACTAATTATAAGAGTTCGGAATGAATTTGGAGTGTTTAGACAACAATTAAACCCGTTTTATCCCAAAACAAGCTTAAATTGAGAAAACAGGCTAAAACCAAGAGAAAACATTGATTCGAAGCAATTAACAGCTATGTTACTCTTTCTAGGGTCAAAATATGTAACAATCCAATTCTTTGAACTAATTATAAAAGTTCAAGTTGAATTTGGAGTGTTTAGACACCACTTTTACCTATTTTGTCCCGAAACAGGCTAAAACCGAGAAAACATTGATTCGAAGCAGTAAACAGTTTTGTTACTGTTTCTTGGGTCAGAATGTTTGACAATACAATGCATTTGACTAATTGTATGAATTCGGGATGAATTTGGAGTGTTTAGACAACACTTAAACCCGTTTTATCCCTAAACAGGCTTAAACCAAGAAAACAGGCTAAAACCGAGAGAAAACATTGATTCGAAGCAGTTAACAGCTATGTTACTGTTTCTAGGGTCAGAATGTTTGATAATACAATGCATTTGACTAATTGTAAGTGTTCGGGATGAATTTGGAGTGTTTAGACAACACTTAAACCCGTTTAATCCCAAAACAGGCTTAAACCGAGAAAAGAGGCTAAAACCGAGGGAACACATTGATTCGAAGCAGTAAACAGCTATGTTACTGTTTCTAGGGTCAGAATGTTTGACAATACAATGCATTTGACTAATTGTAAGTGTTCATGATGAATTTGGAGTGTTTAGACAGCACTTAAACCCGTTTAATCCCAAAACAAGCTTAAATTGAGAAAACAGGCTAAAACCAAGAGAAAACATTGATTCGAAGCAATTAACAGCTATGTTACTCTTTCTAGGGTCAAAATATGTAATAATCCAATTCTTTGAACTAATTATAAAAGTTCGGGTTGAATTTGGAGTGTTTAGACACCACTTTTACCCATTTTGTCCCGAAACAGGCTAAAACCGAGAAAACATTGATTCGAAGCAGTAAACAGCTTTGTTACTGTTTCTAGGGTCCGAATGTGTGACAATCCAATGGATTTGACTAATTGTAAGAGTTCAGAATGAATTTGGAGTGTTTAAACAACACTTAAACCCGTTTTATCCTAAAACAGGCTTAAACCAAGAAAACAGGCTAAAACCGAGAGAACACATTGATTCGAAGCAGTAAACAGCTTTGTTACTGTTTCTAGGGTCAGAATGTTTGATAATACAATGCATTTGACTAATTGTAAGTGTTCGGGATGAATTTGGAGTGTTTAGACAACACTTAAACCCGTTTAATCCGAAAACAGGCTTAAACCTAGAAAACAGGCTAAAACCGAAATAAAACATTGATTCGAAGCAGTAAACAGCTTTGTTACTGTTTCTAGGGTCAGAATCTGTGACAATCCAATGAATTTGACTAATTATAAGAGTTCGGAATGAATTTGGAGTGTTTAGACAACAATTAAACCCGTTTTATCCCAAAACAAGCTTAAATTGAGAAAACAGGCTAAAACCAAGAGAAAACATTGATTCGAAGCAATTAACAGCTATGTTACTCTTTCTAGGGTCAAAATATGTAACAATCCAATTCTTTGAACTAATTATAAAAGTTCAAGTTGAATTTGGAGTGTTTAGACACCACTTTTACCTATTTTGTCCCGAAACAGGCTAAAACCGAGAAAACATTGATTCGAAGCAGTAAACAGTTTTGTTACTGTTTCTTGGGTCAGAATGTTTGACAATACAATGCATTTGACTAATTGTATGAATTCGGGATGAATTTGGAGTGTTTAGACAACACTTAAACCCGTTTTATCCCTAAACAGGCTTAAACCAAGAAAACAGGCTAAAACCGAGAGAAAACATTGATTCGAAGCAGTTAACAGCTATGTTACTGTTTCTAGGGTCAGAATGTTTGATAATACAATGCATTTGACTAATTGTAAGTGTTCGGGATGAATTTGGAGTGTTTAGACAACACTTAAACCCGTTTAATCCCAAAACAGGCTTAAACCGAGAAAAGAGGCTAAAACCGAGGGAACACATTGATTCGAAGCAGTAAACAGCTATGTTACTGTTTCTAGGGTCAGAATGTTTGACAATACAATGCATTTGACTAATTGTAAGTGTTCATGATGAATTTGGAGTGTTTAGACAGCACTTAAACCCGTTTAATCCCAAAACAAGCTTAAATTGAGAAAACAGGCTAAAACCAAGAGAAAACATTGATTCGAAGCAATTAACAGCTATGTTACTCTTTCTAGGGTCAAAATATGTAATAATCCAATTCTTTGAACTAATTATAAAAGTTCGGGTTGAATTTGGAGTGTTTAGACACCACTTTTACCCATTTTGTCCCGAAACAGGCTAAAACCGAGAAAACATTGATTCGAAGCAGTAAACAGCTTTGTTACTGTTTCTAGGGTCAGAATGTGTGACAATCCAATGGATTTGACTAATTGTAAGAGTTCGGAATGAATTTGGAGTGTTTAGACAGCACTTAAACCCGTTTAATCCCAAAACAGGCTTAAACCGATAAAACAGGCTAAAACCGAGAGAAAACATTGATTCGAAGCAGTAAACAGCTTTGTTACTGTTTCTAGGGTCAGAATATGTAACAATCCAATTCTTTGAACTAATTATAAAAGTTCGGGTTGAATTTGGAGTGTTTAGACACCACTTTTACCCATTTTGTCCCGAAACAGGCTAAAACCGAGAAAACATTGATTCGAAGCAGTAAACAGCTTTGTTACTGTTTCTAGGGTCAGAATGTGTGACAATCCAATGGATTTGACTAATTGTAAGAGTTCAGAATGAATTTGGAGTGTTTAAACAACACTTAAACCCGTTTTATCCTAAAACAGGCTTAAACCAAGAAAACAGGCTAAAACCGAGAGAACACATTGATTCGAAGCAGTAAACAGCTTTGTTACTGTTTCTAGGGTCAGAATGTTTGATAATACAATGCATTTGACTAATTGTAAGTGTTCGGGATGAATTTGGAGTGTTTAGACAACACTTAAACCCGTTTAATCCTAAAACAGGCTTAAACCTAGAAAACAGGCTAAAACCGAAAGAAAACATTGATTCGAAGCAGTAAACAGCTTTGTTACTGTTTCTAGAGTCAGAATGTATGACAATCCAATGGATTTGACTAATTGTAAGAGTTCGGAATGAATTTGGAGTGTTTAAACAACACTTAAACCCGTTTTATCCTAAAACAGGCTTAAACCGAGAAAACAGGCGAAAACCGAGGGAACACATTGATTCGAAGCAGTAAATAGCTATGTTACTGTTTCTAGGGTCAGAATGTTTGATAATACAATGCATTTGACTAATTATAAGTGTTCGGGATGAATTTGGAGTGTTTAGACAACACTTAAACCCGTTTAATCCCAAAACAGGCTTAAACCGAGAAAAGAGGCTAAAACCGAGGGAACACATTGATTCGAAGCAGTAAACAGCTATGTTACTGTTTCTAGGGTCAGAATGTTTGACAATACAATGCATTTGACTAATCGTAAGTGTTCAGGATGAATTTGGAGTGTTTAGACAGCACTTAAACCCGTTTAATCCCAAAACAGGCTTAAACCGATAAAACAGGCTAAAACCGAGAGAAAACATTGATTCGAAGCAGTAAACAGCTTTGTTACTGTTTCTAGGGTCAGAATATGTAACAATCCAATTCTTTGAACTAATTATAAAAGTTCGGGTTGAATTTGGAGTGTTTAGACACCACTTTTACCCATTTTGTCCCGAAACAGGCTAAAACCGAGAAAACATTGATTCGAAGCAGTAAACAGCTTTGTTACTGTTTCTAGGGTCAGAATGTGTGACAATCCAATGGATTTGACTAATTGTAAGAGTTCAGAATGAATTTGGAGTGTTTAAACAACACTTAAACCCGTTTTATCCTAAAACAGGCTTAAACCAAGAAAACAGGCTAAAACCGAGAGAACACATTGATTCGAAGCAGTAAACAGCTTTGTTACTGTTTCTAGGGTCAGAATGTTTGATAATACAATGCATTTGACTAATTGTAAGTGTTCGGGATGAATTTGGAGTGTTTAGACAACACTTAAACCCGTTTAATCCCAAAACAGGCTTAAACCGAGAAAACAGGTTAAAACCGAAATAAAACATTGATTCGAAGCAGTAAACAGCTTTGTTACTGTTTCTAGGGTCAGAATCTGTGACAATCCAATGAATTTGACTAATTATAAGAGTTCGGAATGAATTTGGAGTGTTTAGACAACAATTAAACCCGTTTTATCCCAAAACAAGCTTAAATTGAGAAAACAGGCTAAAACCAAGAGAAAACATTGATTCGAAGCAATTAACAGCTATGTTACTCTTTCTAGGGTCAAAATATGTAACAATCCAATTCTTTGAACTAATTATAAAAGTTCGGGTTGAATTTGGAGTGTTTAGACACCACTTTTACCCATTTTGTCCCGAAACAGGCTAAAACCGAGAAAACATTGATTCGAAGCAGTAAACAGCTTTTTTACTGTTTCAAGGGTCAGAATGTGTGACAATCCAATGGTTTTGGCTAATTGTAAGAGTTCGGAATGAATTTGGAGTGTTTAAACAACACTTAAACCCGTTTTATCCTAAAACAGGCTTACACCAAGAAAACAGGCGAAAACCGAGGGAACACATTGATTCGAAGCAGTAAACAGCTATGTTACTGTTTCTAGGGTCAGAATGTTTGACAATACAATGCATTTGACTAATTGTAAGTGTTCAGGATGAATTTCGAGTGTTTAGACAACACTTAAACCCGTTTTATCCCAAAAGAGGCTTAAACCGAGAAAACCGGCTAAAACCGAGAGAAAACATTGATTCGAAGCAGTAAACAGCTTTGTTACTGTTTCTAGAGTCAGAATGTATGACAATCCAATGGATTTGACTAATTGTAAGAGTTCGGAATGAATTTGGAGTGTTTAAACAACACTTAAACCCGTTTTATCCTAAAACAGGCTTAAACCGAGAAAACAGGCTAAAACCGAGAGAACACATTGATTCGAAGCAGTAAACAGCTTTGCTACTGTTTCTAGGGTCAGAATGTTTGATAATACAATGCATTTGACTAATTGTAAGTGTTCGGGATGAATTTGGAGTGTTTAGACAACACTTAAACCCGTTTAATCCCAAAACAGGCTTAAACCGAGAAAAGAGGCTAAAACCGAGGGAACACATTGATTCGAAGCAGTAAACAGCTATGTTACTGTTTCTAGGGTCAGAATGTTTGACAATACAATGCATTTGACTAATTGTAAGTGTTCAGGATGAATTTGGAGTGTTTAGACAGCACTTAAACCCGTTTAATCCCAAAACAGGCTTAAACCGATAAAACAGGCTAAAACCGAGAGAAAACATTGATTCGAAGCAGTAAACAGCTTTGTTACTGTTTCTAGGGTCAGAATGTTTGATAATACAATGCATTTGACTAATTGTAAGTGTTCGGGATGAATTTGGAGTGTTTAGACAACACTTAAACCCGTTTAATCCTAAAACAGGCTTAAACCTAGAAAACAGGCTAAAACCGAAAGAAAACATTGATTCGAAGCAGTAAACAGCTTTGTTACTGTTTCTAGAGTCAGAATGTATGACAATCCAATGGATTTGACTAATTGTAAGAGTTCGGAATGAATTTGGAGTGTTTAAACAACACTTAAACCCGTTTTATCCTAAAACAGGCTTAAACCGAGAAAACAGGCGAAAACCGAGGGAACACATTGATTCGAAGCAGTAAATAGCTATGTTACTGTTTCTAGGGTCAGAATGTTTGATAATACAATGCATTTGACTAATTATAAGTGTTCGGGATGAATTTGGAGTGTTTAGACAACACTTAAACCCGTTTAATCCCAAAACAGGCTTAAACCGAGAAAAGAGGCTAAAACCGAGGGAACACATTGATTCGAAGCAGTAAACAGCTATGTTACTGTTTCTAGGGTCAGAATGTTTGACAATACAATGCATTTGACTAATCGTAAGTGTTCAGGATGAATTTGGAGTGTTTAGACAGCACTTAAACCCGTTTAATCCCAAAACAGGCTTAAACCGATAAAACAGGCTAAAACCGAGAGAAAACATTGATTCGAAGCAGTAAACAGCTTTGTTACTGTTTCTAGGGTTAGAATATGTAACAATCCAATTCTTTGAACTAATTATAAAAGTTCGGGTTGAATTTGGAGTGTTTAGACACCACTTTTACCCATTTTGTCCCGAAACAGGCTAAAACCGAGAAAACATTGATTCGAAGCAGTAAACAGCTTTGTTACTGTTTCTAGGGTCAGAATGTGTGACAATCCAATGGATTTGACTAATTGTAAGAGTTCGGAATGAATTTGGAGTGTTTAAACAACACTTAAACCCGTTTTATCCTAAAACAGGCTTAAACCAAGAAAACAGGCTAAAACCGAGAGAACACATTGATTCGAAGCAGTAAACAGCTTTGTTACTGTTTCTAGGGTCAGAATGTTTGATAATACAATGCATTTGACTAGTTGTAAGTGTTCGGGATGAATTTGGAGTGTTTAGACAACACTTAAACCCGTTTAATCCTAAAACAGGCTTAAACCTAGAAAACAGGTTAAAACCGAAATAAAACATTGATTCGAAGCAGTAAACAGCTTTGTTACTGTTTCTAGGGTCAGAATCTGTGACAATCCAATGAATTTGACTAATTATAAGAGTTCGGAATGAATTTAGAGTGTTTAAACAACAATTAAACCCGTGTTATCCCAAAACAAGCTTAAATTGAGAAAACAGGCTAAAACCAAGAGAAAACATTGATTCGAAGCAATTAACAGCTATCTTACTCTTTCTAGGGTCAAAATATGTAACAATCCAATTCTTTGAACTAATTATAAAAGTTCGGGTTGAATTTGGAGTGTTTAGACACCACTTTTACCCATTTTGTCCTGAAACAGGCTAAAACCGAGAAAACATTGATTCGAAGCAGTAAACAGCTTTGTTACTGTTTCTAGGGTCAGAATGTGTGACAATCCAATGGATTTGACTAATTGTAAGAGTTCGGAATGAATTTGGAGTGTTTAAACAACACTTAAACCCGTTTTATCCTAAAACAGGCTTAAACCAAGAAAACAGGCTAAAACCGAGAGAACACATTGATTCGAAGCAGTAAACAGCTTTGTTACTGTTTCTAGGGTCAGAATGTTTGATAATACAATGCATTTGACCAGTTGTAAGTGTTCGGGATGAATTTGGAGTGTTTAGACAACACTTAAACCCGTTTAATCCTAAAACAGGCTTAAACCTAGAAAACAGGTTAAAACCGAAATAAAACATTGATTCGAAGCAGTAAACAGCTTTGTTACTGTTTCTAGGGTCAGAATCTGTGACAATCCAATGAATTTGACTAATTATAAGAGTTCGGAATGAATTTGGAGTGTTTAAACAACACTTAAACCCGTTTTATCCTAAAACAGGCTTAAACCGAGAAAACAGGCGAAAACCGAGGGAACACATTGATTCGAAGCAGTAAACAGCTATGTTACTGTTTCTAGGGTCAGAATGTTTGATAATACAATGCATTTGACTAATTGTAAGTGTTCGGGATGAATTTGGAGTGTTTAGACAACACTTAAACCCGTTTAATCCCAAAACAGGCTTAAACCGAGAAAAGAGGCTAAAACCGAGGGAACACATTGATTCGAAGCAGTAAACAGCTATGTTACTGTTTCTAGGGTCAGAATGTTTGACAATACAATGCATTTGACTAATTGTAAGTGTTCAGGATGAATTTGGAGTGTTTAGACAGCACTTAAACCCGTTTAATCCCAAAACAGGCTTAAACCGATAAAACAGGCTAAAACCGAGAGAAAACATTGATTCAAAGCAGTAAACAGCTTTGTTACTGTTTCTAGGGTTAGAATATGTAACAATCCAATTCTTTGAACTAATTATAAAAGTTCGGGTTGAATTTGGAGTGTTTAGACACCACTTTTACCCATTTTGTCCCGAAACAGGCTAAAACCGAGAAAACATTGATTCGAAGCAGTAAACAGCTTTGTTACTGTTTCTAGGGTCAGATTGTGTGACAATCCAATGGATTTGACTAATTGTAAGAGTTCGGAATGAATTTGGAGTGTTTAAACAACACTTAAACCCGTTTTATCCTAAAACAGGCTTAAACCAAGAAAACAGGCTAAAACCGAGAGAACACATTGATTCGAAGCAGTAAACAGCTTTGTTACTGTTTCTAGGGTCATAATGTTTGATAATACAATGCATTTGACTAGTTGTAAGTGTTCGGGATGAATTTGGAGTGTTTAGACAACACTTAAACCCGTTTAATCCTAAAACAGGCTTAAACCTAGAAAACAGGTTAAAACCGAAATAAAACATTGATTCGAAGCAGTAAACAGCTTTGTTACTGTTTCTAGGGTCAGAATCTGTGACAATCCAATGAATTTGACTAATTATTAGAGTTCGGAATGAATTTGGAGTGTTTAAACAACAATTAAACCCGTTTTATCCCAAAACAAGCTTAAATTGAGAAAACAGGCTAAAACCAAGAGAAAACATTGATTCGAAGCAATTAACAGCTATCTTACTCTTTCTAGGGTCAAAATATGTAACAATCCAATTCTTTGAACTAATTATAAAAGTTCGGGTTGAATTTGGAGTGTTTAGACACCACTTTTACCCATTTTGTCCTGAAACAGGCTAAAACCGAGAAAACATTGATTCGAAGCAGTAAACAGCTTTGTTACTGTTTCTAGGGTCAGAATGTGTGACAATCCAATGGATTTGACTAATTGTAAGAGTTCGGAATGAATTTGGAGTGTTTAAACAACACTTAAACCCGTTTTATCCTAAAACAGGCTTAAACCAAGAGAACAGGCGAAAACCGAGGGAACACATTGATTCGAAGCAGTAAACAGCTATGTTACTGTTTCTAGGGTCAGAATGTTTGACAATACAATGCATTTGACTAATTGTAAGTGTTCAGGATGAATTTCGAGTGTTTAGACAACACTTAAACCCGTTTTATCCCAAAAGAGGCTTAAACCGAGAAAACCGGCTAAAACCGAGAGAAAACATTGATTCGAAGCAGTAAACAGCTTTGTTACTGTTTCTAGAGTCAGAATGTATGACAATCCAATGGATTTGACTAATTGTAAGAGTTCGGAATGAATTTGGAGTGTTTAAATAACACTTAAACCCGTTTTATCCTAAAACAGGCTAAAACCGAGAGAACACATTGATTCGAAGCAGTAAACAGCTATGTTACTGTTTCTAGGGTCAGAATGTTTGATAATACAATGCATTTGACTAATTGTAAGTGTTCGGGATGAATTTGGAGTGTTTAGACAACACTTAAACCCGTTTAATCCTAAAACAGGCTTAAACCTAGAAAACAGGCTAAAACCGAAAGAAAACATTGATTTGAAGCATTTAACAGCTTTGTTACTGTTTCTAGGGTCAGAATCTGTGACAATCCAATGGATTTGACTAATTGTAAGAGTTCGGAATGAATTTGGAGTGTTTAAACAACACTTAAACCCGTTTTATCCTAAAACAGGCTTAAACCGAGAAAACAGGCTAAAACCGAGAGAACACATTGATTCGAAGCAGTAAACAGCTTTGTTACTGTTTCTAGGGTCAGAATATGTAACAATCCAATTCTTTGAACTAATTATAAAAGTTCGGGTTGAATTTGGAGTGTTTAGACATCACTTTTACCCATTTTGTCCCGAAACAGGCTAAAACCGAGAAAACATTGATTCGAAGCAGTAAACAGCTTTGTTACTGTTTCTAGGGTCAGAATGTGTGACAATCTAATGGATTTGACTAATTGTAAGAGTTCGGAATGAATTTGGAGTGTTTAAACAACACTTAAACCCGTTTTATCCTAAAACAGGCTTAAACCAAGAAAACAGGCTAAAACCGAGAGAACACATTGATTCGAAGCAGTAAACAGCTTTGTTACTGTTTCTAGGGTCAGAATGTTTGATAATACAATGCATTTGACTAATTGTAAGTGTTCGGGATGAATTTGGAGTGTTTAGACAACACTTAAACCCGTTTAATCCTAAAACAGGCTTAAACCTAGAAAACAGGTTAAAACCGAAATAAAACATTGATTCGAAGCAGTAAACAGCTTTGTTACTGTTTCTAGGGTCAGAATCTGTGACAATCCAATGAATTTGACTAATTATAAGAGTTCGGAATGAATTTGGAGTGTTTAGACAACAATTAAACCCGTTTTATCCCAAAACAAGCTTAAATTGAGAAAACAGGCTAAAACCAAGAGAAAACATTGATTCGAAGCAATTAACAGCTATCTTACTCTTTCTAGGGTCAAAATATGTAACAATCCAATTCTTTGAACTAATTATAAAAGTTCGGGTTGAATTTGGAGTGTTTAGACACCACTTTTACCCATTTTGTCCTGAAACAGGCTAAAACCGAGAAAACATTGATTCGAAGCAGTAAACAGCTTTGTTACTGTTTCTAGGGTCAGAATGTGTAACAATCCAATGGATTTGACTAATTGTAAGAGTTCGGAATGAATTTGGAGTGTTTAAACAACACTTAAACCCGTTTTATCCTAAAACAGGCTTAAACCAAGAGAACAGGCGAAAACCGAGGAAACACATTGATTCGAAGCAGTAAACAGCTATGTTACTGTTTCTAGGGTCAAAATGTTTGACAATACAATGCATTTGACTAATTGTAAGTGTTCAGGATGAATTTCGAGTGTTTAGACAACACTTAAACCCGTTTTATCCCAAAAGAGGCTTAAACCGAGAAAACCAGCTAAAACCGAGAGAAAACATTGATTCGAAGCAGTAAACAGCTTTGTTACTGTTTCTAGAGTCAGAATGTATGACAATCCAATGGATTTGACTAATTGTAAGAGTTCGGAATGAATTTGGAGTGTTTAAATAACACTTAAACCCATTTTATCCTAAAACAGGCTAAAACCGAGAAAACATTGATTCGAAGCAGTAAACAGCTTTGTTACTGTTTCTAGTGTCAGAATGTTTGACAATACATTGCATGTGACTAACTGTAAGAGTTCGGGATGAATTTGGAGTGTTTAGACAACAATTAAACCAGTTTTATCCCAAAACAACCTTAAATTGAGAAAACAAGCTAAAACCAAGAGAAAACATTGATTCGAAGCAGTAAACAGCTATGTTACTCTTTCTAGGGTCAAAATATGTAACAATCCAATTCTTTTAACTAATTATAAAATTTCGGGTTGAATTTGGAGTGTTTAGACACCACTTTTACCCATTTTGTCCCGAAAGAGGCTAAAACCAAAAAAACATTGGTTCGAAGCAGTAAACAGCTATGTTACTCTTTATAGGGTCAAAATATGTAACAATCAAATACATTTGACTAATTATAAAAGTTCAAGTTGAATTTGGAGTGTTTAGACACCACTTTTACCTATTTTGTCCCGAAACAGGCTAAAATCAAGAAAACATTGATTCGAAGCAGTAAACAGTTTTGTTACTGTTTCTTGGGTCAGAATGTTTGACAATACAATGCATTTGACTAATTGTATGAATTCGGGATGAATTTGGAGTGTTTAGACAACACTTAAACCCGTTTTATCCCTAAACAGGCTTAAACCAAGAAAACAGGCTAAAACAGCTATGTTACTGTTTCTAGGGTCAGAATGTTTGATAATACAATACATTTGACTAATTGTAAGTGTTCGGGATGAATTTGGAGTGTTTAGACAACACTTAAACCCGTTTAATCCCAAAACAGGCTTAAACCGAGAAAAGAGGCTAAAACCGAGGGAACATATTGATTCGAAGCAGTAAACAGCTATGTTACTGTTTCTAGGGTCAGAATGTTTGAGAATACAATGCATTTGACTAATTGTAAGTGTTCAGGATGAATTTGGAGTGTTTAGACAGCACTTAAACCCGTTTAATCCCAAAACAAGCTTAAATTGAGAAAACAGGCTAAAACCAAGAGAAAACATTGATTCGAAGCAATTAACAGCTATGTTACTCTTTCTAGGGTTAAAATATGTAACAATCATATTCTTTGAACTAATTATAAAAGTTCGGGTTGAATTTGGAGTGTTTAGACACCACTTTTACCCATTTTGTCCCGAAACAGGCTAAAACCGAGAAAACATTGATTCGAAGCAGTAAACAGCTTTGTTACTGTTTCTTGGGTCAGAATGTGTGACAATCCAATGGATTTGACTAATTGTAAGAGTTCGGAATGAATTTGGAGTGTTTAAACGACACTTAAACCCGTTTTATCCTAAAACAGGCTTAAACCAAGAAAACAGGCTAAAACCGAGGGAACACATTGATTCGAAGCAGTAAACAGCTTTGTTACTGTTTCTAGGGTCAGAATGTTTGATAATACAATGCATTTGACTAATTGTAAGTGTTCGGGATGAATTTGGAGTGTTTAGACAACACTTAAACCCGTTTAATCCTAAAACAGGCTTAAACCTAGAAAACAGGTTAAAACCGAAATAAAACATTGATTCGAAGCAGTAAACAGCTTTGTTACTGTTTCTAGAGTCAGAATCTGTGACAATCCAATGAATTTGACTAATTATAAGAGTTCGGAATGCATTTGGAGTGTTTAGACAACAATTAAACCCGTTTTATCCCAAAACAAGCTTAAATTGAGAAAACAGGCTAAAACCAAGAGAAAACATTGATTCGAAGCAATTAACAGCTATCTTACTCTTTCTAGGGTCAAAATATGTAACAATCCAATTCTTTGAACTAATTATAAAAGTTCGGGTTGAATTTGGAGTGTTTAGACACCACTTTTACCCATTTTGTCCTGAAACAGGCTAAAACCGAGAAAACATTGATTCGAAGCAGTAAACAGCTTTGTTACTGTTTCTAGGGTCAGAATGTGTGACAATCCAATGGATTTGACTAATTGTAAGAGTTCGGAATGAATTTGGAGTGTTTAAACAACACTTAAACCCGTTTTATCCTAAAACAGGCTTAAACCAAGAGAACAGGCGAAAACCGAGGGAACACATTGATTCGAAGCAGTAAACAGCTATGTTACTGTTTCTAGGGTCAAAATGTTTGACAATACAATGCATTTGACTAATTGTAAGTGTTCAGGATGAATTTCGAGTGTTTAGACAACACTTAAACCCGTTTTATCCCAAAAGAGGCTTAAACCGAGAAAACCAGCTAAAACCGAGAGAAAACATTGATTCGAAGCAGTAAACAGCTTTGTTACTGTTTCTAGAGTCAGAATGTATGACAATCCAATGGATTTGACTAATTGTAAGAGTTCGGAATGAATTTGGAGTGTTTAAATAACACTTAAACCCATTTTATCCTAAAACAGGCTAAAACCGAGAGAACACATTGATTCGAAGCAGTAAACAGCTTTGTTACTGTTTCTAGGGTCAGAATGTTTGATAATACAATGCATTTGACTAATTGTAAGTGTTCGGGATGAATTTGGAGTGTTTAGACAACACTTAAACCCGTTTAATCCTAAAACAGGCTTAAACCTAGAAAACAGGCTAAAACCGAAAGAAAACATTGATTCGAAGCAGTAAACAGCTTTGTTACTGTTTCTAGGGTCAGAATCTGTGACAATCCAATGGATTTGACTAATTGTAAGAGTTCGGAATGAATTTGGAGTGTTTAAACAACACTTAAACCCGTTTTATCCTAAAACAGGCTTAAACCAAGAAAACAGGCGAAAACCGAGGGAACACATTGATTCGAAGCAGTAAACAGCTATGTTACTGTTTCTAGGGTCAGAATGTTTGATAATACAATGCATTTGACTAATTGTAAGTGTTCGGGATGAATTTGGAGTGTTTAGACAACACTTAAACCCGTTTAATCCCAAAACAGGCTTAAACCGAGAAAAGAGGCTAAAACCGAGGGAACACATTGATTCGAAGCAGTAAACAGCTATGTTACTGTTTCTAGGGTCAGAATGTTTGACAATACAATGCATTTGACTAATTGTAAGTGTTCAGGATGAATTTGGAGTGTTTAGACAGCACTTAAACCCGTTTAATCCCAAAACAGGCTTAAACCGATAAAACAGGCTAAAACCGAGAGAAAACATTGATTCGAAGCAGTAAACAGCTTTTTTACTGTTTCTAGGGTCAGAATGTATGACAATCCAATGGATTTGACTAATTGTAAGAGTTCGGAATGAATTTGGAGTGTTTAAACAACACTTAAACCCGTTTTATCCTAAAACAGGCTTAAACCAAGAAAACATTGATTCGAAGCAGTAAACAGCTATGTTACTCTTTCTAGGGTCAAAATATGTAACAATCCAATTCTTTTGACTAATTATAAAAGTTTGGGTTGAATTTGGAGTGTTTAGACACCACTTTTACCCATTTTGTCCCGAAAGAGGCTAAAACCGAGAAAACATTGATTCGAAGCAGTAAACAGCTTTGTTACTGTTTCTAGTGTCAGAATGTTTGACAATACATTGTATGTGACTAACTGTAAGAGTTCGGGATGAATTTGGAGTGTTTAGACAACAATTAAACCAGTTTTATCCCAAAACAACCTTAAATTGAGAAAACAAGCTAAAACCAAGAGAAAACATTGATTCGAAGCAGTAAACAGCTATGTTACTCTTTCTAGGGTCAATATATGTAACAATCCAATTCTTTTAACTAATTATAAAATTTCGGGTTGAATTTGGAGTGTTTAGACACCACTTTTACCCATTTTGTCCCGAAAGAGGCTAAACCCAAAAAAACATTGGTTCGAAGCAGTAAACAGCTATGTTACTCTTTATAGGGTCAAAATATGTAACAATCAAATACATTTGACTAATTATAAAAGTTCAAGTTGAATTTGGAGTGTTTAGACACCACTTTTACCTATTTTGTCCCGAAACAGGCTAAAACCAAGAAAACATTGATTCGAAGCAGTAAACAGTTTTGTTACTGTTTCTTGGGTCAGAATGTTTGACAATACAATGCATTTGACTAATTGTATGAATTCGGGATGAATTTGGAGTGTTTAGACAACACTTAAACCCGTTTTATCCCTAAACAGGCTTAAACCAAGAAAACAGGCTAAAACCGAGAGAAAACATTGATTCGAAGCAGTTAACAGCTATGTTACTGTTTCTAGGGTCAGAATGTTTGATAATACAATACATTTGACTAATTGTAAGTGTTCGGGATGAATTTGGAGTGTTTAGACAACACTTAAACCCGTTTAATCCCAAAACAGGCTTAAACCGAGAAAAGAGGCTAAAACCGAAGGAACATATTGATTCGAAGCAGTAAACAGCTATGTTACTGTTTCTAGGGTCAGAATGTTTGAGAATACAATGCATTTGACTAATTGTAAGTGTTCAGGATGAATTTGGAGTGTTTAGACAGCACTTAAACCCGTTTAATCCCAAAACAAGCTTAAATTGAGAAAACAGGCTAAAACCAAGAGAAAACATTGATTCGAAGCAATTAACAGCTATGTTACTCTTTCTAGGGTCAAAATATGTAACAATCCAATTCTTTGAACTAATTATAAAAGTTCGGGTTGAATTTGGAGTGTTTAGACACCACTTTTACCCATTTTGTCCCGAAACAGGCTAAAACCGAGAAAACATTGATTCGAAGCAGTAAACAGCTTTGTTACTGTTTCTAGGGTCAGAATGTGTGACAATCCAATGGATTTGACTAATTGTAAGAGTTCGGAATGAATTTGGAGTGTTTAAACAACACTTAAACCCGTTTTATCCTAAAACAGGCTTAAACCAAGAAAACAGGCTAAAACCGAGGGAACACATTGATTCGAAGCAGTAAACAGCTTTGTTACTGTTTCTAGGGTCAGAATGTTTGATAATACAATGCATTTGACTAATTGTAAGTGTTCGGGATGAATTTGGAATGTTTAGACAACACTTAAACCCGTTTTATCCTAAAACAGGCTTAAACCTAGAAAACAGGCTAAAACCGAAAGAAAACATTGATTCGAAGCAGTAAACAGCTTTGTTACTGTTTCTAGGGTCAGAATCTGTGACAATCCAATGAATTTGACTAATTATAAGAGTTCGGAATGAATTTGGAGTGTTTAGACAACAATTAAACACGTTTTATCCCAAAACAAGCTTAAATTGAGAAAACAGGCTAAAACCAAGAGAAAACATTGATTCGAAGCAATTAACAGCTATGTTACTCTTTCTAGGGTCAAAATATGTAACAATCCAATTCTTTGAACTAATTATAAAAGTTCGGGTTGAATTTGGAGTGTTTAGACACCACTTTTACCCATTTTGTCCCGAAACAGGCTAAAACCGAGAAAACATTGATTCGAAGCAGTAAACAGCTTTGTTACTGTTTCTAGGGTCAGAATGTGTGACAATCCAATGGATTTGACTAATTGTAAGAGTTCGGAATGAATTTGGAGTGTTTAAACAACACTTAAACCCGTTTTATCCTAAAACAAGCTTAAACCAAGAAAACAGGCGAAAACCGAGGGAACACATTGATTCGAAGCAGTAAACAGCTATGTTACTGTTTCTAGGGTCAGAATGTTTGATAATACAATGCATTTGACTAATTGTAAGTGTTCGGGATGAATTTGGAGTGTTTAGACAACACTTAAACCCGTTTAATCCTAAAACAGGCTTAAACCTAGAAAACAGGCTAAAACCGAAAGAAAACATTAATTCGAAGCAGTAAACAGCTTTGTTACTGTTTCTAGGGTCAGAATCTGTGACAATCCAATGAATTTGACTAATTATAAGAGTTCGGAATGAATTTGGAGTGTTTAGACAACAATTAAACCCGTTTTATCCCAAAACAAGCTTAAATTGAGAAAACAGGCTAAAACCAAGAGAAAACATTGATTCGAAGCAATTAACAGCTATGTTACTCTTTCTAGGGTCAAAATATGTAACAATCCAATTCTTTGAACTAATTATAAAAGTTCGGGTTGAATTTGGAGTGTTTAGACACCACTTTTACCCATTTTGTCCCGAAACAGGCTAAAACCGAGAAAACATTGATTCGAAGCAGTAAACAGCTTTGTTACTGTTTCTAGGGTCAGAATGTGTGACAATCCAATGGTTTTGGCTAATTGTAAGAGTTCGGAATGAATTTGGAGTGTTTAAACAACACTTAAACCCGTTTTATCCTAAAACAGGCTTACACCAAGAAAACAGGCGAAAACCGAGGGAACACATTGATTCGAAGCAGTAAACAGCTATGTTACTGTTTCTAGGGTCAGAATGTTTGACAATACAATGCATTTGACTAATTGTAAGTGTTCAGGATGAATTTCGAGTGTTTAGACAACACTTAAACCCGTTTTATCCCAAAAGAGGCTTAAACCGAGAAAACCGGCTAAAACCGAGAGAAAACATTGATTCGAAGCAGTAAACAGCTTTGTTACTGTTTCTAGGGTCAGAATGTGTGACAATCCAATGGTTTTGGCTAATTGTAAGAGTTCGGAATGAATTTGGAGTGTTTAAACAACACTTAAACCCGTTTTATCCTAAAACAGGCTTACACCAAGAAAACAGGCGAAAACCGAGGGAACACATTGATTCGAAGCAGTAAACAGCTATGTTACTGTTTCTAGGGTCAGAATGTTTGACAATACAATGCATTTGACTAATTGTAAGTGTTCAGGATGAATTTCGAGTGTTTAGACAACACTTAAACCCGTTTTATCCCAAAAGAGGCTTAAACCGAGAAAACCGGCTAAAACCGAGAGAAAACATTGATTCGAAGCAGTAAACAGCTTTCTTACTGTTTCTAGAGTCAGAATGTATGACAATCCAATGGATTTGACTAATTGTAAGAGTTCGGAATGAATTTGGAGTGTTTAAACAACACTTAAACCCGTTTTATCCTAAAACAGCCTTAAACCGAGAAAACAGGCTAAAACCGAGAGAACACATTGATTCGAAGCAGTAAACAGCTTTGTTACTGTTTCTAGGGTCAGAATGTATGACAATCCAATGGATTTGACAAATTGTAAGAGTTCGGAATGAATTTGGAGTGTTTAGACAACACTTAAACCCGTTTAATCCCAATACCGGCTTAAACCGAGAAAACAGGCTAAAACCGAGAGAAAACATTGATTCGAAGCAGTACACAGCTATATTACTGTTTCTAGGGTCAAAATGTTTGATAATACAATGCATTTCACTAATTGTAAGTGTTCGGGATGAATTTGGAGTGTTTAGACAACACTTTTACCCATTTTGTCCCGAAAGAGGCTAAAACCGAGAATGTTTGATAATACAATGCATTTGACTAATTGTAAGTGTTTGGGATGAATTTGGAGTGTTTAGACAACACTTAAACCCGTTTAATCCCATAACAGGCTTAAACCGAGAAAAGAGGCTAAAACCGAGGGAACACATTGATTCGAAGCAGTAAACAGCTATGTTACTGTTTCTAGGGTCAGAATGTTTGACAATACAATGCATTTGACTAATTGTAAGTGTTCAGGATGAATTTGGAGTGTTTAGACAGCACTTAAACCCGTTTAATCCCAAAACAGGCTTAAACCGATAAAACAGGCTAAAACCAAGAGAAAACATTGATTCGAAACAGTAAACAGCTTTGTTACTGTTTCTAGGGTCAGAATATGTAACAATCCAATTCTTTGAACTAATTATAAAAGTTCGGGTTGAATTTGGAGTGTTTAGACACCACTTTTACCCATTTTGTCCCGAAACAGGCTAAAACCGAGAAAACATTGATTCGAAGCAGTAAACAGCTTTGTTACTGTTTCTAGGGTCAGAATGTGTGACAATCCAATGGATTTGACTAATTGTAAGAGTTCGGAATGAATTTGGAGTGTTTAAACAACACTTAAACCCGTTTTATCCTAAAACAGGCTTAAACCAAGAAAACAGGCTAAAACCGAGAGAACACATTGATTCGAAGCAGTAAACAGCTTTGTTACTGTTTCTAGGATCAGAATGTTTGATAATACAATGCATTTGACTAATTGTAAGTGTTCGTGATGAATTTGGAGTGTTTAGACAACACTTAAACCCGTTTAATCCTAAAACAGGCTTAAACCTAGAAAACAGGCTAAAACCGAAAGAAAACATTGATTCGAAGCAGTAAACAGCTTTGTTACTGTTTCTAGGGTCAGAATCTGTGACAATCCAATGGATTTGACTAATTGTAAGAGTTCGGAATGAATTTGGAGTGTTTAAACAACACTTAAACCCGTTTTATCCTAAAACAGGCTTAAACCAAGAAAACAGGCGAAAACCGAGGGAACACATTGATTCGAAGCAGTAAACAGCTATGTTACTGTTTGTAGGGTCAGAATGTTTGATAATACAATGCATTTGACTAATTGTAAGTGTTCGGGATGAATTTGGAGTGTTTAGACAACACTTAAACCCGTTTAATCCTAAAACAGGCTTAAACCTAGAAAACAGGCTAAAACCGAAAGAAAACATTGATTCGAAGCAGTAAACAGCTTTGTTACTGTTTCTAGGGTCAGAATCTGTGACAATCCAATGGATTTGACTAATTGTAAGAGTTCGGAATGAATTTGGAGTGTTTAAACAACACTTAAACCCGTTTTATCCTAAAACAGGCTTAAACCAAGAAAACAGGCGAAAACCGAGGGAACACATTGATTCGAAGCAGTAAACAGCTTTGTTACTGTTTCTAAGGTCAGAATGTTTGATAATACAATGCATTTGACTAATTGTAAGTGTTCGGGATGAATTTGGAGTGTTTATACAACACTTAAACCCGTTTAATCCCAAAACAGGCTTAAACCGATAAAACAGGCTAAAACCAAGAGAAAACATTGATTCGAAACAGTAAACAGCTTTGTTACTGTTTCTAGGGTCAGAATATGTAACAATCCAATTCTTTGAACTAATTATAAAAGTTCGGGTTGAATTTGGAGTGTTTAGACACCACTTTTACCCATTTTGTCCCGAAACAGGCTAAAACCGAGAAAACATTGATTCGAAGCAGTAAACAGCTTTGTTACTGTTTCTAGGGTCAGAATCTGTGACAATCCAATGGATTTGACTAATTGTAAGAGTTCGGAATGAATTTGGAGTGTTTAAACAACACTTAAACCCGTTTTATCCTAAAACAGGCTTACACCAAGAAAACAGGCGAAAACCGAGGGAACACATTGATTCGAAGCAGTAAACAGCTATGTTACTGTTTCTAGGATCAGAATGTTTGACAATACAATGCATTTGACTAATTGTAAGTGTTCCGGACGAATTTCGAGTGTTTAGACAACACTTAAACCCGTTTTATCCCAAAAGAGGCTTAAACCGAGAAAACCGGCTAAAACCGAGAGAAAACATTGATTCGAAGCAGTAAACAGCTTTCTTACTGTTTCTAGAGTCAGAATGTATGACAATCCAATGGATTTGACTAATTGTAAGAGTTCGGAATGAATTTGGAGTGTTTAAACAACACTTAAACTCGTTTTATCCTAAAACAGCCTTAAACCGAGAAAACAGGCTAAAACCGAGAGAACACATTGATTCGAAGCAGTAAACAGCTTTGTTACTGTTTCTAGGGTCAGAATGTTTGATAATACAATGCATTTGACTAATTGTAAGTGTTCGGGATGAATTTGGAGTGTTTATACAACACTTAAACCCGTTTAATCCCAAAACAGGCTTAAACCGAGAAAAGAGGCTAAAACCGAGGGAACACATTGATTCGAAGCAGTAAACAGCTATGTTACAATTTCTAGGGTCAGAATGTTTGACAATACAATGCATTTGACTAATTGTAAGTGTTCAGGATGAATTTGGAGTGTTTAGACAGCACTTAAACCCGTTTAATCCCAAAACAGGCTTAAACCGATAAAACAGGCTAAAACCAAGAGAAAACATTGATTCGAAACAGTAAACAGCTTTGTTACTGTTTCTAGGGTCAGAATATGTAACAATCCAATTCTTTGAACTAATTATAAAAGTTCGGGTTGAATTTGGAGTGTTTAGACACCACTTTTACCCATTTTGTCCCGAAACAGGCTAAAACCGAGAAAACATTGATTCGAAGCAGTAAACAGCTTTGTTACTGTTTCTAGGGTCAGAATGTGTGACAATCCAATGGATTTGACTAATTGTAAGAGTTCGGAATGAATTTGGAGTGTTTAAACAACACTTAAACCCGTTTTATCCTAAAACAGGCTTAAACCAAGAAAACAGGCGAAAACCGAGGGAACACATTGATTCGAAGCAGTAAACAGCTATGTTACTGTTTCTAGGGTCAGAATGTTTGATAATACAATGCATTTGACTAATTGTAAGTGTTCAGGATGAATTTCGAGTGTTTAGACAACACTTAAACCCGTTTTATCCCAAAAGAGGCTTAAACCGAGAAAACCGGCTAAAACCGAGAGAAAACATTGATTCGAAGCAGTAAACAGCTTTCTTACTGTTTCTAGAGTCAGAATGTATGACAATCCAATGGATTTGACTAATTGTAAGAGTTCGGAATGAATTTGGAGTGTTTAAATAACACTTAAACCCGTTTTATCCTAAAACAGGCTAAAACCGAGAGAACACATTGATTCGAAGCAGTAAACAGCTTTGTTACTGTTTCTAGGATCAGAATGTTTGATAATACAATGCATTTGACTAATTGTAAGTGTTCGTGATGAATTTGGAGTGTTTAGACAACACTTAAACCCGTTTAATCCTAAAACAGGCTTAAACCTAGAAAACAGGCTAAAACCGAAAGAAAACATTGATTCGAAGCAGTAAACAGCTTTGTTACTGTTTCTAGGGTCAGAATCTGTGACAATCCAATGGATTTGACTAATTGTAAGAGTTCGGAATGAATTTGGAGTGTTTAAACAACACTTAAACCCGTTTTATCCTAAAACAGGCTTAAACCAAGAAAACAGGCGAAAACCGAGGGAACACATTGATTCGAAGCAGTAAACAGCTATGTTACTGTTTGTAGGGTCAGAATGTTTGATAATACAATGCATTTGACTAATTGTAAGTGTTCGGGATGAATTTGGAGTGTTTAGACAACACTTAAACCCGTTTAATCCTAAAACAGGCTTAAACCTAGAAAACAGGCTAAAACCGAAAGAAAACATTGATTCGAAGCAGTAAACAGCTTTGTTACTGTTTCTAGGGTCAGAATGTGTGACAATCCAATGGATTTGACTAATTGTAAGAGTTCGGAATGAATTTGGAGTGTTTAAACAACACTTAAACCCGTTTTATCCTAAAACAGGCTTAAACCAAGAAAACAGGCGAAAACCGAGGGAACACATTGATTCGAAGCAGTAAACAGCTATGTTACTGTTTCTAGGGTCAGAATGTTTGATAATACAATACATTTGACTAATTGTAAGTGTTCAGGATGAATTTCGAGTGTTTAGACAACACTTAAACCCGTTTTATCCCAAAAGAGGCTTAAACCGAGAAAACCGGCTAAAACCGAGAGAAAACATTGATTCGAAGCAGTAAACAGCTTTCTTACTGTTTCTAGAGTCAGAATGTATGACAATCCAATGGATTTGACTAATTGTAAGAGTTCGGAATGAATTTGGAGTGTTTAAACAACACTTAAACCCGTTTTATCCTAAAACAGCCTTAAACCGAGAAAAGAGGTTAAAACCGAGGGAACACATTGATTCGAAGCAGTAAACAGCTATGTTACTGTTTCTAGGGTCAGAATGTTTGACAATACAATGCATTTGACTAATTGTAAGTGTTCAGGATGAATTTGGAGTGTTTAGACAGCACTTAAACCCGTTTAATCCCAAAACAGGCTTAAACCGATAAAACAGGCTAAAACCAAGAGAAAACATTGATTCGAAACAGTAAACAGCTTTGTTACTGTTTCTAGGGTCAGAATATGTAACAATCCAATTCTTTGAACTAATTATAAAAGTTCGGGTTGAATTTGGAGTGTTTAGACACCACTTTTACCCATTTTGTCCCGAAACAGGCTAAAACCGAGAAAACATTGATTCGAAGCAGTAAACAGCTTTGTTACTGTTTCTAGGGTCAGAATGTGTGACAATCCAATGGATTTGACTAATTGTAAGAGTTCGGAATGAATTTGGAGTGTTTAAACAACACTTAAACCCGTTTTATCCTAAAACAGGCTTACACCAAGAAAACAGGCGAAAACCGAGGGAACACATTGATTCGAAGCAGTAAACAGCTATGTTACTGTTTCTAGGATCAGAATGTTTGACAATACAATGCATTTGACTAATTGTAAGTGTTCCGGACGAATTTCGAGTGTTTAGACAACACTTAAACCCGTTTTATCCCAAAAGAGGCTTAAACCGAGAAAACCGGCTAAAACCGAGAGAAAACATTGATTCGAAGCAGTAAACAGCTTTCTTACTGTTTCTAGAGTCAGAATGTATGACAATCCAATGGATTTGACTAATTGTAAGAGTTCGGAATGAATTTGGAGTGTTTAAACAACACTTAAACTCGTTTTATCCTAAAACAGCCTTAAACCGAGAAAACAGGCTAAAACCGAGAGAACACATTGATTCGAAGCAGTAAACAGCTTTGTTACTGTTTCTAGGGTCAGAATGTTTGATAATACAATGCATTTGACTAATTGTAAGTGTTCGGGATGAATTTGGAGTGTTTATACAACACTTAAACCCGTTTAATCCCAAAACAGGCTTAAACCGAGAAAAGAGGCTAAAACCGAGGGAACACATTGATTCGAAGCAGTAAACAGCTATGTTACTGTTTCTAGGGTCAGAATGTTTGACAATACAATGCATTTGACTAATTGTAAGTGTTCAGGATGAATTTGGAGTGTTTAGACAGCACTTAAACCCGTTTAATCCCAAAACAGGCTTAAACCGATAAAACAGGCTAAAACCAAGAGAAAACATTGATTCGAAACAGTAAACAGCTTTGTTACTGTTTCTAGGGTCAGAATATGTAACAATCCAATTCTTTGAACTAATTATAAAAGTTCGGGTTGAATTTGGAGTGTTTAGACACCACTTTTACCCATTTTGTCCCGAAACAGGCTAAAACCGAGAAAACATTGATTCGAAGCAGTAAACAGCTTTGTTACTGTTTCTAGGGTCAGAATGTGTGACAATCCAATGGATTTGACTAATTGTAAGAGTTCGGAATGAATTTGGAGTGTTTAAACAACACTTAAACCCGTTTTATCCTAAAAGAGGCTTAAACCAAGAAAACAGGCGAAAACCGAGGGAACACATTGATTCGAAGCAGTAAACAGCTATGTTACTGTTTCTAGGGTCAGAATGTTTGATAATACAATGCATTTGACTAATTGTAAGTGTTCAGGATGAATTTCGAGTGTTTAGACAACACTTAAACCCGTTTTATCCCAAAAGAGGCTTAAACCGAGAAAACCGGCTAAAACCGAGAGAAAACATTGATTCGAAGCAGTAAACAGCTTTCTTACTGTTTCTAGAGTCAGAATGTATGACAATCCAATGGATTTGACTAATTGTAAGAGTTCGGAATGAATTTGGAGTGTTTAAATAACACTTAAACCCGTTTTATCCTAAAACAGGCTAAAACCGAGAGAACACATTGATTCGAAGCAGTAAACAGCTTTGTTACTGTTTCTAGGATCAGAATGTTTGATAATACAATGCATTTGACTAATTGTAAGTGTTCGTGATGAATTTGGAGTGTTTAGACAACACTTAAACCCGTTTAATCCTAAAACAGGCTTAAACCTAGAAAACAGGCTAAAACCGAAAGAAAACATTGATTCGAAGCAGTAAACAGCTTTGTTACTGTTTCTAGGGTCAGAATCTGTGACAATCCAATGGATTTGACTAATTGTAAGAGTTCGGAATGAATTTGGAGTGTTTAAACAACACTTAAACCCGTTTTATCCTAAAACAGGCTTAAACCAAGAAAACAGGCGAAAACCGAGGGAACACATTGATTCGAAGCAGTAAACAGCTATGTTACTGTTTGTAGGGTCAGAATGTTTGATAATACAATGCATTTGACTAATTGTAAGTGTTCAGGATGAATTTGGAGTGTTTAGACAACACTTAAACCCGTTTAATCCTAAAACAGGCTTAAACCTAGAAAACAGGCTAAAACCGAAAGAAAACATTGATTCGAAGCAGTAAACAGCTTTGTTACTGTTTCTAGGGTCAGAATGTGTGACAATCCAATGGATTTGACTAATTGTAAGAGTTCGGAATGAATTTGGAGTGTTTAAACAACACTTAAACCCGTTTTATCCTAAAACAGGCTTAAACCAAGAAAACAGGCGAAAACCGAGGGAACACATTGATTCGAAGCAGTAAACAGCTATGTTACTGTTTCTAGGGTCAGAATGTTTGATAATACAATACATTTGACTAATTGTAAGTGTTCAGGATGAATTTCGAGTGTTTAGACAACACTTAAACCCGTTTTATCCCAAAAGAGGCTTAAACCGAGAAAACCGGCTAAAACCGAGAGAAAACATTGATTCGAAGCAGTAAACAGCTTTCTTACTGTTTCTAGAGTCAGAATGTATGACAATCCAATGGATTTGACTAATTGTAAGAGTTCGGAATGAATTTGGAGTGTTTAAACAACACTTAAACCCGTTTTATCCTAAAACAGCCTTAAACCGAGAAAAGAGGCTAAAACCGAGGGAACACATTGATTCGAAGCAGTAAACAGCTATGTTACTGTTTCTAGGGTCAGAATGTTTGACAATACAATGCATTTGACTAATTGTAAGTGTTCAGGATGAATTTGGAGTGTTTAGACAGCACTTAAACCCGTTTAATCCCAAAACAGGCTTAAACCGATAAAACAGGCTAAAACCAAGAGAAAACATTGATTCGAAACAGTAAACAGCTTTGTTACTGTTTCTAGGGTCAGAATATGTAACAATCCAATTCTTTGAACTAATTATAAAAGTTCGGGTTGAATTTGGAGTGTTTAGACACCACTTTTACACATTTTGTCCCGAAACAGGCTAAAACCGAGAAAACATTGATTCGAAGCAGTAAACAGCTTTGTTACTGTTTCTAGGGTCAGAATGTGTGACAATCCAATGGATTTGACTAATTGTAAGAGTTCGGAATGAATTTGGAGTGTTTAAACAACACTTAAACCCGTTTTATCCTAAAACAGGCTTAAACCAAGAAAACAGGCTAAAACCGAGAGAACACATTGATTCGAAGCAGTAAACAGCTTTGTTACTGTTTCTAAGGTCAGAATGTTTGATAATACAATGCATTTGACTAATTGTAAGTGTTCGGGATGAATTTGGAGTGTTTAGACAACACTTAAACCCGTTTAATCCTAAAACAGGCTTAAACCTAGAAAACAGGTTAAAACCGAAATAAAACATTGATTCGAAGCAGTAAACAGCTTTGTTACTGTTTCTAGGGTCAGAATCTGTGACAATCCAATGAATTTGACTAATTATAAGAGTTCGGAATGAATTTGGAGTGTTTAGACAACAATTAAACCCGTTTTATCCCAAAACAAGCTTAAATTGAGAAAACAGGCTAAAACCAAGAGAAAACATTGATTCGAAGCAATTAACAGCTATCTTACTCTTTCTAGGGTCAAAATATGTAACAATCCAATTCTTTGAACTAATTATAAAAGTTCGGGTTGAATTTGGAGTGTTTAGACACCACTTTTACCCATTTTGTCCTGAAACAGGCTAAAACCGAGAAAACATTGATTCGAAGCAGTAAACAGCTTTGTTACTGTTTCTAGGGTCAGAATGTGTGACAATCCAATGGATTTGACTAATTGTAAGAGTTCGGAATGAATTTGGAGTGTTTAAACAACACTTAAACCCGTTTTATCCTAAAACAGGCTTAAACCAAGAGAACAGGCGAAAACCGAGGGAACACATTGATTCGAAGCAGTAAACAGCTATGTTACTGTTTCTAGGGTCAGAATGTTTGACAATACAATGCATTTGACTAATTGTAAGTGTTCAGGATGAATTTCGAGTGTTTAGACAACACTTAAACCCGTTTTATCCCAAAAGAGGCTTAAACCGAGAAAACCGGCTAAAACCGAGAGAAAACATTGATTCGAAGCAGTAAACAGCTTTGTTACTGTTTCTAGAGTCAGAATGTATGACAATCCAATGGATTTGACTAATTGTAAGAGTTCGGAATGAATTTGGAGTGTTTAAACAACACTTAAACCCGTTTTATCCTAAAACAGGCTTAAACCAAGAAAACAGGCGAAAACCGAGGGAACACATTGATTCGAAGCAGTAAACAGCTATGTTACTGTTTGTAGGGTCAGAATGTTTGATAATACAATGCATTTGACTAATTGTAAGTGTTCGGGATGAATTTGGAGTGTTTAGACAACACTTAAACCCGTTTAATCCTAAAACAGGCTTAAACCTAGAAAACAGGCTAAAACCGAAAGAAAACATTGATTCGAAGCAGTAAACAGCTTTGTTACTGTTTCTAGGGTCAGAATCTGTGACAATCCAATGGATTTGACTAATTGTAAGAGTTCGGAATGAATTTGGAGTGTTTAAACAACACTTAAACCCGTTTTATCCTAAAACAGGCTTAAACCAAGAAAACAGGCGAAAACCGAGGGAACACATTGATTCGAAGCAGTAAACAGCTTTGTTACTGTTTCTAAGGTCAGAATGTTTGATAATACAATGCATTTGACTAATTGTAAGTGTTCGGGATGAATTTGGAGTGTTTATACAACACTTAAACCCGTTTAATCCCAAAACAGGCTTAAACCGAGAAAAGAGGCTAAAACCGAGGGAACACATTGATTCGAAGCAGTAAACAGCTATGTTACTGTTTCTAGGGTCAGAATGTTTGACAATACAATGCATTTGACTAATTGTAAGTGTTCAGGATGAATTTGGAGTGTTTAGACAGCACTTAAACCCGTTTAATCCCAAAACAGGCTTAAACCGATAAAACAGGCTAAAACCAAGAGAAAACATTGATTCGAAACAGTAAACAGCTTTGTTACTGTTTCTAGGGTCAGAATATGTAACAATCCAATTCTTTGAACTAATTATAAAAGTTCGGGTTGAATTTGGAGTGTTTAGACACCACTTTTACCCATTTTCTCCCGAAACAGGCTAAAACCGAGAAAACATTGATTCGAAGCAGTAAACAGCTTTGTTACTGTTTCTAGGGTCAGAATCTGTGACAATCCAATGGATTTGACTAATTGTAAGAGTTCGGAATGAATTTGGAGTGTTTAAACAACACTTAAACCCGTTTTATCCTAAAACAGGCTTACACCAAGAAAACAGGCGAAAACCGAGGGAACACATTGATTCGAAGCAGTAAACAGCTATGTTACTGTTTCTAGGATCAGAATGTTTGACAATACAATGCATTTGACTAATTGTAAGTGTTCCGGATGAATTTCGAGTGTTTAGACAACACTTAAACCCGTTTTATCCCAAAAGAGGCTTAAACCGAGAAAACCGGCTAAAACCGAGAGAAAACATTGATTCGAAGCAGTAAACAGCTTTCTTACTGTTTCTAGAGTCAGAATGTATGACAATCCAATGGATTTGACTAATTGTAAGAGTTCGGAATGAATTTGGAGTGTTTAAACAACACTTAAACCCGTTTTATCCTAAAACAGCCTTAAACCGAGAAAACAGGCTAAAACCGAGAGAACACATTGATTCGAAGCAGTAAACAGCTTTGTTACTGTTTCTAGGGTCAGAATGTTTGATAATACAATGCATTTGACTAATTGTAAGTGTTCGGGATGAATTTGGAGTGTTTATACAACACTTAAACCCGTTTAATCCCAAAACAGGCTTAAACCGAGAAAAGAGGCTAAAACCGAGGGAACACATTGATTCGAAGCAGTAAACAGCTATGTTACTGTTTCTAGGGTCAGAATGTTTGACAATACAATGCATTTGACTAATTGTAAGTGTTCAGGATGAATTTGGAGTGTTTAGACAGCACTTAAACCCGTTTAATCCCAAAACAGGCTTAAACCGATAAAACAGGCTAAAACCAAGAGAAAACATTGATTCGAAACAGTAAACAGCTTTGTTACTGTTTCTAGGGTCAGAATATGTAACAATCCAATTCTTTGAACTAATTATAAAAGTTCGGGTTGAATTTGGAGTGTTTAGACACCACTTTTACCCATTTTGTCCCGAAACAGGCTAAAACCGAGAAAACATTGATTCGAAGCAGTAAACAGCTTTGTTACTGTTTCTAGGGTCAGAATGTGTGACAATCCAATGGATTTGACTAATTGTAAGAGTTCGGAATGAATTTGGAGTGTTTAAACAACACTTAAACCCGTTTTATCCTAAAACAGGCTTAAACCAAGAAAACAGGCGAAAACCGAGGGAACACATTGATTCGAAGCAGTAAACAGCTATGTTACAGTTTCTAGGGTCAGAATGTTTGATAATACAATGCATTTGACTAATTGTAAGTGTTCAGGATGAATTTCGAGTGTTTAGACAACACTTAAACCCGTTTTATCCCAAAAGAGGCTTAAACCGAGAAAATCGGCTAAAACCGAGAGAAAACATTGATTCGAAGCAGTAAACAGCTTTCTTACTGTTTCTAGAGTCAGAATGTATGACAATCCAATGGATTTGACTAATTGTAAGAGTTCGGAATGAATTTGGTGTGTTTAAACAACACTTAAACCCGTTTTATCCTAAAACAGCCTTAAACCGAGAAAAGAGGCTAAAACCGAGGGAACACATTGATTCGAAGCAGTAAACAGCTATGTTACTGTTTCTAGGGTCAGAATGTTTGACAATACAATGCATTTGACTAATTGTAAGTGTTCAGGATGAATTTGGAGTGTTTAGACAGCACTTAAACCCGTTTAATCCCAAAACAGGCTTAAACCGATAAAACAGGCTAAAACCAAGAGAAAACATTGATTCGAAACAGTAAACAGCTTTGTTACTGTTTCTAGGGTCAGAATATGTAACAATCCAATTCTTTGAACTAATTATAAAAGTTCGGGTTGAATTTGGAGTGTTTAGACACCACTTTTACCCATTTTGTCCCGAAACAGGCTAAAACCGAGAAAACATTGATTCGAAGCAGTAAACAGCTTTGTTACTGTTTCTAGGGTCAGAATGTGTGACAATCCAATGGATTTGACTAATTGTAAGAGTTCGGAATGAATTTGGAGTGTTTAAACAACACTTAAACCCGTTTTATCCTAAAACAGGCTTAAACCAAGAAAACAGGCTAAAACCGAGAGAACACATTGATTCGAAGCAGTAAACAGCTTTGTTACTGTTTCTAAGGTCAGAATGTTTGATAATACAATGCATTTGACTAATTGTAAGTGTTCGGGATGAATTTGGAGTGTTTAGACAACACTTAAACCCGTTTAATCCTAAAACAGGCTTAAACCTAGAAAACAGGTTAAAACCGAAATAAAACATTGATTCGAAGCAGTAAACAGCTTTGTTACTGTTTCTAGGGTCAGAATCTGTGACAATCCAATGAATTTGACTAATTATAAGAGTTCGGAATGAATTTGGAGTGTTTAGACAACAATTAAACCCGTTTTATCCCAAAACAAGCTTAAATTGAGAAAACAGGCTAAAACCAAGAGAAAACATTGATTCGAAGCAATTAACAGCTATCTTACTCTTTCTAGGGTCAAAATATGTAACAATCCAATTCTTTGAACTAATTATAAAAGTTCGGGTTGAATTTGGAGTGTTTAGACACCACTTTTACCCATTTTGTCCTGAAACAGGCTAAAACCGAGAAAACATTGATTCGAAGCAGTAAACAGCTTTGTTACTGTTTCTAGGGTCAGAATGTGTGACAATCCAATGGATTTGACTAATTGTAAGAGTTCGGAATGAATTTGGAGTGTTTAAACAACACTTAAACCCGTTTTATCCTAAAACAGGCTTAAACCAAGAGAACAGGCGAAAACCGAGGGAACACATTGATTCGAAGCAGTAAACAGCTATGTTACTGTTTCTAGGGTCAGAATGTTTGACAATACAATGCATTTGACTAATTGTAAGTGTTCAGGATGAATTTCGAGTGTTTAGACAACACTTAAACCCGTTTTATCCCAAAAGAGGCTTAAACCGAGAAAACCGGCTAAAACCGAGAGAAAACATTGATTCGAAGCAGTAAACAGCTTTGTTACTGTTTCTAGAGTCAGAATGTATGACAATCCAATGGATTTGACTAATTGTAAGAGTTCGGAATGAATTTGGAGTGTTTAAATAACACTTAAACCCGTTTTATCCTAAAACAGGCTAAAACCGAGAGAACACATTGATTCGAAGCAGTAAACAGCTTTGTTACTGTTTCTAGGATCAGAATGTTTGATAATACAATGCATTTGACTAATTGTAAGTGTTCGTGATGAATTTGGAGTGTTTAGACAACACTTAAACCCGTTTAATCCTAAAACAGGCTTAAACCTAGAAAACAGGCTAAAACCGAAAGAAAACATTGATTCGAAGCAGTAAACAGCTTTGTTACTGTTTCTAGGGTCAGAATCTGTGACAATCCAATGGATTTGACTAATTGTAAGAGTTCGGAATGAATTTGGAGTGTTTAAACAACACTTAAACCCGTTTTATCCTAAAACAGGCTTAAACCAAGAAAACAGGCGAAAACCGAGGGAACACATTGATTCGAAGCAGTAAACAGCTATGTTACTGTTTGTAGGGTCAGAATGTTTGATAATACAATGCATTTGACTAATTGTAAGTGTTCGGGATGAATTTGGAGTGTTTAGACAACACTTAAACCCGTTTAATCCTAAAACAGGCTTAAACCTAGAAAACAGGCTAAAACCGAAAGAAAACATTGATTCGAAGCAGTAAACAGCTTTGTTACTGTTTCTAGGGTCAGAATCTGTGACAATCCAATGGATTTGACTAATTGTAAGAGTTCGGAATGAATTTGGAGTGTTTAAACAACACTTAAACCCGTTTTATCCTAAAACAGGCTTAAACCAAGAAAACAGGCGAAAACCGAGGGAACACATTGATTCGAAGCAGTAAACAGCTATGTTACTGTTTCTAGGGTCAGAATGTTTGATAATACAATGCATTTGACTAATTGTAAGTGTTCGGGATGAATTTGGAGTGTTTAGACAACACTTAAACCCGTTTAATCCCAAAACAGGCTTAAACCGAGAAAAGAGGCTAAAACCGAGGGAACACATTGATTCGAAGCAGTAAACAGCTATGTTACTGTTTCTAGGGTCAGAATGTTTGACAATACAATGCATTTGACTAATTGTAAGTGTTCAGGATGAATTTGGAGTGTTTAGACAGCACTTAAACCCGTTTAATCCCAAAACAGGCTTAAACCGATAAAACAGGCTAAAACCGAGAGAAAACATTGATTCGAAGCAGTAAACAGCTTTTTTACTGTTTCTAGGGTCAGAATGTATGACAATCCAATGGATTTGACTAATTGTAAGAGTTCGGAATGAATTTGGAGTGTTTAAACAACACTTAACCCCGTTTTATCCTAAAACAGGCTTAAACCAAGAAAACATTGATTCGAAGCAGTAAACAGCTATGTTACTCTTTCTAGGGTCAAAATATGTAACAATCCAATTCTTTTGACTAATTATAAAAGTTTGGGTTGAATTTGGAGTGTTTAGACACCACTTTTACCCATTTTGTCCCGAAAGAGGCTAAAACCGAGAAAACATTGATTCGAAGCAGTAAACAGCTTTGTTACTGTTTCTAGTGTCAGAATGTTTGACAATACATTGCATGTGACTAACTGTAAGAGTTCGGGATGAATTTGGAGTGTTTAGACAACAATTAAACCAGTTTTATCCCAAAACAACCTTAAATTGAGAAAACAAGCTAAAACCAAGAGAAAACATTGATTCGAAGCAGTAAACAGCTATGTTACTCTTTCTAGGGTCAAAATATGTAACAATCCAATTCTTTTAACTAATTATAAAATTTCGGGTTGAATTTGGAGTGTTTAGACACCACTTTTACCCATTTTGTCCGGAAAGAGGCTAAAACCAAAAAAACATTGGTTCGAAGCAGTAAACAGCTATGTTACTCTTTATAGGGTCAAAATATGTAACAATCAAATACATTTGACTAATTATAAAAGTTCAAGTTGAATTTGGAGTGTTTAGACACCACTTTTACCTATTTTGTCCCGAAACAGGCTAAAACCAAGAAAACATTGATTCGAAGCAGTAAACAGTTTTGTTACTGTTTCTTGGGTCAGAATGTTTGACAATACAATGCATTTGACTAATTGTATGAATTCGGGATGAATTTGGAGTGTTTAGACAACACTTAAACCCGTTTTATCCCTAAACAGGCTTAAACCAAGAAAACAGGCTAAAACCGAGAGAAAACATTGATTCGAAGCAGTTAACAGCTATGTTACTGTTTCTAGGGTCAGAATGTTTGATAATACAATACATTTGACTAATTGTAAGTGTTCGGGATGAATTTAGAGTGTTTAGACAACACTTAAACCCGTTTAATCCCAAAACAGGCTTAAACCGAGAAAAGAGGCTAAAACCGAGGGAACATATTGATTCGAAGCAGTAAACAGCTATGTTACTGTCTCTAGGGTCAGAATGTTTGAGAATACAATGCATTTGACTAATTGTAAGTGTTCAGGATGAATTTGGAGTGTTTAGACAGCACTTAAACCCGTTTAATCCCAAAACAAGCTTAAATTGAGAAAACAGGCTAAAACCAAGAGAAAACATTGATTCGAAGCAATTAACAGCTATGTTACTCTTTCTAGGGTCAAAATATGTAACAATCCAATTCTTTGAACTAATTATAAAAGTTCGGGTTGAATTTGGAGTGTTTAGACACCACTTTTACCCATTTTGTCCCGAAACAGGCTAAAACCGAGAAAACATTGATTCGAAGCAGTAAACAGCTTTGTTACTGTTTCTAGGGTCAGAATGTGTGACAATCCAATGGATTTGACTAATTGTAAGAGTTCGGAATGAATTTGGAGTGTTTAAACAACACTTAAACCCGTTTTTATCCTAAAACAGGCTTAAACCAAGAAAACAGGCTAAAACCGAGGGAACACATTGATTCGAAGCAGTAAACAGCTTTGTTACTGTTTCTAGGGTCAGAATGTTTGATAATACAATGCATTTGACTAATTGTAAGTGTTCGGGATGAATTTGGAGTGTTTAGACAACACTTAAACCCGTTTTATCCTAAAACAGGCTTAAACCTAGAAAACAGGCTAAAACCGAAATAAAACATTGATTCGAAGCAGTAAACAGCTTTGTTACTGTTTCTAGGGTCAGAATCTGTGACAATCCAATGAATTTGACTAATTATAAGAGCTCGGAATGAATTTGGAGTGTTTAGACAACAATTAAACCCGTTTTATCCCTAAACAAGCTTAAATTGAGAAAACAGGCTAAAACCAAGAGAAAACATTGATTCGAAGCAATTAACAGCTATTTTACTCTTTCTAGGGTCAAAATATGTAACAATCCAATTCTTTGAACTAATTATAAAAGTTCAGGTTGAATTTGGAGTGTTTAGACACCACTTTTACCCATTTTGTCCCGAAACAGGCTAAAACCGAGAAAACATTGATTCGAAGCAGTAAACAGCTTTGTTACTGTTTCTAGGGTCAGAATGTGTGACAATCCAATGGATTTGACTAATTGTAAGAGTTCGGAATGAATTTGGAGTGTTTAAACAACACTTAAACCCGTTTTATCCTAAAACAGGGTTAAACCAAGAAAACAGGCTAAAACCGAGGGAACACATTGATTCGAAGCAGTAAACAGCTTTGTTACTGTTTCTAGGGTCAGAATGTTTGATAATACAATGCATTTGACTAATTGTAAGTGTTCGGGATGAATTTGGAGTGTTTAGACAACACTTAAACCCGTTTAATCCTAAAACAGGCTTAAACCTAGAAAACAGGCTAAAACCGAAATAAAACATTGATTCGAAGCAGTAAACAGCTTTGTTACTGTTTCTAGGGTCAGAATCTGTGACAATCCAATGAATTTGACTAATTATAAGAGTTCGGAATGAATTTGGAGTGTTTAGACAACAATTAAACCCGTTTTATCCCAAAACAAGCTTAAATTGAGAAAACAGGCTAAAACCAAGAGAAAACATTGATTCGAAGCAATTAACAGCTATATTACTCTTTCTAGGGTCAAAATATGTAACAATCCAATTCTTTGAACTAATTATAAAAGTTCGGGTTGAATTTGGAGTGTTTAGACACCACTTTTACCCATTTTGTCCCGAAACAGGCTAAAACCGAGAAAACTTTGATTCGAAGCAGTAAACAGCTTTGTTACTGTTTCTAGGGTCAGAATGTGTGACAACCCAATGGATTTGACTAATTGTAAGAGTTCGGAATGAATTTGGAGTGTTTAAACAACACTTAAACCCGTTTTATCCTAAAACAGGCTTAAACCAAGAGAACAGGCGAAAACCGAGGGAACACATTGATTCGAAGCAGTAAACAGCTATGTTACTGTTTCTAGGGTCAGAATGTTTGACAATACAATGCATTTGACTAATTGTAAGTGTTCACGATGAATTTCGAGTGTTTAGACAACACTTAAACCCGTTTTATCCCAAAAGAGGCTTAAACCAAGAAAACCGGCTAAAACCGAGTGAAAACATTGATTCGAAGCAGTAAACAGCTTTGTTACTGTTTCTAGGGTCAGAATGTGTGACAATCCAATGGATTTGACTAATTGTAAGAGTTCGGAATGAATTTGGAGTGTTTAAACAACACTTAAACCCGTTTTATCCTAAAACAGGCTTAAACCAAGAAAACAGGCTAAAACCGAGGGAACACATTGATTCGAAGCAGTAAACAGCTTTGTTACTGTTTCTAGGGTCAGAATGTTTGATAATACAATGCATTTGACTAATTTTAAGTGTTCGGGATGAATTTGGAGTGTTTAGACAACACTTAAACCCGTTTAATCCTAAAACAGGCTTAAACCAAGAAAACAGGCGAAAACCGAGGGAACACATTGATTCGAAGCAGTAAACAGCTATGTTTCTGTTTCTAGGGTCAGAATGTTTGACAATAAAATGCATTTGACTAATTGTAAGTGTTCAGGATGAATTTCGAGTGTTTAGACAACACTTAAACCCGTTTTATCCCAAAAGAGGCTTAAACCGAGAAAACCGGCTAAAACCGAGAGAAAACATTGATTCGAAGCAGTAAACAGCTTTGTCACTGTTTCTAGAGTCAGAATGTATGACAATCCAATGGATTTGACTAATTGTAAGAGTTCAGAATGAATTTGGAGTGTTTAAACAACACTTAAACCCGTTTAATCCCAAAACAGGCTTAAACCGAGAAAAGAGGCTAAAACCGAGGGAACACATTGATTCGAAGCAGTAAACAGCTATGTTACTGTTTCTAGGGTCAGAATGTTTGACAATACAATGCATTTGACTAATTGTAAGTGTTCAGGATGAATTTGGAGTGTTTAGACAGCACTTAAACCCGTTTAATCCCAAAACAGGCTTAAACCGATAAAACAGGCTAAAACCGAGAGAAAACATTGATTCGAAGCAGTAAACAGCTTTGTTACTGTTTCTAGGGTCAGAATATGTAACAATCCAATTCTTTGAACTAATTATAAAAGTTCGGGTTGAATTTGGAGTGTTTAGACACCACTTTTACCCATTTTGTCCCGAAACAGGTTAAAACCGAGAAAACATTGATTCGAAGCAGTAAACAGCTTTGTTACTGTTTCTAGGGTCAGATTGTGTGATAATCCAATGGATTTGACTAATTGTAAGAGTTCGGAATGAATTTGGAGTGTTTAAACAACACTTAAACCCGTTTTATCCTAAAACAGGCTTAAAACAAGAAAACAGGCAAAAACCGAGAGAACACATTGATTCGAAGCAGTAAACAGCTTTGTTACTGTTTCTAGGGTCAGAATGTTTGATAATACAATGCATTTGACTAATTGTAAGTGTTCGGGATGAATTTGGAGTGTTTAGACAACACTTAAACCCGTTTAATCCTAAAACAGGCTTAAACCTAGAAAACAGGCTAAAACCGAAATAAAACATTGATTCGAAGCAGTAAACAGCTTTGTTACTGTTTCTAGGGTCAGAATCTGTGACAATCCAATGAGTGTGACTAATTATAAGAGTTCGGAATGAATTTGGAGTGTTTAGACAACAATTAAACCCGTTTTATCCCAAAACAAGCTTAAATTGAGAAAACAGGCTAAAACCAAGAGAAAACATTGATTCGAAGCAATTAACAGCTATGTTACTCTTTCTAGGGTCAAAATATGTAACAATCCAATTCTTTGAACTAATAATAAAAGTTCGGGTTGAATTTGGAGTGTTTAGACACCACTTTTACCCATTTTGTCCCGAAACAGGCTAAAACCGAGAAAACATTGATTCGAAGCAGTAAACAGCTTTGTTACTGTTTCTAGGGTCAGAAAGTGTGACAATCCAATGGATTTGACTAATTGTAAGAGTTCGGAATGAATTTGGAGTGTTTAAACAACACTTAAACCCGTTTTATCCTAAAACAGGCTTAAACCAAGAAAACAGGCCAAAACCGAGAGAACACATTGATTCGAAGCAGTAAACAGCTTTGTTACTGTTTCTAGGGTCAGAATGTTTGATAATACAATGCATTTGACTAATTGTAAGTGTTCGGGATGAATTTCGAGTGTTTAGACAACACTTAAACCCGTTTTATCCCAAAAGAGGCTTAAACCGAGAAAACCGGCTAAAACCGAGAGAAAACATTGATTCGAAGCAGTAAACAGCTTTGTTAGTGTTTCTAGAGTCAGAATGTATGACAATCCAATGGATTTGACTAATTGTAAGAGTTCGGAATGAATTTGGAGTGTTTAAACAACACTTAAACCCGTTTTATCCTAAAACAGGCTTAAACCGAGAAAACAGGCTAAAACCGAGAGAACACATTGATTCGAAGCAGTAAACAGCTTTGTTACTGTTTCTAGGGTCAGAATGTTTGATAATACAATGCATTTGACTAATTGTAAGTGTTCGGGATGAATTTGGAGTGTTTAGACAACACTTGAACCCGTTTTATCCCAAAACAGGCTTAAACAAAGAAAAAAGGCTAAAACTGCGAGAAAACATTGATTCGAAGCAGTAAACAGCTTTGTTACTGTTTCTAGGGTCAGAATCTGTGACAATCCAATGAATTTGACTAATTATAAGAGTTCGGAATGAATTTGGAGTGTTTAGTATTGATCAAGATAACCTTGAGTGCAATTGGCCGTCCGTACGGTTATGTGATAGGGCCGTCCGTACGGTTAGGTGTTAGGGCCGTCCGTACGGTTAGATGTTAGGGCCGTCCGTACGGTTTGGTGAGGCCGACCACGAATGATGTGAATAAAGGGCTGAGAGTGTTCTACAAAGGCCCATGAGGAAGAGAAGGATCGAGAAGATGGCAAAGAGCCGTTAGAGATCACATGTTCCCCTAAGAGAGGCAACGAGAGGTCGCTATCACCATAGGGACACACCCTTCTCTCTCCCTATGTCGTTATCAAGTTTGTAATAAGAGTAGCCCTAGTTTTATTTCTATTTAAGGCCTACAGCCGACATTGTATATATACTATTCTAATATTGAATCTCTTCTCTTTATTCTCTTTGTTCTTGTTCACTAATTCTCTCAACAATTTCTTTCTCTACTCCAAACTAATCTAAACCAACAATATCATTCCGCTTAAACTAACATGGTATCAGAGCAAGTTTCTCGATCTACCACTCTCTAAACTCACTTTTTAGTCTACTTCTCTACCCTCTATAAAACTATACTCTTTCTCTTGCCATGGAAACTGCAAAACCGATAGTTACTCCGGTGGTACTCAAAGGCGCCAACTATCTCTTGTGGAAAAGAACCACAAAGACTGCTCTTAGTGGCCGGGGACTCTGGATTCATGTGGAAACAAACCAACTCCCCAAGAAAGCCAACAAAGAGGACAGCAAAGAAGAAACAGAGGAAGACAAGGAGGCTGAACTCGAAAAGGAAATCAAATGGTTCCAAGAGGATCAGACTGTGCTTGCCATCCTTCAAAACTCGCTAGACGCGTCCATCTTAGAAGCCTACTCATACTGTGAGACAGCGAAGGAACTATGGGACACGCTAGCTAATGTGTACGGGAATGTCACGAACCTAACCCGTGTGTTTGAAGTCAAGAAGGCCATTAACAGCCTTCATCAAGAAGACTTGGAGTTTACCAAGCACTTTGGGAAGTTTCGGTCATTGTGGGCCGAACTAGAGATGCTCCGGCCAAGCACCATCGATCCGGCGATTCTGAACGAAAGGAAGGAGCAAGACAAAGTCTTTGGCTTGCTCCTTACCCTCAACCCTGCCTTCAACGACCTCATCAAACACATACTCCGTGGTGACAAGCTGCCTACTCTTGACGACGTATGTGCTCAGGTTCAAAAGGAACAAGGGTCTCTCGGTCTCTTTAGTGGGAAGGGCGAGCTGGTTACGGCTAACAAGGGGGTCTACAGGCCGGATGAGAGGAAGATGGTGGTGTGTGACCACTGTAAGAAGAAAGGTCACGTGAGGGACAAGTGTTGGATTCTTCACCCACATCTCAAGCCAGCTAAGTTCAAAGCGAATCTGTCTCATGAAGGTACAAGCGGTCAAGCACCCGGAACGGTGAGCCAGGGGGAGACAACGGCGATGGCTGCGTCCTATGGAGACTACGTGAGAAAGTCTGACTTGGAGGCTCTCATTAAGTCCATCGCCGCACTAAAGGAATCCGGTACCACATTCTTTGCCACTAAACCTTCTAAAATGCTTGTCATTGACTCGGGGGCTTCTCACCATATGATTAGCAACCCGAGTCTACTAGACAATATAGAACCAGCTTTAGGTAATGTGGTTATTGCTAATGGTGATCGGATCCCTGTAAAAGGTGTTGGTAATTTAAAACTGCTTGAACATAACTCTAAAGCATTTTACATGCCAACATTCACGTCTAACCTCCTATCAGTAAAGAAAGCAGCTAATGATTTGAATTGCTATGTTGTTTTTGGTCCTAATAGTGTTCATTTTCAGGATATTAAGACTGGAAAGATACTTGGGGAAGGAAATGGAACTGGAGACCTTTATACTTTAGAGAAGACTTCACAAAGTCCCTCTAATTCTATTTCACTTACCTCTTGTTTATTGTCTAATAAGAATGATAATGATGCATTGTGGCATGCTAGACTAGGCCATCCCCACTCTCGCGCTCTTGAGTTGTTATTGCCTAATGTTTCTTTTAGCAGTTCTAGGTGTGAGTCTTGTATCCTTGGGAAACATTGTAGAACTGTGTTTCCTAAATCTTCTACCATTTATGAAAATTGCTTTGACTTGGTTCATTCTGATGTTTGGACATCACCATGCTTGTCTAGAGATAACAACAAGTACTTTGTGACCTTTATTGATGAAAAGTCGAAATATACTTGGATAACTTTGTTACCCTCTAAAGACCGTGTGTATGATGCATTTATAAATTTCCAAAACTATGTTACTAATCACTTTAATGCCAAGATCAAAGTGCTTAGGTCAGACAATGGAGGAGAATACACTAGTCACAAACTTAGAGAACACCTAACCGCACATGGCATCTTACAACAAACGAGCTGCCCGTACACTCCACAACAAAATGGTGTGGCGGAGAGGAAGAACAGGCACCTTATGGAAGTGGCGCGGTCAATGATGTTCCATATAAATGTGCCAAAACGTTTTTGGGGAGATGCGGTCATGACAGCCTGCTATCTTATCAACCGAACGCCAACAAAAATCCTAAGCGACCTAACTCCTTTTGAAATTCTTACTAAAACTAAACCATCATTAGACATTTACGAGTATTTGGCTGTGTGGGTTTTGTTTTGATTCCAGGAGAGCAGCAGAGTAAACTAGATGCAAAGAGTACCAAAAGCATGTTTATCGGTTACTCAACCACACAAAAAGGCTACAAGTGCTATGATCCGGTCAATGGCCGCATGTACGTGTCTAGAGACGTCAAGTTTCTGGAAGATCAAGGCTACTACGAGACAAAAGACTGGAACAGCCTTAAGGACCTATCTCACTCCACCACTGACCGTGCGACCAACTTACGGTTCCTACTAGATCATCTTGGTGTTACACAACAATCTTGTCCCGAGGCCCAGCTACCGCCAGTAGCTCCCAATGAATCTACACAGCTGGCAGAGCCCCCAGCTGATCATGATCCATCTCCACGTCCTGCGGAACAACTTCCTGAGCCGGGAGAGGACATATCCGAAGGAGTCGTTCCTACACCTCCCGCTGAGCCTAATACTACTACCGCCGAGCCAAGTCAGCCAGCCTCATCCACACCTCTTATACCACTCAGACGGAGTGAACGTGTCAAGTTTCATCCATCCGATTCAGGCCGTTTGTTCGCTTGCCGTGTTGCCGCCTGATCATGCAGCATTCCTAGGGTCTATTGATGCTAATTATATACCCCAGACATACGATGAGGCCAAAGATCATCAAGTGTGGCGAGATGCCGTATCCGCTGAGACTGGTGCCATGGTTCGCAACCACACGTGGGATGAAGCCGACCTGCCTAGAGGCAAGAAGGCAGTCAGTTCGCGATGGGTCTTTACCATCAAGTATTTAAGCACTGGTAAGATAGAACGATACAAAGCTCGCCTTGTGGCTCGTGGCTTTACTCAAACATATGGGTCGGATTATACGGAAACCTTCGCCCCGGTCGCCAAGCTTCATACTGTTAGGGTGGTGCTCTCCGTTGCCACTAACCTCTCGTGGAATCTTTGGCAAATGGATGTCAAGAATGCATTTCTTCAGGGGGAGCTTCAAGAGGAGGTCTATATGCACCCCCCAGGGCTAGAAGACATGGTTGCACCCGGCAAGGTCCTCCGACTTCGCAAGGCCATTTACGGTCTCAAGCAGTCTCCTCGGGCCTGGTACCACAAGTTGAGCTCTACGCTCAAAGATCACGGCTTCAAACGTTGTGAACCAGACCACACCCTCTTCACTCGTCGTTCTCCCGATGGTCTCGTCGTCTTCCTCATCTATGTTGATGATCTTATCATCACCGGCGATGATCAAGAGGGCGTTCAGGCCACCAAGGTTTTTCTTCACTCTGCGTTCGACATCAAAGACCTCGGCGAGCTCCGTTACTTCCTTGGTATAGAGATCTTGCGCTTGCCAGGCGGCCTGTTTCTCTCTCAACGGAAGTACACTCTTGATCTCTTGGCCGAGACTGGCCGCCTCGCCACAAGACCGTCTCTCACTCCACTGGACGAAGGCTACCAGGCCAAGCGAAAGGGGGAGAGCATTCGGGCCATGGACGGACAACCGCGAGATCCAATGGATGAACCATATGAGGACGTTACAAGATACCGGCGACTTGTGGGGAAGCTCATATATCTCACGATCACGCGGCCTGACATTTGTTATGCAGTCAACCAGGCGAGTCAATACATGCAGGCTCCGACTAAGTATCATTGGAGCATTGTAGAGAGGATACTTAGCTATCTTAAAGGAAGCCCGGGTCAAGGCATATGGATGGGCAGGAATTCAAACACGGAGATAGTGGGCTATTGTGATGCTGATTACGCTGGAGATACATTGGACAGGAAGTCAACTACCGGGTATTGTACATTTGTTGGTGGGAACTTGGTCACATGGAAGTCAAAGAAGCAGAAGGTGGTCTCATGCTCTAGTGCTGAAGCCGAGTATAGAGCAATGCGGAAGCTAACAAATGAATTGACCTGGTTGAAGGCACTCCTCAAGGACCTCGACATTGATTCAAAGAAACCAATCACCATACATTGCGACAATGAGGCTGCAATTCACATTGCTACTAATTCAGTGTTTCATGAGAGAACCAAACACATTGAGGTTGACTGCCACAAGGTTCGAGAAAAGATAGAAGAAGGGGTCATCCTACCGTGTCATACTCGGAGTCAAGACCAACTGGCAGACATTTTCACCAAAGCTGCAAGCTCCAAGGTTTGTGAACATATTCATAGCAGACTTGGACTTGTAGACATCACTCGCCCTTGATCACCTCACTTAATCCATGCACATCACACTCTTTTTCCCTTGACATAGTTTTATCCCATGAGGTTTTCTATGCCAAGGTTTTTAATGAGGTGATGCTTCATGGGTTCCAAGTTTAGTCATTTCATTCGACTAAACTTGAGGGGGAGTATTGATCAAGATAACCTTCAGTGCAATTGGCCGTCCGTACGGTTATGTGATAGGGCCGTCCGTACGGTTAGGTGTAAGGGCCGTCCGTACGGTTAGGTGTTAGGGCCGTCCGTATGGTTAGGTGTTAGGGCCGTCCGTATGGTTAGGTGTTAGGCCGACCACGAATGATGTGAATAAAGGGCTGAGAGTGTTCTACAAAGGCCCATGAGCAAGAGAAGGATCGAGAAGATGGCAAAGAGCCGTTAGAGATCACATGTTCCCCTAAGAGAGGCAACGAGAGGTCGCTATCACCATAGGGACACACCCTTCTCTCTCCCTATGTCGTTATCAAGTTTGTAATAAGAGTAGCCCTAGTTTTATTTCTATTTAAGGCCTACAGCCGACATTGTCTATATACTATTCTAATATTGAATCTCTTCTCTTTATTCTCTTTGTTCTTGTTCACTAATTCTCTCAACAATTTCTTTCTCTACTCCAAACTAATCTAAACTAACAATATCATTCCGCTTAAACTAACATTTAGACAACAATTAAACCCGTTTTATCCCAAAACAAGCTTAAATTGAGAAAACAGGCTAAAACCAAGAGAAAACATTGATTCGAAGCAATTAACAGCTATGTTACTCTTTCTAGGGTCAAAATATGTAACAATCCAATTCTTTGAACTAATTATAAAATTTCGGGTTGAATTTGGAGTGTTTAGACACCACTTTTACCCATTTTGTCCCGAAACAGGCTAAAACCGAGAAAACATTGATTCGAAGCAGTAAACAGCTATGTTACTGTTTCTAGGGTCAGAATGTTTGACAATACAATGCATTTGACTAATTGTAAGTGTTCAGGATGAATTTCGAGTGTTTAGACAACACTTAAACCCGTTTTATCCCAAAAGAGGCTTAAACCGAGAAAACCGGCTAAAACCGAGAGAAAACATTGATTCGAAGCAGTAAACAGCTTTGTTACTGTTTCTAGAGTCAGAATGTATGACAATCCAATGGATTTGACTAATTGTAAGAGTTCGGAATGAATTTGGAGTGTTTAAACAACACTTAAACCCGTTTTATCCTAAAACATGCTTAAACCGAGAAAACAGGGTAAAACCGAGAGAAAACATTGATTCGAAGCAGTAAACAGCTTTGTTACTGTTCTAGGGTCAGAATGTTTGATAATACAAGCATTTGACTAATTGTAAGTGTTCGGGATGAATTTGGAGTGTTTAGACAACACTTAAACCCGTTTAATCCTAAAACAGGCTTAAACCTAGAAAACAGGCTAAAACCGAAAGAAAACATTGATTCGAAGCAGTAAACAGCTTTGTTACTGTTTCTAGGGTCAGAATCTGTGACAATCCAATGAATTTGACTAATTATAAGAGTTCGGAATGAATTTGGAGTGTTTAGACAACAATTAAACCCGTTTTATCCCAAAACAAGCTTAAATTGAGAAAACAGGCTAAAACCAAGAGAAAACATTGATTCGAAGCAATTAACAGCTATGTTACTCTTTCTAGGGTCAAAATATGTAACAATCCAATTCTTTGAACTAATTATAAAAGTTCGGGTTGAATTTGGAGTGTTTAGACACCACTTTTACCCATTTTGTCCCGAAACAGGCTAAAACCGAGAAAACATTGATTCGAAGCAGTAAACAGCTTTGTTACTGTTTCTAGGGTCAGAATGTGTGACAATCCAATGAATTTGACTAATTGTAAGAGTTCGGAATGAATTTGGAGTGTTTAAACGACACTTAAACCCGTTTTATCCTAAAACAGGCTTAAACCAAGAAAACAGGCGAAAACCGAGGGAACACATTGATTCGAAGCAGTAAACAGCTATGTTACTGTTTCTAGGGTCAGAATGTTTGATAATACAATGCATTTGACTAATTGTAAGTGTTCGGGATGAATTTGGAGTGTTTAGACAACACTTAAACCCGTTTAATCCCAAAACAGGCTTAAACCGAGAAAAAAGGCTAAAACCGAGGGAACACATTGATTCGAAGCAGTAAAACAGCTATGTTACTGTTTCTAGGGTCAGAATGTTTGACAATACAATGCATTTGACTAATTGTAAGTGTTCAGGATGAATTTGGAGTGTTTAGACAGCACTTAAACACGTTTAATCCCAAAACAGGCTTAAACCGATAAAACAGGCTAAAACCGAGAGAAAACATTGATTCGAAGCAGTAAACAGCTTTTTTACTGTTTCTAGGGTCAGAATGTATGACAATCCAATGGATTTGACTAATTGTAAGAGTTCGGAATGAATTTGGAGTGTTTAGACAACACTTAAACCCGTTTAATCCCAATACCGGCTTAAACCGAGAAAACAGGCTAAAACCGAGAGAAAACATTGACTCGAAGCAGTACACAGCTATATTACTGTTTCTAGGGTCAAAATGTTTGATAATACAATGCATTTCACTAATTGTAAGTGTTCGGGATGAATTTGGAGTGTTTAGACAACACTTAAACCCGTTTAATCCCAAAACCGGCTTAAACCGAGAAAACAGGCTAAAACCGAGAGAAAACATTGATTCGAAGCAGTACACAGCTATATTACTCTTTCTAGGGTCAAAATATGTAACAATCCAATTCTTTTGACTAATTATAAAAGTTTGGGTTGAATTTGGAGTGTTTAGACACCACTTTTACCCATTTTGTCCCGAAAGAGGCTAAAAACGAGAAAACATTGATTCGAAGCAGTAAACAGCTTTGTTACTGTTTCTAGGGTCAGAATGTTTGACAATACATTGCATTTGACTAATTGTAAGTGTTCAGGATGAATTTGGAGTGTTTAGACAGCACTTAAACCCGTTTAATCCCAAAACAGGCTTAAACCGAGAAAACAGGCTAAAACCGAGAGAAAACATTGATTCGAAGCAGTAAACAGCTTTGTTACTGTTTCTAGGGTCAGAATGTATGACAATCCAATGGATTTGACTAATTGTAAGAGTTCGGAATGAATTTGGAGTGTTTAAACAACACTTAAACCCGTTTTATCCTAAAACAGGCTTAAACCGAGAAAACAGGCTAAAACCGAGAGAACACATTGATTCGAAGCAGTAAACAGCTATGTTACTGTTTCTAGGGTCAGAATGTTTGATAATACAATGCATTTGACTAATTGTAAGTGTTCGGGATGAATTTGGAGTGTTTAGACAACACTTAAACCCGTTTAATCCCAAAACAGGCTTAAACCGAGAAAAGAGGCTAAAACCGAGGGAACACATTGATTCGAAGCAGTAAACAGCTATGTTACAGTTTCTAGGGTCAGAATGTTTGACAATACAATGCATTTGACTAATTGTAAGTGTTCAGGATGAATTTGGAGTGTTTAGACAGCACTTAAACCCGTTTAATCCCAAAACAGGCTTAAACCGATAAAACAGGCTAAAACCGAGAGAAAACATTGATTCGAAGCAGTAAACAGCTTTGTTACTGTTTCTAGGGTCAGAATGTATGACAATCCAATGGATTTGACTAATTGTAAGAGTTCGGAATGAATTTGGAGTGTTTAGACAACACTTAAACCCGTTTAATCCCAATACCGGTTTAAACCGAGAAAACAGGCTAAAACCGAGAGAAAACATTGATTCGAAGCAGTACACAGCTATATTACTGTTTCTAGGGTCAAAATGTTTGATAATACAATGCATTTCACTAATTGTAAGTGTTCAGGATGAATTTGGAGTGTTTAGACAACACTTAAACCCGTTTAATCCCAAAACCGGCTTAAACCGAGAAAAAAGGCTAAAACCGAGAGAAAACATTGATTCGAAGCAGTACACAGCTATATTACTCTTTCTAGGGTCATAATGTTTGACAATACATTGCATTTGACCCTATATTACTCTTTCTAGGGTCCAATTCTTTTGACTAATTATAAAAGTTTGGGTTGAATTTGTAGTGTTTAGACACCACTTTTACCCATTTTGTCCCGAAAGAGGCTAAAACCGAGAAAACATTGATTCGAAGCAGTAAACAGCTTTGTTACTGTTTCTAGTGTCAGAATGTTTGACAATACATTGCATTTGACTAACTGTAAGAGTTCGGGATGAATTTGGAGTGTTTAGACAACAATTAAACCAGTTTTATCCCAAAACAACCTTAAATTGAGAAAACAGGCTAAATGTTAGAATTAGCGAAAGACTTGAGAGTTTAGAAGAGTTGAGATAGAGAGATTAGGTGAACAAATAGAATAAGAAGAAGAAGAATCGGTTCCACTAGAATAGACATATACAATTGTTGTCTTACAACCTTTAAATAGACACTAGAAGTAGGGCAACCTTCCTAAGACAAGAATAGAAACAAGTGATAGTGACATTAGGAGAGAGGTGTATGCGACCAAGGTGATAGTGACCCATCCGTTGGCTTAAGAGAACATGTGACTTCTTCCTCTTCTCACTCCAACGGCTAGAATAGATGATTCTAGACCTCTTGTATGGGCCGAGCACACACACACTCCTCTTGTCTCGTTATTTTGGCCCATGTGACATTGAGTGTGGTACGGTTTCCATACGGTACGGTCCTATGTCCGTACGGTCACCTTGTCCGTACGGTCACCTTGATCAATACTCCCCCTCAAGCTTAGCCAAATGCATTGGCTAAGCTTGGAACCCGTGAAGCAGCACCTCATTAAAAACCTTGACTTAGAAAACCTCATGGGACAAAACTAAGTCAAGGGAAAAAGAGTGTGCTGTCCACGAATTAGAGAAGATGATCAAGGTCTTGTGATGTCTACAAGTCCTAGTTTGTTATGAATATAGTCACAAACCTTAGGACTCGCAGACTTGGTGAATATATCAGCCAATTGATCTTGACTCCGAGTATGACACGGTAATACCACACCTTCCTCAATCTTCTCCCGAACCTTGTGGCAATCGCTTTCAATGTGTTTAGTTCTCTCATGGAAAACAGAATTGGTGGCTATGTGGATTGCAGCCTCATTATCACAATGCATAGTGATCGGTTGCTTTGAGTCAATACCAAGATCCTTGAGCAGCCCCTTTAACCAAGTCAACTCGTTTGTTAGCTTCCGCATTGCTCGATACTCGGCCTCCGCGCTTGAACAAGATACCACCTTTTGCTTCTTAGACTTCCATGTGACTAGATTTCCACCAAGGTACAATATCCAGTGGTTGACCTCCTATCCAAGGTATCTCCATTGTAGTCTGCATCACAGTAGCCCACTATCTCAGTGTTATCGTTCTTGCCCATCCAGATGCCTTGACCCGGACTCCCCTTGAGATAGCTGAGAATCCGCTCGACCATGCTCCATTGATACTTGGTTGGAGCTTGCATGTGTTGACTGACCTGGTTCACAGCATAACATATGTCAGTGCGCGTAATGGTAAGATATATCAACTTACCTACAAGCCGGCGGTAGCGTGTGACATCCGGGAACGGCTCATCCATGGGTGCCCGTGGTTGGCCTTCTTGTGCCCGAATGCTCTCCCCCTTTCGCTTGAGCTGGTAGTCCTCATCAAGTGGTGTAGGAGCCGGAGACGCGCCAAGCTTGCCCGTTTCAGCCAACAAATCAAGGGTATATTTGCGTTGAGAGAGGAAGAGCCCCTCCGGAGATCGACAGATTTCAATGCCAAGGAAGTATTTGAGTTCCCCTAGGTCCTTAATATCAAAGGCAGATTTGAGGTGCTGTTTGGTGTCCTCAATGCCAGCCTTATCGTCGCCAGTCACAATGATGTCGTCGACATAGATAAGCACCACCACAAGGCCAAGAGATGTTTGAAGTGTAAACAGAGTGTGATCGGCCTCCGATCGGCGAAAACCTTGAGTCTTGAGGGTAGAGCTCAGTTTGTGATACCAGGCACGCGGGGACTGTTTGAGGCCATATATGGCCTTACGGAGCCTCAAGACTTTCCCGGGAGCGACCAGGTCTTCAAGGCCCGGAGGAGGCGTCATATAAACTTCTTCGTCTAATTCTCCTTGAAGAAACGCGTTCTTGACATCCATCTGCCATAAATCCCATGAGAGGTTGACGGCAATGGAAAGGACGACCCGAACCGTGTGGAGTTTGGCTACCGGTGCAAACGTCTCCGTGTAGTCAGCACCATACGTTTGGGTGAAGCCGCGTGCAACCAACCGGGCTTTGTGACGTTCAATGGCGCCGGTGCTTAGGAACTTGATGGTGAAAACCCATTTGGAGCTCACGGCCTTTTTGCCTTTGGGAAGGTCGGCTTCGTCCCACGTGTGGTTCCGGATCATGGCACCAGTTTCGTCATGGACAGCCTCTAACCATTCCTTGTGGTTCTTAGCCTCGTCATAGGTTTGAGGGACCCAGTGAGCATCAACTTGGCCAAAGAATGCTTGGTGATCTCTTGGGAGCAGCTCAAGTGAACAGACCGCCTGGATAGGATGGGCAACGGCTTGGCCGTTGTAATAGACGCGCTTATCTCTCCAAGTGGACGGATGAGATTTAACACGGTCACTCCTTCGTAGGACCGGTTGCATAGGCAGAACGACACCAGAGGATTCAATACTGCCTTCGTCCGTAGTGGCCCCATCCGAGTGACCTCCGGTACCGGCCAAGGGTGCTGCGGTAGGTGGCATGGGGGCAGGGTCACCATGGCCGCCGGCTACGGGTGGGCTTGGCTCAGGAATAGTGTGATCTGAGGGGAAGTCACCTTCAGGGACAGTATCATGATCCTGCCTTCCTACTGTGGATGGCGGACGAGGCGCGGACCGGATAGGACCTGTTGGCGGAGACGGTTGACCAAGATGATCGAGAAGAAACTTTAAGCTGGAGGCCCGGTCATTTGGTGAGTGTGAGAGGTCCTTAAGGCTGTCCCAATCCTTATTATCAAAGTAGCCAATATTCTCCATGAACCGAACATCTCTAGAGACATATAACCGGCTTGTGGTTGGGTCATAGCACTTGTACCCCTTTTGAGTCGTTGAATAACCGATGAACATACAGTTTGTGCTTTTCGCATCCAGTTTGCTTCGCTGCTCTCCAGGCACTAACACAAAGCAAACACAACCAAAGACGCGTAAGTGATCAAGAGATGGTTTAAATTTGTTTAATACCTCAAATGGTGATAGATCATTTAGAACTTTGGTTGGTATCCGGTTGATCAAGTAACATGCGGTCATCACAGCATCCCCCCAATATCTCTTTGTAACATGTGAGTGGAACATCATTGATCGCGCAACTTCCATGAGGTGTCGGTTCTTCCTTTCGGCCACACCATTTTGTTGGGGTGTATAGGGACAACTAGTTTGTTGGAGAATACCATGCCTAGAGAGATGTTCTTTGAACTTGTGACTTGTGTATTCCCCACCATTATCCGACCTTAGCACCTTAATTTTAGCATTGAAGTGATTAGTAACATAATTTTGAAAATTAACAAAGGCATCAAACACCCTATCTTTAGATGGTAATAGTGTGACCCAAGTATATTTCGATTTTTCATCAATAAATGTCACAAAATACTTGTTATTATCCCTAGATAGGCATGGTGATGTCCATACATCCGAATGAACTAAATCAAAGCAATGTTCATAAATAGTAGTTGACTTTGGAAAAATAGACTTGCAATGTTTTCCAAGGATACAAGACTCACAACTTGAGTTATCAAAAGAAACACTAGGAAACATTAAACCAAGTGCACGAGAATGTGGATGACCTAGCCTAGCATGCCACACCATATTCGAATTAACAACAAAACAAGATTTAATAGATGTATCTAAGTTTGGTGAAGTTTTCTCTAGGACATAGAGATCTCCACTCCCTTGTCCTTCTTCAAGAACTTTCCCAGTCTCAATATCCTGAAAATGAACACTATTAGGACCGAAGATAGCATAGCAATTCAAATCATTAGTGGCCCTCTTAACCGATAAAAGATTAGAAGTGAAGGTAGGCATAAAGAAAGCTTTTGAGTATTTATCAAACAATTTCAAGTCCCCTACTCCTTTCACAGGTATGTGTTCTCCATTAGCAATAATAACACTCCCTAAAGCCGGTTTTATGTTGTTAATTAGACTAGGGTTACTGATCATGTGGTGAGAAGCACCCGAGTCAACAACAATAGACCTACTTGGTTTAGAAGCAAGAAACGAGTTACCGGATTCTTTGAGTGAGGCAATGGAACGAATAAGGGCCTCTATATCAGACTTCCTCACCACCTCTCCATAGGACGCAGTCATGGCCGTTTCTTCTCCTTGCCTTGATGGCCCGGCCCCTTTTTCACCTACCGCTTCCTTGGAGAGATTTGCTTTGAACTTTGCTGGTTTAAGATGGGGGTGAAGTATCCAGCATTTGTCCTTCATGTGACCCTTCTTCTTGCAGTGGTCACACACCCACACCTTCCTTTCTTCCTGCTTGTACACGCCCTTATTTGCCGTGATTAGCTCCCCCTTACCACTAAATAGATCGAGTGAGCCTTGTTCCTTTTGAACTTGGGAACACACTTCTTCAAAGCTAGGAAGCTTGTCTCCTCTTAGAATGTGCTTCATGAGGTCGTTAAAGGCTGGGTTGAGTGTGAGTAGGCGACCAAAGATCTTGTCTTGCTCTTTCCTCTCATTAAGAACCGTCGGATCTAGGGAACTTGGCCGTAAGGCCTCAAGCTCCGACCAAAGGGCCCTGAACTTACCAAGGTGCTTAGTAAACTCCAAGTCATCTTGGCTCAGACTGTTGATGGCTCTCTTAACTTCAAAGACTCGAGTCAAGTTAGAGACATTACCATACACGCTTTTAAGCGTTTCCCAAAGCTCCTTGGCCGTCTCGCAGTAGGAGTAGGCTTCAAGGATTGGCGTATCTAGGGAGTTCTGGAGAAGAGACAGGACCACTTGGTCTTCTTGAAACCACTTGGCCTTTCTCTCGTTTTCTTCCTCTACTTCCCCTTCAGAAGCGCCTTCATCTTCTCCTTTGAGGTTTTGCTTTGAAACATAGTCGGTTGTGACATGACTCCAAAGGCCACGACCTCCAAGGGCGGTTCTTGTGGTTCTTGTCCACAGCAAGTAGTTTGTTCCCTTAAGAACAACCGGTGTAACAAGAGGTTTAGCGTTTTCCATGGCTTGGATGCTATGGACCGTTGGATAAAGCGTTTACCCGGAGAATAAGAACGGTAAGGATGAGAGGTAGAGTAAGGCGAGTTAGAGAATAAGAGAATAGTGGAACTAGATTGTCAAGAACAACAACCTTGCTCTGATACCACGTTAGAATTAGCGAAAGACTTGAGAGTTTAGAAGAGTTGAGATAGAGAGATTAGGTGAACAAATAGAATAAGAAGAAGAAGAATCGGTTCCACTAGAATAGACATATACAATTGTTGTCTTACAACCTTTAAATAGACACTAGAAGTAGGGCAACCTTCCTAAGACAAGAATAGAAACAAGTGATAGTGACATTAGGAGAGAGGTGTATGCGACCAAGGTGATAGTGACCCATCCGTTGGCTTAAGAGAACATGTGACTTCTTCCTCTTCTCACTCCAACGGCTAGAATAGATGATTCTAGACCTCTTGTATGGGCCGAGCACACACACACTCCTCTTGTCTCGTTATTTTGGCCCATGTGACATTGAGTGTGGTACAGTGTCCGTACGGTACGGTCCTATGTCCGTACGGTCACCTTGTCCGTACGGTCACCTTGATCAATACTAAAACCAAGAGAAAACATTGATTCGAAGCAGTAAACAGCTATGTTACTCTTTCTAGGGTCAAAATATGTAACAATCCAATTCTTTTAACTAATTATAAAAGTTCGGGTTGAATTTGGAGTGTTTAGACACCACTTTTACCCATTTTGTCCCGAAAGAGGCTAAAACCAAAAAAATATTGGTTCGAAGCAGTAAACAGCTATGTTACTCTTTATAGGGTCAAAATATGTAACAATCAAATACATTTGACTAATTATAAGAGTTCGAGTTGAATTTGGAGTGTTTAGACACCACTTTTACCTATTTTGTCCCGAAACAGGCTAAAACCAAGAAAACATTGATTCAAAGCAGTAAACAGTTTTGTTACTGTTTCTTGGGTCAGAATGTTTGACAATACAATGCATTTGACTAATTGTATGAATTCGGGATGAATTTGGAGTGTTTAGACAACACTTAAACCCGTTTTATCCCTAAACAGGCTTAAACCAAGAGAACAGGCTAAAACCGAGAGAAAACATTGATTCGAAGCAGTTAACAGCTATGTTACTCTTTCTAGGGTCAAAATATGTAACAATCCAATTCTTTGAACTAATTATAAAAGTTCGGGTTGAATTTGGAGTGTTTAGACACCACTTTTACCCATTTTGTCTCGAAACAGGCTAAAACCGAGAAAACATTGATTCGAAGCAGTAAACAGCTTTGTTACTGTTTCTAGGGTCAGAATGTGTGACAATCCAATGGATTTGACTAATTGTAAGAGTTCGGAATGAATTTGGAGTGTTTAAACAACACTTAAACCCGTTTTATCCTAAAACAGGCTTAAAGCAAGAAAACAGGCGAAAACTGAGGGAACACATTGATTCGAAGCAGTAAACAGCTATGTTACTGTTTCTAGGGTCAGAATGTTTGACAATACAATGCATTTGACTAATTGTAAGTGTTCAGGATGAATTTCGAGTGTTTAGACAACACTTAAACCCGTTTTATCCCAAAAGAGGCTTAAACCGAGAAAACCGGCTAAAACCGAGAGAAAACATTGATTCGAACTAGTAAACAGCTTTGTTACTGTTTCTAGGGTCAGAATGTATGACAATCCAATGGATTTGACTAATTGTAAGAGTTCGGAATGAATTTGGAGTGTTTAAACAACACTTAAACCCGTTTTATCCTAAAACAGGCTTAAACCGAGAAAACAGGCTAAAACCGAGAGAACACATTGATTCGAAGCAGTAAACAGCTTTGTTACTGTTTCTAGGGTCAGAATGTTTGATAATACAATGCATTTGACTAATTGTAAGTGTTCGGGATGAATTTGGAGTGTTTAGATAACACTTCAACCCGTTTAATCCTAAAACAGGCTTAAACCGAGAAAACAGGCTAAAACCGAAAGAAAACATTGATTCGAAGCAGTAAACAGCTTTGTTACTGTTTCTAGGGTCAGAATCTGTGACAATCCAATGAATTTGACTAATTATAAGAGTTCGGAATGAATTTGGAGTGTTTAGACAATAATTAAACCTGTTTTATCCCAAAACAAGCTTAAATTGAGAAAACAGGCTAAAACCAAGAGAAAACATTGATTCGAAGCAATTAACAGCTATGTTACTCTTTCTAGGGTCAGAATGTTTGATAATGCAATGCATTTGACCAATTGTAAGTGTTCGGGGTGAATTTGGAGTGTTTAGACAACACTTAAACCCGTTTAATCCCAAAACAGGCTTAAACCGAGAAAACAGGCTAAAACCGAGAGAAAACATTGATTCAAAGCAGTAAACAGCTTTATTACTGTTTCTAGGGTCAGAATATGTGACAATCCAATGAATTTTACTAATTATAAGAGTTCGGAATGAATTTGGAATGTTTAGACAACAATTAAACCCGTTTTATCCCAAAAGAGGCTAAAACCGAGAAAACATTGATTCGAAGCAGTAAACAGCTTTGTTACTGTTTCTAGGGTCAGAATCTATGACAATCCAATGAATTTGACTAATTATAAGAGTTCGGGATGAATTTCGAGTGTTTAGACAACAATTAAACCAGTTTTATCCCAAAACAACCTTAAATTGAGAAAACAGGCTAAAACCAAGAGGAAACATTGATTCGAAGCAGTAAACAGCTATGTTACTCTTTCTAGGGTTAAAATATGTAACAATCCAATTCTTTTAACTAAATATAAAAGTTCGGGTTGAATTTGGAGTGTTTAGACACCACTTTTACCCATTTTGTCCCGAAAGATGCTAAACCGAAAAAACATTGGTTCGAAGCAGTAAACAGCTATGTTACTCTTTATAGGTTCAAAATATGTAACAATCAAATACATTTGACTAATTATAAGAGTTCGGGTTGAATTTGGAGTGTTTAGACACCACTTTTACCCATTTTGTCCCGAAACAGGCTAAAACCGAGAAAACATTGATTCGAAGCAGTCAACAGTTTTGTTACTGTTTCTAGGGTCAGAATGTTTGACAATACAATGCATTTGACTAATTGTATGAGTTCGGGATGAATTTGGAGTGTTTAGACAACACTTAAACCCGTTTTATCCCTAAACAGGCTTAAACCAAGAAAACAGGCTAAAACCGAGAGAACACATTGATTCGAAGCAGTAAACAGCTTTGTTACTGTTTCTAGGGTCAGAATGTTTGACAATACAATGCATTTGACTAATTGTATGAGTTCGGGATGAATTTGGAGTGTTTAGACAACACTTAAACCCGTTTTATCCCTAAACAGGCTTAAACCAAGAGAACAGGCTAAAACCGAGAGAAAACATTGATTCGAAGCAGTTAACAGCTATGTTACTCTTTCTAGGGTCAAAATATGTAACAATCCAATTCTTTGAACTAATTATAAAAGTTCGGGTTGAATTTGGAGTGTTTAGACACCACTTTTACCCATTTTGTCTCGAAACAGGCTAAAACCGAGAAAACATTGATTCGAAGCAGTAAACAGCTTTGTTACTGTTTCTAGGGTCAGAATGTGTGACAATCCAATGGATTTGACTAATTGTAAGAGTTCGGAATGAATTTGGAGTGTTTAAACAACACTTAAACCCGTTTTATCCTAAAACAGGCTTAAAGCAAGAAAACAGGCGAAAACCGAGGGAACACATTGATTCGAAGCAGTAAACAGCTATGTTACTGTTTCTAGGGTCAGAATGTTTGACAATACAATGCATTTGACTAATTGTAAGTGTTCAGGATGAATTTCGAGTGTTTAGACAACACTTAAACCCGTTTTATCCCAAAAGAGGCTTAAACCGAGAAAACCGGCTAAAACCGAGAGAAAACATTGATTCGAACTAGTAAACAGCTTTGTTACTGTTTCTAGGGTCAGAATGTATGACAATCCAATGGATTTGACTAATTGTAAGAGTTCGGAATGAATTTGGAGTGTTTAAACAACACTTAAACCCGTTTTATCCTAAAACAGGCTTAAACCGAGAAAACAGGCTAAAACCGAGAGAACACATTGATTCGAAGCAGTAAACAGCTTTGTTACTGTTTCTAGGGTCAGAATGTTTGATAATACAATGCATTTGACTAATTGTAAGTGTTCGGGATGAATTTGGAGTGTTTAGATAACACTTCAACCCGTTTAATCCTAAAACAGGCTTAAACCGAGAAAACAGGCTAAAACCGAAAGAAAACATTGATTCGAAGCAGTAAACAGCTTTGTTACTGTTTCTAGGGTCAGAATCTGTGACAATCCAATGAATTTGACTAATTATAAGAGTTCGGAATGAATTTGGAGTGTTTAGACAACAATTAAACCTGTTTTATCCCAAAACAAGCTTAAATTGAGAAAACAGGCTAAAACCAAGAGAAAACATTGATTCGAAGCAATTAACAGCTATGTTACTCTTTCTAGGGTCAGAATGTTTGATAATGCAATGCATTTGACCAATTGTAAGTGTTCGGGGTGAATTTGGAGTGTTTAGACAACACTTAAACCCGTTTAATCCCAAAACAGGCTTAAACCGAGAAAACAGGCTAAAACCGAGAGAAAACATTGATTCAAAGCAGTAAACAGCTTTATTACTGTTTCTAGGGTCAGAATATGTGACAATCCAATGAATTTTACTAATTATAAGAGTTCGGAATGAATTTGGAATGTTTAGACAACAATTAAACCCGTTTTATCCCAAAAGAGGCTAAAACCGAGAAAACATTGATTCGAAGCAGTAAACAGCTTTGTTACTGTTTCTAGGGTCAGAATCTATGACAATCCAATGAATTTGACTAATTATAAGAGTTCGGGATGAATTTCGAGTGTTTAGACAACAATTAAACCAGTTTTATCCCAAAACAACCTTAAATTGAGAAAACAGGCTAAAACCAAGAGGAAACATTGATTCGAAGCAGTAAACAGCTATGTTACTCTTTCTAGGGTTAAAATATGTAACAATCCAATTCTTTTAACTAAATATAAAAGTTCGGGTTGAATTTGGAGTGTTTAGACACCACTTTTACCCATTTTGTCCCGAAAGATGCTAAACCGAAAAAACATTGGTTCGAAGCAGTAAACAGCTATGTTACTCTTTATAGGTTCAAAATATGTAACAATCAAATACATTTGACTAATTATAAGAGTTCGGGTTGAATTTGGAGTGTTTAGACACCACTTTTACCCATTTTGTCCCGAAACAGGCTAAAACCGAGAAAACATTGATTCGAAGCAGTCAACAGTTTTGTTACTGTTTCTAGGGTCAGAATGTTTGACAATACAATGCATTTGACTAATTGTATGAGTTCGGGATGAATTTGGAGTGTTTAGACAACACTTAAACCCGTTTTATCCCTAAACAGGCTTAAACCAAGAAAACAGGCTAAAACCGAGAGAACACATTGATTCGAAGCAGTAAACAGCTTTGTTACTGTTTCTAGGGTCAGAATGTTTGACAATACAATGCATTTGACTAATTGTATGAGTTCGGGATGAATTTGGAGTGTTTAGACAACACTTAAACCCGTTTTATCCCTAAACAGGCTTAAACCAAGAAAACAGGCTAAAACCGAGAGAAAACATTGATTCGAAGCAGTACACAGCTATGTTACTATTTCTAAGGTCAAAATATGGAAGAATCCAATGCATTTGACTAGTTATAAGAGTTGGGTTGAATTTGGAGTGTTTAGACACCACTTTTACCCATTTTGTCCCAAAACAGGCTAAAACAGAGAAAACATTGATTCGAAGCAGTAAACAGCTTTGTTACTGTTTCTAGGGTCAGAATCTGTGACAATCCAATGGATTTGACTAATTGTTAGAGTTGGGAATGAATTTGGAGTGTTTAAACAACACTTAAACCCGTTTTATCCTAAAACAGGCTTAAACCAAGAAAACAGGCTAAAACCGAGAGAACACATTGATTCGAAGCAGTAAACAGCTTTGTTACTGTTTCTAGGGTCAGAATGTTTGACAATACAATGCATTTGACTAATTGTAAGTGTTCAGGATGAATTTCGAGTGTTTAGACAACACTTAAACCCGTTTTATCCCAAAAGAGGCTTAAACCGAGAAAACCGGCTAAAACCGAGAGAAAACATTGATTCGAACTAGTAAAGAGCTTTGTTACTGTTTCTAGGGTCAGAATGTATGACAATCCAATGGATTTGACTAATTGTAAGAGTTCGGAATGAATTTGGAGTGTTTAAACAACACTTAAACCCGTTTTATCCTAAAACAGGCTTAAACCGAGAAAACAGGCTAAAACCGAGAGAACACATTGATTCGAAGCAGTAAACAGCTTTGTTACTGTTTCTAGGGTCAGAATGTTTGATAATACAATGCATTTGACTAATTGTAAGTGTTCGGGATGAATTTGGAGTGTTTAGATAACACTTCAACCCGTTTAATCCTAAAACAGGCTTAAACCGAGAAAACAGGCTAAAACCGAAAGAAAACATTGATTCGAAGCAGTAAACAGCTTTGTTACTGTTTCTAGGGTCAGAATCTGTGACAATCCAATGAATTTGACTAATTATAAGAGTTCGGAATGAATTTGGAGTGTTTAGACAACAATTAAACCCGTTTTATCCCAAAACAAGCTTAAATTGAGAAAACAGGCTAAAACCAAGAGAAAACATTGATTCGAAGCAATTAACAGCTATGTTACTCTTTCTAGGGTCAGAATGTTTGATAATGCAATGCATTTGACCAATTGTAAGTGTTCGGGATGAATTTGGAGTGTTTAGACAACACTTAAACCCGTTTAATCCCAAAACAGGCTTAAACCGAGAAAACAGGCTAAAACCGAGAGAAAACATTGATTCGAAGCAGTAAACAGCTTTATTACTGTTTCTAGGGTCAGAATGTATGACAATCCAATGGATTTGACTAATTGTAAGAGTTCGGAATGAATTTGGAGTGTTTAAACAACACTTAAACCCGTTTTATCCTAAAACAGGCTTAAACCGAGAAAACAGGCTAAAACCGAGAGAACACATTGATTCGAAGCAGTAAACAGCTTTGTTACTGTTTCTAGGGTCAGAATGTTTGATAATACAATGCATTTGACTAATTGTAAGTGTTCGGGATGAATTTGGAGTGTTTAGATAACACTTCAACCCGTTTAATCCTAAAACAGGCTTAAACCGAGAAAACAGGCTAAAACCGAAAGAAAACATTGATTCGAAGCAGTAAACAGCTTTGTTACTGTTTCTAGGGTCAGAATCTGTGACAATCCAATGAATTTGACTAATTATAAGAGTTCGGAATGAATTTGGAGTGTTTAGACAACAATTAAACCCGTTTTATCCCAAAACAAGCTTAAATTGAGAAAACAGGCTAAAACCAAGAGAAAACATTGATTCGAAGCAATTAACAGCTATGTTACTCTTTCTAGGGTCAGAATGTTTGATAATGCAATGCATTTGACCAATTGTAAGTGTTCGGGATGAATTTGGAGTGTTTAGACAACACTTAAACCCGTTTAATCCCAAAACAGGCTTAAACCGAGAAAACAGGCTAAAACCGAGAGAAAACATTGATTCGAAGCAGTAAACAGCTTTATTACTGTTTCTATGGTCAGAATATGTGACAATCCAATGAATTTGACTAATTATAAGAGTTCGGAATGAATTTGGAATGTTTAGACAACAATTAAACCCGTTTTATCCCAAAAGAGGCTAAAACCGAGAAAACATTGATTCGAAGCAGTAAACATTGATTTGTTACTGTTTCTAGGGTCAGAATCTATGACAATCCAATGAATTTGACTAATTATAAGAGTTCGGGATGAATTTCGAGTGTTTAGACAACAATTAAACCAGTTTTATCCCAAAACAACCTTAAATTGAGAAAACAGGCTAAAACCAAGAGGAAACATTGATTCGAAGCAGTAAACAGCTATGTTACTCTTTCTAGGGTTAAAATATGTAACAATCCAATTCTTTTAACTAAATATAAAAGTTCGGGTTGAATTTGGAGTGTTTAGACACCACTTTTACCCATTTTGTCCCGAAAGAGGCTAAAACCGAAAAAACATTGGTTCGAAGCAGTAAACAGCTATGTTACTCTTTATAGGTTCAAAATATGTAACAATCAAATACATTTGACTAATTATAAGAGTTCGGGTTGAATTTGGAGTGTTTAGACACCACTTTTACCTATTTTGTCCCGAAACAGGCTAAAACCAAGCAAAAATTGATTCGAAGCAGTCAACAGTTTTGTTACTGTTTCTAGGGTCAGAATGTTTGACAATACAATGCATTTGACTAATTGTATGAGTTCGGGATGAATTTGGAGTGTTTAGACAACACTTAAACCCGTTTTATCCCTAAATAGGCTTAAACCAAGAAAACAGGCTAAAACCGAGAGAACACATTGATTCGAAGCAGTAAACAGCTTTGTTATTGTTTCTAGGGTCAGAATGTTTGACAATACAATGCATTTGACTAATTGTATGAGTTCGGGATGAATTTGGAGTGTTTAGACAACACTTAAACCCGTTTTATCCCTAAACAGGCTTAAACCAAGAAAACAGGCTAAAACCGAGAGAAAACATTGATTCGAAGCAGTACACAGCTATGTTACTATTTCTAAGGTCAAAATATGTAAGAATCCAATGCATTTGACTAGTTATAAGAGTTGAGTTGAATTTGGAGTGTTTAGACACCACTTTTACCCATTTTGTCCCGAAACAGGCTAAAACAGAGAAAACATTGATTCGAAGCAGTAAACAGCTTTGTTACTGTTTCTAGGGTCAGAATCTGTGACAATCCAATGGATTTGACTAATTGTTAGAGTTGGGAATGAATTTGGAGTGTTTAAACAACACTTAAACCCGTTTTATCCTAAAACAGGCTTAAACCAAGAAAACAGGCTAAAACCGAGAGAACACATTGATTCGAAGCAGTAAACAGCTTTGTTACTGTTTCTAGTGTCAGAATGATTGATAATTCAATGCATTTGACTAATTGTAAGTGTTCGGGATGAATTTGGAGTGTTTAGACAACACTTAAACCCGTTTAATCCCAAAACAGGCTTAAACCGAGAAAACAGGCTAAAACCGAGAGAAAACATTGATTCGAAGCAGTAAACAGCTTTGTTACTGTTTCTAGGGTCAGAATCTGTGACAATCCAATGAATTTGACTAATTATAAGAGTTCGGAATGAATTTGGAGTGTTTAGACAACAATTAAACCCGTTTTATCCCAAAACAAGATTAAATTGAGAAAACAGGCTAAAACCAATAGAAAACATTGATTCGAAGCAATTAACAGCTATGTTACTCTTTCTATGGTCAAAATATGTAGCAATCCAATTCTTTGAACTAATTATAAAAGTTCGGGTTGAATTTGGAGTGTTTAGACACCACTTTTACCCATTTTGTCCCGAAACAGGCTAAAACCGAGAAAACATTGATTCGAAGCAGTAAACAGCTTTGTTACTGTTTCTTGGGTCCGAATGTGTGACAGTCCAATGGATTTGACTAATTGTAAGAGTTCGGATGAATTTGGAGTGTTTAAACAACACTTAAACCCGTTTTATCCTAAAACAGGCTTAAACCAAGAAAACAGGCCAAAACCGAGGGAACACATTGATTCGAAGCAGTAAACAGCTATGTTACTGTTTCTAGGGTCAGAATGTTTGACAATACAATGCATTTGACTAATTGTAAGTGTTCAGGATGAATTTCGAGTGTTTAGACAACACTTAAACCCGTTTTATCCCAAAAGATGCTTAAACTGAGAAAACCGGCTAAAACCGAGAGAAAACATTGATTCGAAGCAGTAAACAGCTTTGTTACTGTTTCTAGGGTCAGAATGTATGACAATCCAATGGATTTGACTAATTGTAAGAGTTCGGAATGAATTTGGAGTGTTTAAACAACACTTAAACACGTTTTATCCTAAAACAGGCTTAAACCAAGAAAACAGGCTAAAACCGAGGGAACACATTGATTCGAAGCAGTAAACAGCTATGTTACTGTATCTAGGGTCAGAATGTTTGACAATACAATGCATTTGACTAATTGTAAGTGTTCAGGATGAATTTGGAGTGTTTAGACAACACTTAAACCCGTTTAATCCCAAAACAGGCTTAAACCGAGAAAACCGGCTAAAACTGAAAGAAAACATTGATTCGAAGCAGTAAACAGCTTTGTTACTGTTTCTAGGGTCAGAATCTGTGACAATCCAATGAATTTGACTAATTATAAGAGTTCGGAATGAATTTGGAGTGTTTAGACAACAATTAAACCCGTTTTATCCCAAAACAAGCTTAAATTGAGAAAACAGGCTAAAACCAAGAGAAAACATTGATTCGAAGCAATTAACAGCTATGTTACTCTTTCTAGGGTCAAAATATGTAACAATCCAATTCTTTGAACTAATTATAAAAGTTCGGGTTGAATTTGGAGTGTTTAGACACCACTTTTACCCATTTTGTCCCGAAACAGGCTAAAACCGAGAAAACATTGATTCGAAGCAGTAAACAGCTTTGTTACTGTTTCTACGGTTAGAATGTGTGACAATCCAATGGATTTGACTAATTGTAAGAGTTCAGAATGAATTTGGAGTGTTTAAACAACACTTAAACCCGTTTTATCCTAAAACAGGCTTAAACCAAGAAAACAGGCGAAAACCGAGGGAACACATTGATTCGAAGCAGTAAACAGCTATGTTACTGTTTCTAGGGTCAGAATGTTTGACAATACAATGCATTTGACTAATTGTAAGTGTTCAGGATGAATTTCGAGTGTTTAGACAACACTTAAACCCGTTTTATCCCAAAAGATGCTTAAACCGAGAAAACCGGCTAAAACCAAGAGAAAACATTGATTCGAAGCAGTAAACAGATTTGTTACTGTTTCTAGGGTCAGAATCTATGACAATCCAATGGATTTAACTAATTGTAAGAGTTCAGAATGAATTTGGAGTGTTTAAACAACACTTAAACCCGTTTTATCCTAAAACAGGCTTAAACCGAGAAAACAGGCTAAAACCGAGAGAACACATTGATTCGAAGCAGTAAACAGCTATGTTACTGTATCTAGGGTCAGAATGTTTGACAATACAATGCATTTGACTAATTGTAAGTGTTCAGGATGAATTTGGAGTGTTTAGACAACACTTAAACCCGTTTAATCCCAAAACAGGCTTAAACCGAGAAAACCGGCTAAAACCGAAAGAAAACATTGATTCGAAGCAGTAAACAGCTTTGTTACTGTTTCTAGGGTCAGAATCTGTGACAATCCAATGAATTTGACTAATTATAAGAGTTCGGAATGAATTTGGAGTGTTTAGACAACAATTAAACCCGTTTTATCCCAAAACAAGCTTAAATTGAGAAAACAGGCTAAAACCAAGAGAAAACATTGATTCGAAGCAATTAACAGCTATGTTACTCTTTCTAGGGTCAGAATGTTTGATAATGCAATGCATTTGACCAATTGTAAGTGTTCGGGATGAATTTGGAGTGTTTAGACAACACTTAAACCCGTTTAATCCCAAAACAGGCTTAAACCGAGAAAACAGGCTAAACCCGAGAGAAAACATTGATTCGAAGCAGTAAACAGCTTTATTACTGTTTCTAGGGTCAGAATCTGTGACAATCCAATGAATTTGACTAATTATAAGAGTTCGGAATGAATTTGGAGTGTTTAGACAACAATTAAACCCGTTTTATCCCAAAACAAGCTTAAATTGAGAAAACAGGCTAAAACCAAGAGAAACCATTGATTCGAAGCAATTAACAGCTATGTTACTCTTTCTAGGGTCAAAATATGTAACAATCCAATTCTTTGAACTAATTATAAAAGTTCGGGTTGAATTTGGAGTGTTTAGACACCACTTTTACCCATTTTGTCCCGAAACAGGCTAAAACCGAGAAAACATTGATTCGAAGCAGTAAACAGATTTGTTACTGTTTCTAGGGTCAGAATGTGTGACAATCTAATGGATTTGACTAATTGTAAGAGTTCGGAATGAATTTGGAGTGTTTAAACAACACTTAAACCCGTTTTATCCTAAAACAGGCTTAAACCAAGAAAACAGGCGAAAACCGAGGGAACACATTGATTCGAAGCAGTAAACAGCTATGTTACTGTTTCTAGGGTCAGAATGTTTGACAATACAATGCATTTGACTAATTGTAAGTGTTCAGGATGAATTTCGAGTGTTTAGACAACACTTAAACCCGTTTAATCCCAAAACAGGCTTAAACCGAGAAAACCGGCTAAAACCGAAAGAAAACATTGATTCGAAGCAGTAAACAGCTTTGTTACTGTTTCTAGGGTCAGAATCTATGACAATCCAATGGATTTGACTAATTGTAAGAGTTCAGAATGAATTTGGAGTGTTTAAACAACACTTAAACCCGTTTTATCCTAAAACAGGCTAAAACCGAGAAAACAGGCTAAAACCGAGAGAACACATTGATTCGAAGCAGTAAACAGCTTTGTTACTGTTTCTAGGGTCAGAATGTTTGATAATACAATGCATTTGACTAATTGTAAGAGTTCGGAATGAATTTGGAGTGTTTAAACAACACTTAAACACGTTTTATCCTAAAACAGGCTTAAACCAAGAAAACAGGCTAAAACCGAGGGAACACATTGATTCGAAGCAGTAAACAGCTTTATTACTGTTTCTAGGGTCAGCATCTGTGACAATCCAATGAATTTGACTAATTATAAGAGTTCGGAATGAATTTGGAGTGTTTAGACAACAATTAAACCCGTTTTATCACAAAACAAGCTTAAATTGAGAAAACAGGCTAAAACCAAGAGAAAACATTGATTCGAAGCAATTAACAGCTATGTTACTCTTTCTAGGGTCAAAATATGTAACAATCCAATTCTTTGAACTAATTATAAAAGTTCGGGTTGAATTTGGAGTGTTTAGACACCACTTTTACCCATTTTGTCCCGAAACAGGCTAAAACCGAGAAAACATTGATTCGAAGCAGTAAACAGCTTTGTTACTGTTTCTAGGGTCAGAATGTGTGACAATCTAATGGATTTGACAAATTGTAAGAGTTCGGAATGAATTTGGAGTGTTTAAACAACACTTAAACCCGTTTTATCCTAAAACAGGCTTAAACCAAGAAAACAGGCGAAAACCGAGGGAACACATTGATTCGAAGCAGTAAACAGCTATGTTACTGTTTCTAGGGTCAGAATGTTTGACAATACAATGCATTTGACTAATTGTAAGTGTTCAGGATGAATTTCGACTGTTTAGACAACACTTAAACCCGTTTTATCCCAAAAGATGCTTAAACCGAGAAAACCGGCTAAAACCGAGAGAAAACATTGATTCGAAGCAGTAAACAGCTTTGTTACTGTTTCTAGGGTCAGAATCTGTGACAATCCAAAGAATTTGACTAATTGTAAGAGTTCGAAATGAATTTGGAGTGTTTAAACAACACTTAAACACGTTTTATCCTAAAACAGGCTAAAACCAAGAAAACAGGCTAAAACCGAGGGAACACATTGATTCGAAGCAGTAAACAGCTTTGTTACTGTTTCTAGGGTCAGAATGTTTGATAATACAATGCATTTGACTAATTGTAAGAGTTCGGAATGAATTTGGAGTGTTTAAACAACACTTAAACACGTTTTATCCTAAAACAGGCTTAAACCAAGAAAACAGGCTAAAACCGAGGGAACACATTGATTCGAAGCAGTAAACAGCTTTATTACTGTTTCTAGGGTCAGCATCTGTGACAATCCAATGAATTTGACTAATTATAAGAGTTCGGAATGAATTTGGAGTGTTTAGACAACAATTAAACCCGTTTTATCACAAAACAAGCTTAAATTGAGAAAACAGGCTAAAACCAAGAGAAAACATTGATTCGAAGCAATTAACAGCTATGTTACTCTTTCTAGGGTCAAAATATGTAACAATCCAATTCTTTGAACTAATTATAAAAGTTCGGGTTGAATTTGGAGTGTTTAGACACCACTTTTACCCATTTTGTCCCGAAACAGGCTAAAACCGAGAAAACATTGATTCGAAGCAGTAAACAGCTTTGTTACTGTTTCTAGGGTCAGAATGTGTGACAATCTAATGGATTTGACTAATTGTAAGAGTTCGGAATGAATTTGGAGTGTTTAAACAACACTTAAACCCGTTTTATCCTAAAACAGGCTTAAACCAAGAAAACAGGCGAAAACCGAGGGAACACATTGATTCGAAGCAGTAAACAGCTATGTTACTGTTTCTAGGGTCAGAATGTTTGACAATACAATGCATTTGACTAATTGTAAGTGTTCAGGATGAATTTCGACTGTTTAGACAACACTTAAACCCGTTTTATCCCAAAAGATGCTTAAACCGAGAAAACCGGCTAAAACCGAGAGAAAACATTGATTCGAAGCAGTAAACAGCTTTGTTACTGTTTCTAGGGTCAGAATCTATGACAATCCAATGGATTTGACTAATTGTAAGAGTTCAGAATGAATTTGGAGTGTTTAAACAACACTTAAACCCGTTTTATCCTAAAACAGGCTTAAACCGAGAAAACAGGCTAAAACCGAGAGAACACATTGATTCGAAGCAGTAAACAGCTTTGTTACTGTTTCTAGGGTCAGAATGTTTGATAATACAATGCATTTGACTAATTGTAAGAGTTCGGAATGAATTTGGAGTGTTTAAACAACACTTAAACACGTTTTATCCTAAAACAGGCTTAAACCAAGAAAACAGGCTAAAACCGAGAGAACACATTGATTCGAAGCAGTAAACAGCTATGTTACTGTATCTAGGGTCAGAATGTTTGAAAATACAATGCATTTGACTAATTGTAAGTGTTCAGGATGAATTTAGAGTGTTTAGACAACACTTAAACCCGTTTATTCCCAAAACAGGCTTAAACCGAGAAAACCGGCTAAAACCGAAAGAAAACATTGATTCGAAGCAGTAAACAGCTTTGTTACTGTTTCTAGGGTCAGAATCTGTGACAATCCAATGAATTTGACTAACTATAAGAGTTCGGAATGAATTTGGAGTGTTTAGACAACAATTAAACCCGTTTTATCCCAAAACAAGCTTAAATTGAGAAAACAGGCTAAAACCAAGAGAAAACATTGATTCGAAGCAATTAACAGCTATGTTACTCTTTCTAGGGTCAGAATGTTTGATAATGCAATGCATTTGACTAATTGTAAGTGTTCGGGATGAATTTGGAGTGTTTAGACAACACTTAAACCCGTTTAATCCCAAAACAGGCTTAAACCGAGAAAACAGGCTAAAACCGAGAGAAAACATTGATTAGAAGCAGTAAACAGCTTTATTACTGTTTCTAGGGTCAGAATCTGTGACAATCCAATGAATTTGACTAATTATAAGAGTTCGGAATGAATTTGGAGTGTTTAGACAACAATTAAACCCAAAACAAGCTTAAATTGAGAAAACAGGCTAAAACCAAGAGAAAACATTGATTCGAAGCAGTAAACAGCTATGTTACTGTATCTAGGGTCAGAATGTTTGACAATACAATGCATTTGACTAATTGTAAGTGTTCAGGATGAATTTAGAGTGTTTAGACAACACTTAAACCCGTTTAATCCCAAAACAGGCTTAAACCGAGAAAACCGGCTAAAACCGAAAGAAAACATTGATTCGAAGCAGTAAACAGCTTTGTTACTGTTTCTAGGGTCAGAATCTGTGACAATCCAATGAATTTGACTAATTATAAGAGTTCGGAATGAATTTGGAGTGTTTAGACAACAATTAAACCCGTTTTATCCCAAAACAAGCTTAAATTGAGAAAACAGGCTAAAACCAAGAGAAAACATTGATTCGAAGCAATTAACAGCTATGTTACTCTTTCTAGGGTCAGAATGTTTGATAATGCAATGCATTTGACTAATTGTAAGTGTTCGGGATGAATTTGGAGTGTTTAGACAACACTTAAACCCGTTTAATCCCAAAACAGGCTTAAACCGAGAAAACAGGCTAAAACCGAGAGAAAACATTGATTAGAAGCAGTAAACAGCTTTATTACTGTTTCTAGGGTCAGAATCTGTGACAATCCAATGAATTTGACTAATTATAAGAGTTCGGAATGAATTTGGAGTGTTTAGACAATAATTAAACCCAAAACAAGCTTAAATTGAGAAAACAGGCTAAAACCAAGAGAAAACATTGATTCGAAGCAATTAACAGCTATGTTACTGTATCTAGGGTCAGAATGTTTGATAATGCAATGCATTTGACTAATTGTAAGTGTTCGGGATGAATTTGGAGTGTTTAGACAACACTTAAACCCGTTTAATCCCAAAACAGGCTTAAACCGAGAAAACAGGCTAAAACCGAGAGAAAACATTGATTCGAAGCAGTAAACAGCTTTATTACTGTTTCTAGGGTCAGCATCTGTGACAATCCAATGAATTTGACTAATTATAAGAGTTCGGAATGAATTTGGAGTGTTTAGACAACAATTAAACCCGTTTTATCCCAAAACAAGCTTAAATTGAGAAAACAGGCTAAAACCAAGAGAAAACATTGATTCGAAGCAATTAACAGCTATGTTACTCTTTCTAGGGTCAGAATGTTTGATAATGCAATGCATTTGACTAATTGTAAGTGTTCGGGATGAATTTGGAGTGTTTAGACAACACTTAAACCCGTTTAATCCCAAAACAGGCTTAAACCGAGAAAACAGGCTAAAACCGAGAGAAAACATTGATTAGAAGCAGTAAACAGCTTTATTACTGTTTCTAGGGTCAGAATCTGTGACAATCCAATGAATTTGACTAATTATAAGAGTTCGGAATGAATTTGGAGTATTTAGACAACAATTAAACCCAAAACAAGCTTAAATTGAGAAAACAGGCTAAAACCAAGAGAAAACATTGATTCGAAGCAATTAACAGCTATGTTACTCTTTCTAGGGTCAGAATGTTTGATAATGCAATGCATTTGACTAATTGTAAGTGTTCGGGATGAATTTGGTGTGTTTAGACAACACTTAAACCCGTTTAATCCCAAAACAGGCTTAAACCGAGAAAACAGGCTAAAACCGAGAGAAAACATTGATTCGAAGCAGTAAACAGCTTTATTACTGTTTCTAGGGTCAGTATCTGTGACAATCCAATGAATTTGACTAATTATAAGAGTTCGGAATGAATTTGGAGTGTTTAGACAACAATTAAACCCGTTTTATCCCAAAACAAGCTTAAATTGAGAAAACAGGCTAAAACCAAGAGAAAACATTGATTCGAAGCAATTAACAGCTATGTTACTCTTTCTAGGGTCAAAATATGTGACAATCCAATTCTTTGAACTAATTATAAAAGTTCGGGTTGAATTTGGAGTGTTTAGACACCACTTTTACCCATTTTGTCCCGAAACAGGCTAAAACCGAGAAAACAGGCTAAAACCGAGAGAAAACATTGATTAGAAGCAGTAAACAGCTTTATTACTGTTTCTAGGGTCAGAATCTGTGACAATCCAATGAATTTGACTAATTATAAGAGTTCGGAATGAATTTGGAGTGTTTAGACAACAATTAAACCCAAAACAAGCTTAAATTGAGAAAACAGGCTAAAACCAAGAGAAAACATTGATTCGAAGCAATTAACAGCTATGTTACTCTTTCTAGGGTCAGAATGTTTGATAATGCAATGCATTTGACTAATTGTAAGTGTTCGGGATGAATTTGGAGTGTTTAGACAACACTTAAACCCGTTTAATCCCAAAACAGGCTTAAACCGAGAAAACAGGCTAAAACCGAGAGAAAACATTGATTCGAAGCAGTAAACAGCTTTATTACTGTTTCTAGGGTCAGCATCTGTGACAATCCAATGAATTTGACTAATTATAAGAGTTCGGAATGAATTTGGAGTGTTTAGACAACAATTAAACCCGTTTTATCCCAAAACAAGCTTAAATTGAGAAAACAGGCTAAAACCAAAAGAAAACATTGATTCGAAGCAATTAACAGCTATGTTACTCTTTCTAGGGTCAAAATATGTGACAATCCAATTCTTTGAACTAATTATAAAAGTTCGGGTTGAATTTGGAGTGTTTAGACACCACTTTTACCCATTTTGTCCCGAAACAGGCTAAAACCGAGAAAACATTGATTCGAAGCAGTAAACAGCTTTGTTACTGTTTCTAGGGTCAGAATGTGTGACAATCTAATGGATTTGACTAATTGTAAGAGTTCGGAATGAATTTGGAGTGTTTAAACAACACTTAAACCCGTTTTATCCTAAAACAGGCTTAAACCAAGAAAACAGGCGAAAACCGAGGGAACACATTGATTCGAAGCAGTAAACAGCTATGTTACTGTTTCTAGGGTCAGAATGTTTGATAATACAATGCATTTGACTAATTGTAAGAGTTCGGAATGAATTTGGAGTGTTTAAACAACACTTAAACACGTTTTATCGTAAAACAGGCTTAAACCAAGAAAACAGGCTAAAACCGAGGGAACACATTGATTCGAAGCAGTAAACAGCTATGTTACTGTATCTAGGGTCAGAATGTTTGACAATACAATGCATTTGACTAATTGTAAGTGTTCAGGATGAATTTAGAGTGTTTAGACAACACTTAAACCCGTTTAATCCCAAAACAGGCTTAAACCGAGAAAACCGGCTAAAACCGAAAGAAAACATTGATTCGAAGCAGTAAACAGCTTTGTTACTGTTTCTAGGGTCAGAATCTGTGACAATCCAATGAATTTGACTAATTATAAGAGTTCGGAATGAATTTGGAGTGTTTAGACAACAATTAAACCCGTTTTATCCCAAAACAAGCTTAAATTGAGAAAACAGGCTAAAACCAAGAGAAAACATTGATTCGAAGCAATTAACAGCTATGTTACTCTTTCTAGGGTCAGAATGTTTGATAATGCAATCCATTTGACTAATTGTAAGTGTTCGAGATGAATTTGGAGTGTTTAGACAACACTTAAACCCGTTTAATCCCAAAACAGGCTTAAACCGAGAAAACAGGCTAAAACCGAGAGAAAACATTGATTAGAAGCAGTAAACAGCTTTATTACTGTTTCTAGGGTCAGAATCTGTGACAATCCAATGAATTTGACTAATTATAAGAGTTCGGAATGAATTTGGAGTGTTTAGACAACAATTAAACCCAAAACAAGCTTAAATTGAGAAAACAGGCTAAAACCAAGAGAAAACATTGATTCGAAGCAATTAACAGCTATGTTACTCTTTCTAGGGTCAGAATGTTTGATAATGCAATGCATTTGACTAATTGTAAGTGTTCGGGATGAATTTGGAGTGTTTAGACAACACTTAAACCCATTTTGTCCCGAAAGAGGCTAAAACCGAAAAAACATTGATTCGAAGCAGTAAACAGCTATGTTACTGTTTCTAGGGTCAGAATGTGTGACAATCTAATGGATTTGACTAATTGTAAGAGTTCGGATTGAATTTGGAGTGTTTAAACAACACTTAAACCCGTTTTATCCTAAAACAGGCTTAAACCAAGAAAACAGGCGAAAACCGAGGGAACACATTGATTCGAAGCAGTAAACAGCTATGTTACTGTTTCTAGGGTCAGAATGTTTGACAATACAATGCATTTGACTAATTGTAAGTGTTCAGGATGAATTTCGAGTGTTTAGACAACACTTAAACCCGTTTTATCCCAAAAGATGCTTAAACCGAGAAAACCGGCTAAAACCGAGAGAAAACATTGATTCGAAGCAGTAAACAGCTTTGTTACTGTTTCTAGGGTCAGAATCTATGACAATCCAATGGATTTGACTAATTGTAAGAGTTCAGAATGAATTTGGAGTGTTTAAACAACACTTAAACCCGTTTTCTCCTAAAACAGGCTTCAACCGAGAAAACAGGCTAAAACCGAGAGAACACATTGATTCGAAGCAGTAAACAGCTTTGTTACTGTTTCTAGGGTCAGAATGTTTGATAATACAATGCATTTGACTAATTGTAAGTGTTCGGGATGAATTTGGAGTGTTTAGACAACACTTCTACCCGTTTAATCCTAAAATAGGCTTAAACCGAGAAAACAGGCTAAAACCGAAAGAAAACATTGATTCGAAGCAGTAAACAGCTTTGTTACTGTTTCTAGGGTCAGAATCTGTGACAATCCAATGAATTTGACTAATTATAAGAGTTTGGAATGAATTTGGAGTGTTTAGACAACAATTAAACCCGTTTTATCCCAAAACAAGCTTAAATTGAGAAAACAGGCTAAAACCAAGAGAAAACATTGATTCGAAGCAATTAACAGCTATGTTACTCTTTCTAGGGTCAGAATGTTTGATAATGCAATGCATTTGACTAATTGTAAGTGTTCGGGATGAATTTGGAGTGTTTAGACAACAATTAAACCCGTTTTATCCTAAAACAGGCTAAAACCAAGAAAACAGGCTAAAACCGAGGGAACACATTGATTCGAAGCAGTAAACAGCTTTGTTACTGTTTCTAGGGTCAGAATGTTTGATAATACAATGCATTTGACTAATTGTAAGAGTTCGGAATGAATTTGGAGTGTTTAAACAACACTTAAACACGTTTTATCCTAAAACAGGCTTAAACCAAGAAAACAGGCTAAAACCGAGGGAACACATTGATTCGAAGCAGTAAACAGCTTTATTACTGTTTCTAGGGTCAGCATCTGTGACAATCCAATGAATTTGACTAATTATAAGAGTTCGGAATGAATTTGGAGTGTTTAGACAACAATTAAACCCGTTTTATCACAAAACAAGCTTAAATTGAGAAAACAGGCTAAAACCAAGAGAAAACATTGATTCGAAGCAATTAACAGCTATGTTACTCTTTCTAGGGTCAAAATATGTAACAATCCAATTCTTTGAACTAATTATAAAAGTTCGGGTTGAATTTGGAGTGTTTAGACACCACTTTTACCCATTTTGTCCCGAAACAGGCTAAAACCGAGAAAACATTGATTCGAAGCAGTAAACAGCTTTGTTACTGTTTCTAGGGTCAGAATGTGTGACAATCTAATGGATTTGACTAATTGTAAGAGTTCGGAATGAATTTGGAGTGTTTAAACAACACTTAAACCCGTTTTATCCTAAAACAGGCTTAAACCAAGAAAACAGGCGAAAACCGAGGGAACACATTGATTCGAAGCAGTAAACAGCTATGTTACTGTTTCTAGGGTCAGAATGTTTGACAATACAATGCATTTGACTAATTGTAAGTGTTCAGGATGAATTTCGACTGTTTAGACAACACTTAAACCCGTTTTATCCCAAAAGATGCTTAAACCGAGAAAACCGGCTAAAACCGAGAGAAAACATTGATTCGAAGCAGTAAACAGCTTTGTTATTGTTTCTAGGGTCAGAATCTATGACAATCCAATGGATTTGACTAATTGTAAGAGTTCAGAATGAATTTGGAGTGTTTAAACAACACTTAAACCCGTTTTATCCTAAAACAGGCTTAAACCGAGAAAACAGGCTAAAACCGAGAGAACACATTGATTCGAAGCAGTAAACAGCTTTGTTACTGTTTCTAGGGTCAGAATGTTTGATAATACAATGCATTTGACTAATTGTAAGAGTTCGGAATGAATTTGGAGTGTTTAAACAACACTTAAACACGTTTTATCCTAAAACAGGCTTAAACCAAGAAAACAGGCTAAAACCGAGGGAACACATTGATTCGAAGCAGTAAACAGCTATGTTACTGTATCTAGGGTCAGAATGTTTGACAATACAATGCATTTGACTAATTGTAAGTGTTCAGGATGAATTTAGAGTGTTTAGACAACACTTAAACCCGTTTAATCCCAAAACAGGCTTAAACCGAGAAAACAGGCTAAAACCGAGAGAAAACATTGATTCGAAGCAGTAAACAGCTTTATTACTGTTTCTAGGGTCAGCATCTGTGACAATCCAATGAATTTGACTAATTATAAGAGTTCGGAATGAATTTGGAGTGTTTAGACAACAATTAAACCCGTTTTATCCCAAAACAAGCTTAAATTGAGAAAACAGGCTAAAACCAAGAGAAAACATTGATTCGAAGCAATTAACAGCTATGTTACTCTTTCTAGGGTCAGAATGTTTGATAATGCAATGCATTTGACTAATTGTAAGTGTTCGGGATGAATTTGGAGTGTTTAGACAACACTTAAACCCGTTTAATCCCAAAACAGGCTTAAACCGAGAAAACAGGCTAAAACCGAGAGTAAACATTGATTAGAAGCAGTAAACAGCTTTATTACTGTTTCTAGGGTCAGAATCTGTGACAATCCAATGAATTTGACTAATTATAAGAGTTCGGAATGAATTTGGAGTGTTTAGACAACAATTAAACCCAAAACAAGCTTAAATTGAGAAAACAGGCTAAAACCAAGAGAAAACATTGATTCGAAGCAGTAAACAGCTATGTTACTGTATCTAGGGTCAGAATGTTTGACAATACAATGCATTTGACTAATTGTAAGTGTTCAGGATGAATTTAGAGTGTTTAGACAACACTTAAACCCGTTTAATCCCAAAACAGGCTTAAACCGAGAAAACCGGCTAAAACCGAAAGAAAACATTGATTCGAAGCAGTAAACAGCTTTGTTACTGTTTCTAGGGTCAGAATCTGTGACAATCCAATGAATTTGACTAATTATAAGAGTTCGGAATGAATTTGGAGTGTTTAGACAACAATTAAACCCGTTTTATCCCAAAACAAGCTTAAATTGAGAAAACAGGCTAAAACCAAGAGAAAACATTGATTCGAAGCAATTAACAGCTATGTTACTCTTTCTAGGGTCAGAATGTTTGATAATGCAATGCATTTGACTAATTGTAAGTGTTCGGGATGAATTTGGAGTGTTTAGACAACACTTAAACCCGTTTAATCCCAAAACAGGCTTAAACCGAGAAAACAGGCTAAAACCGAGAGAAAACATTGATTAGAAGCAGTAAACAGCTTTATTACTGTTTCTAGGGTCAGAATCTGTGACAATCCAATGAATTTGACTAATTATAAGAGTTCGGAATGAATTTGGAGTGTTTAGACAACAATTAAACCCAAAACAAGCTTAAATTGAGAAAACAGGCTAAAACCAAGAGAAAACATTGATTCGAAGCAATTAACAGCTATGTTACTGTATCTAGGGTGAGAATGTTTGATAATGCAATGCATTTGACTAATTGTAAGTGTTCGGGATGAATTTGGAGTGTTTAGACAACACTTAAACCCGTTTAATCCCAAAACAGGCTTAAACCGAGAAAACAGGCTAAAACCGAGAGAAAACATTGATTCGAAGCAGTAAACAGCTTTATTACTGTTTCTAGGGTCAGCATCTGTGACAATCCAATGAATTTGACTAATTATAAGAGTTCGGAATGAATTTGGAGTGTTTAGACAACAATTAAACCCGTTTTATCCCAAAACAAGCTTAAATTGAGAAAACAGGCTAAAACCAAGAGAAAACATTGATTCGAAGCAATTAACAGCTATGTTACTCTTTCTAGGGTCAGAATGTTTGATAATGCAATGCATTTGACTAATTGTAAGTGTTCGGGATGAATTTGGAGTGTTTAGACAACACTTAAACCCGTTTAATCCCAAAACAGGCTTAAACCGAGAAAACAGGCTAAAACCGAGAGAAAACATTGATTAGAAGCAGTAAACAGCTTTATTACTGTTTCTAGGGTCAGAATCTGTGACAATCCAATGAATTTGACTAATTATAAGAGTTCGGAATGAATTTGGAGTATTTAGACAACAATTAAACCCAAAACAAGCTTAAATTGAGAAAACAGGCTAAAACCAAGAGAAAACATTGATTCGAAGCAATTAACAGCTATGTTACTCTTTCTAGGGTCAGAATGTTTGATAATGCAATGCATTTGACTAATTGTAAGTGTTCGGGATGAATTTGGTGTGTTTAGACAACACTTAAACCCGTTTAATCCCAAAACAGGCTTAAACCGAGAAAACAGGCTAAAACCGAGAGAAAACATTGATTCGAAGCAGTAAACAGCTTTATTACTGTTTCTAGGGTCAGCATCTGTGACAATCCAATGAATTTGACTAATTATAAGAGTTCGGAATGAATTTGGAGTGTTTAGACAACAATTAAACCCGTTTTATCCCAAAACAAGCTTAAATTGAGAAAACAGGCTAAAACCAAGAGAAAACATTGATTCGAAGCAATTAACAGCTATGTTACTCTTTCTAGGGTCAAAATATGTGACAATCCAATTCTTTGAACTAATTATAAAAGTTCGGGTTGAATTTGGAGTGTTTAGACACCACTTTTACCCATTTTGTCCCGAAACAGGCTAAAACCGAGAAAACAGGCTAAAACCGAGAGAAAACATTGATTAGAAGCAGTAAACAGCTTTATTACTGTTTCTAGGGTCAGAATCTGTGACAATCCAATGAATTTGACTAATTATAAGAGTTCGGAATGAATTTGGAGTGTTTAGACAACAATTAAACCCAAAACAAGCTTAAATTGAGAAAACAGGCTAAAACCAAGAGAAAACATTGATTCGAAGCAATTAACAGCTATGTTACTCTTTCTAGGGTCAGAATGTTTGATAATGCAATGCATTTGACTAATTGTAAGTGTTCGGGATGAATTTGGAGTGTTTAGACAACACTTAAACCCGTTTAATCCCAAAACAGGCTTAAACCGAGAAAACAGGCTAAAACCGAGAGAAAACATTGATTCGAAGCAGTAAACAGCTTTATTACTGTTTCTAGGGTCAGCATCTGTGACAATCCAATGAATTTGACTAATTATAAGAGTTCGGAATGAATTTGGAGTGTTTAGACAACAATTAAACCCGTTTTATCCCAAAACAAGCTTAAATTGAGAAAACAGGCTAAAACCAAAAGAAAACATTGATTCGAAGCAATTAACAGCTATGTTACTCTTTCTAGGGTCAAAATATGTGACAATCCAATTCTTTGAACTAATTATAAAAGTTCGGGTTGAATTTGGAGTGTTTAGACA